>NW_028225186.1:700862-718506 GCF_052327205.1 Somniosus microcephalus | reverse complement strand
GTTTGACAAATTTGCTGCAGTTCTTTGAGAAGTAACATATAGGGTGGATAAAGGGGAACCAGTGGACGTAGTGTATTTAGGCTTCCAAAAGGCATTTGACAAGGTGCCACACAAAAGATTATTGCTTAAGATAAAAAATCACGGGATTGGGGGTAATAGTCTGGCATGGATACAGGATTGGCTATCTAACAGAAGGTAGAGAGTTGGGTTAAATGATTCATTCTCAGACTGGCAATCAGTAACTAGTGGTGTTCCGCAGGGGTCAGTGCTGGGTCCCCAACTCTTTTCAATCTATCTTAACGATTTGGAGGAGGGGACTGAGTGTAACATATCAAAGTTTGCAAATGATACTAACATGGGAGGGAAAGTAGTGAGTGAGGAGGATACCAAAAACCTGCAAGGGGACATAGAAAGGCTAAGTAAATGGGCAGAGATTTGGCAGATGGAATACAATACTGGAAAGTGTGAGGTTATGCACTTTGGCTGGAAAAATCGTAGGGCATGTGATTATCTTAATGACAAGAAACTGGAAAGTACTGAAGTACAAAGGGATCTGGGGGTCCTGGTGCACGAAACTCAAAAAGTTAGTATGCAGGTGCAGCAAGTGATTAAGAAGGCCAATGGAATGTTGGATTTCATTGCTAGGGGGATAGAATATAAAAATAGGGAGGTATTGCTTCAGTTGTACAAGGTATTGGTGAGACTGCACTGGAATACTGCATGCAGTTTTGGTGTCCATACTTAAGAAAAGACATACTTGCTCTCGAGTCAGTACAAAGAAGGTACACTCGGTTAATACCAGGAATGAGGGGATGGACATATGAGGAGGGGTTGAGTAGATTGGGAATCTACTCATTGGAGTTCAGAAGAATGAGAGGCGATCTTATTGAAACATATAAGATTGTGAAGGGGTTGGATCGGGTGGATGCGGGTAGGATGTTCCCGATGATGGTTGAAACTAGAACTAGGGGGCATAGTCTTAGAATAAGGGGCTGCTCTTTCAAAACTGAGATGAGGAGGAACTACTTCACTCAGAGGGTGGTAGTTCAATGGAATATGCTGCCCCATAAAGTTGTCGAAGCTACATCATTACATTAATTTAAAACAGAAATAGACAGTTTCCTAGAAGTAAAGGGAATTAAGGGTTACGGGGAGCGGGCAGGAATTTGGACATGAGTCTAGGTTCGGATCGGTCATGGCCCTGTGGGTAGCGGAGCGGACCCAGGGGCCGTGTAGCCTGATCCTGCTCCTATTTCATGTGTCTAATTCTGTTAGATTCAGGAGATAGTTCTGTGATAGTAGATTGGCGGTTAGGATCAGATCAGCCATGATCTTATTGAATGGCGGAGCAGGCTCGAGGGGCCGATTGGCCTACTCCTGCTCCTATTACTTATGTTCTTATGGTCAAATAGTATGTTGGCCTTCATAGCGAGAGGAGTCGAATACAGGAGCAAGCATGTCTTGCTGCAGTTGTACAGGGCCTTGGTGAGACCACACCTTAAGGATTTTGTGCAGTTTTGGTCGCCTTATCAGAGCAAGGATGTTCTTGCCATGGAGGAAGTGCAGCGAAGATTCACCAGACTGATACCTGGGATGGCACGAATGATGGCTGAAGAGAGATTCGGTCGATTAGGCTTATATTCGCTCGAGTTTAGAATAATGAGAGGGGATCTCTTTGAAACTTATAAATTACAAACAGGACTAGACAGAGTAGTTGCAGGAAGGACGATCCCGATGACGGGGGAGTCCAGAGCCAGGGGTCACTATCTACGGATAAGCGGTCAGCCAATTAGGACAGAGATTAGGCGAAATGTCCTCACCCAGAGAGCGATGATCCTGTGGAACTCTCTACCACGGAAGGCAGTTGAGGCCAATTCATTAAATATATTCAGGAAGGAGTTAAAGATATTTCTTAAAGCTAAAGGGATCAAGGAATATGGGGATAAATCAGGAACCGGGTACTGAAGTTGGATGATCAGCCATGATCTCATTCAATGGCAGAATAGGCTCGAGGGGCCGAATAGCCTTCGCCTGCTCCTATCTTCTATGATTCTGTTTCTCGTACATCCTCTTTATCTGTTTTATCTCATCCATTAACCCGAAATCCTTCGGTAAAGGCCTCTTCTTGATAAACAGGGACGGATAGTAATCATTTAGTTCCTCAGCAATGCCTTCTAGCTCTACCAATAGATCGACATTTTGGCCAAATGGCCCTACCCCTCATATGACAGAGCTTGTTTTGTTAGGATGCCAATAGAAGCCTTTCATTTCCCTTTTTATGTTAGCCACCAATCTGCTCTCATACTGTCTCTTTCACGCTCTTCTTATTTTTCACTTCACCACTTTGCTTTACTGCTTCATCCCAGCCTATAACTCGTTCATCATTCAGGGATCTCCCTATATCTCGGGGAATTGCTAACCGATGTGTAGAGAATGGATTTGGAATATATATACACATAATTCATATCCCATAATCTCGCAATATCATATGTTCAGGCAAAATGAAACAAATGTTCTAGTGTTTGATGAATAAAACGACAATTCAGCCAGTTTTCTCGTGTATGGTAATGTAATGTTTTGCTACTCGACTTCTGATTTGATCTCTTCGAGCAATAATCCAGAGAAGGTGAGCTAAAATCCCACCATGCCAGCTTGAGAATTTGAATTCTGTTCCTGAAAAGTTCTGGAAATAAAAGCCTGGCCTCATTAAAATTAATCCTGAAGCTGTCGGGTTGTTTTACAAGCCAACTGGTTCACTGATGCCCCTTAGATTAGGAAACCGGCATTCCTTACCGGGTCTGGGGTTATATGTGACTCCAGTCCCAAACGAATCCGGCTGAGTCTTAACTGCCCCTCTCAAGTGGACTAACAAGCATGTCAGCTGTATCAGGACAACTAGCAACGGGCATTAAATGCCGACCTTGCAAGTGACGGCCACATGACTCGAATGAATAAAAACAACCGAATGGATTAATATGTTAATTTCGTACTTGGTTTCATGAGAAAGTCAACAAAATAACATATTATCACTTGAAGATTATTTTAGGAGAATTGAATAATCAGTAATTATTGCAAATCTACTTTCCAATGTAAGAGTCATAGAGTCATAGAGTCATAGACTCATACGATTCAGAAGCAGGCCATTCGGCCCATCGAGTCTGCCCGGCTCTCTGTAGAGCAATGCAGTCAGTCTACCTCCCCCACTCTATCCCTGTAGCCCTGCAAGTTTATTTCCTTCAAGTGCCTATCCAGTCGCCCCTTGAAAACAATGCGTGTCTCCACTTCCACCACTTCCATCGGCATCACCACTCACTGCTTAAAAAAGTTTTTCCTCACGTCCCCCCTGTATCTCTTGGCCAATACCTTAAATCTGTTTCCCCTAGTTCTTGTACCATCAGCTAATGGGAATAGCCTTTCCGTGTCTAGCCTATCCAAACCCGCTCCAATGAATATAAATCCAGCTTCTCCAACCTGTCATTGTAGCTAAGGTCCCCCATCCCCGCAACAATTCTGGTAAAACTCCTCTGCACCTTCTCAAGGGCCTTTAAATCATTCCTAAAGTGTGGTAACCAGAACTGGACACCATACTCCAGTCATGGCCTAACCAGCGCTTTATAAATGTTCACCATATCTTAACTACTTTTGTACTCAATATCTCTAATTATAAAGCCCAAGATTATATATGCTTTGCTAACCGCTCCCTCAAGAGATCCTGCCACCTTCAGGGAAATATGCCCATTAACTCCCAGGTCCCTCTGTCCCTGCACACTTTTTAAAATTGTGCCATTAAGTGTATATTGTCTCTCCCTGTACCTTCTGCCCAAATGCATCACCTCACACTTCTCTGTATTACATATCATCTGCTGCTTGTTTGCCCATTCTGCTAGCCTTTCTATGTCATGCTGCGGTCGATTGGTATCATCCTCATTGGTTGCCACACCCTCACGATTGGTGCCGTCGCCAAATTTTGAAATTCTGCTCTGTCTTCCAATATCCAGAGCATTTATATATATATCAAAAAATCAGTGGCTCTAGCACTGACGCTTTGGGAACACCACTGTCTATTATCTTCCAGTCTGAAATACAGCCATTTACCACATTTCGCTGTTTTCTGTCGTTAAGCCAATTCCTTATCCTAGCTGCCACTGACCCACCTATTCCATGAGCCGCAATCAAGTTAACCAGCCTTCTATGTGACATTTTGTCAACCGCCTTCCTAAAATCTATGTTGACAATATCCAGTGCATTCCCTTCATCAATCCTCTGTTACTTCAACGAAAAATTCAATTAGATTAGCCAAACAAGATCGGCCTTTAACAAATCCGCGTTGGTTCTCATTAATTAACTTCAGCCTCTCCAAGTGCCATTGATTTTTACTTTTTATTATTGTTTCTAAAACTTTAACCACCACTGATTTTAAACTGACCTGTCTACAGATACTAGGTTTGTCCTTACACCCTTTGTTGAACAATATGTCACATTTACCACGATCCAATCCTCAGGCACTTCCCCCGCAAATAGGGAAGTCTGGAAAATTATGTCAATCCCTTCCGCTATCATGTCCCCCAATTTCCTTAGCAGCCTGGAATGCAAGCCATCTGGACCAGGCGACTTTTCCACTCTAAGCATATCCAGCATTTCTAGCACATCCTGTCTATCAATTTTCACCCCTTCCACTGCTTCTAACTTTTGTCAGCATCCACCTCCTTAGTAAACACCGATACAACGTTCTCATTCAGTATTGTAGCCTTGCCCTGCGTGCATACGCATATATCACCTTCTCCATCTCTAATAGGCCCCACCCGACTCGTAGTACCCGTTTGCTGTTTACATTCTGTTAGATGCGTCTATTTCTTCACTTCAATCGTTTAATCTTCCGATAAAATAACCATCAATACGGACAAAGGAAGCATCTCTCCACTTTTAGGACGAAGTGTAATATCCAGACTCACATTACAGGTCAGCATTCCCGCATTCTTTTCTTCAAATATCAAATGTTCTCCTCGGAACTGAACTGAGGAAAACAGCTGCAGAGAAGATAAAATATTTGAACTGTTGCTTTGAGTGAGAGAACTTGGCTAAACTCCAACCCCCGGCTAACCGGTTATATCAGACACACCCCGCAGTGTTACTCAAGTTTCCCATCAGAAAGGGTCGCGAGCTCTGAAGGAGAATGCAGAGTCCTAATCGGTGAGCGATACTCAAGGGTAAGCTAAGCCGACTTCATATTGTCCTTGCAATTCATTTTACTAAAGGGACATGTATTTTGTTGCAATCAGTGGGTGCAATTTTAACCCTTCGCGATGGTATGAAATGGGCGATGTGGAATTAGCCCCCATTACACGCCCGCAAGATGTTCCTTTCCATTGAGATCCATTGAAGGGAAAATTTGACGAGTGCATAAAACAGCTCATTCGATACCGGACGTGCCACATCAAAAATAGAATTACCCCAACGTATATAGAATTGTGAGAACATTATCTGCGTAAATATGACAGTATCTTCTCGGATTTCTAATATCTTCAGTCCGAAATTGAGGTCATGTCCTCAAATATAATCCAACCAATACAGACAATATCCCACGAACACACGAAATGTGTGGGCAGGAAAAGACCAGCTGCTCTGTCAAGCCTTCCCCACCCCACGCTGGTCGGACCATCACTGCACGTCCCCACCTCCCACCCCGGCAGCCATGTAGTCTCCTGGAAGAGGCAAAAAGCGAGAGTAAAAATCTCAGGGCCAATAAGAAAAACATAAGTTGGAAACCCATCTGCGCCCCCCTCCGGCGATCAATAACTGTCCATGAGGTCAGATGGAAAAATCCTATGTGAACTGATAAGAATTTCCTGCGCTAATAATTATGGATTGTAAGTCCGAGTTGTGGCTGTAATCTTCAAAGCCGCTTATAGAATCACAGAATAGTACAGCACAGAAGGAGGCCATTCGGGCCATCGAGTCTTTGCTGGAACCTGAATGTATGGATCAGGCGTCAAAAAACGAAAGTAGCTATCAGATTTCATACCTGTTATTTTCAATCAAAAAGTTATTTGTGTAATTTGCTCAATTGGAGGTGAAACACCGCCAGGGACCTGTTAGGCTGACTGGTCTGCTTTTGGTGTTGCAACCTCTATGCATTATATTTCTCTACCTGGTTATTGCAGCGATGTCCTTATTAACTGCAGAAATGCAATGTCTGCTTGAGGTAATGTGGCATTCTGAAATTAGAAGAGAGTGAAGATATTTGCACCGAAATCTGTGTCTGTTCGGCAAACACAAGGAACATGTCCCGTAAGATTATTATTAACAACTGAGTATTCAATTTGCATTTAACACAATGCAGAATTAAAATTATGTCGTGTTTCAGCCGAAATTAGCCAGGAATTTTTACATTGATGTAATTACGTTTCACTTTAGTTCAAAGATCAGTGTAACCTCATACATTAATAATATATTTTCTTTATTGCTATAAATATAGAAAACGGGTAGAAATTAAGTGGGATGAGTTGAGCTAGGCTTTATTGAAAGAATTGCCTAGGTGTGCTTAGAAATTTATGTTGTTTGGTAATTAAAGCGAAATTAATGATACAAAAAAATGCTTGCGATTTCAGGCCGAATATCAGGCAGAACAAAGCGCTTCATCACCGCAGGAAAAATGCTGTCATCGATTTGGCCCAAATCCATTGCCCCGATTAAATTTCATGACGGGGAAGAAAGTTTCCTTCTTGGGTTAGTTTTTAACTGAATTATTAAAATCCACAGCTTGTGAGTCGTGAAAACGAAGCACTCCTCAAGATTCAAATGAAAGAACCTTATGAACATGAAATTAATGTGTCATAATAATAGCTTCAATCGAAATGATCTGAATTCGTAGAAAATACTTAGAGATTCGGTGCCAGGATGGCTAAGATGTCACAAATTTCCATTGCAGGATTATAATATTATAACGAGTATTGTTTATTACTATTAAGTGAAATGTTGGCATTCTAATGTCTGTGGAACTGCCTTCTTATTCACTAAGGGTCGATTGTTCCGTAGATATTTGGGACAAGTCAACTTCACTGGGCATAGAAGGAAACGTCATCAGTCCCAATATTAACCCGCAATCCAGTACTAGGGAAGCCCTGGTGAGACCGGTAGGTTCCCAGACTCATTGACCAACCAGAAGAGTAAACAGTCCAGGAATTCAGGCGGGAAAAGCGAAAGCTCTGGTGGTAAGATGAAAGCATTTATTTAATTCATTTATTCCTTCTCAAATAGATCACAATTTCAACATGCAATGCTTTAATTTCAAGACGCCTTGAGTCAAATGTGTTTGAGCCGCAAGTGTAGGGACATCATCAATTAGCTGATGGAGGTTAGTTCCCATCAGTACTCGTACCGAAATAATAAACGTCTTCAGTGTGATTACATGTAGAATTTCATTGAGACTACCAACCGGGAAATATGTTCCTGAATATATTTATGAGCTATTCTTTTTAAATATAATTCTGGGGATATGGGCCTCGCTAGCAAGGCCAGCAGTTATTTCCCACACCATTTCCCCGTGAAAAAATCGCGGTGCACCTTCCTGTTGAACAGCTGCAATCCATGTGGGAACGGTGCTGCCACAGAGCTGTTGGCCGAGGATCTCAAGTGTTTTGACCCAGCGATGATGAAGGAACGGCGGATATCTGTCCATGTCGGGTGGTGTGTGGCTTGGAGGCAGGTTTATGGTGTCCCCAAGCGCCTGCTGCTCTTGTCCTTCTGGGTTGTGGAGTTCCGGGGTTTGGGAAGTGCCGTTGATGAAGTGTTGGCGAGTTGCTGCAGTGCATCCTGTAGAAGGTGGACACTGCAGCCATGGTGCGCCGGTGGTGGAGGGAGTGAATGTGGTCCGGAGGCATATGTGTGTTGGAGAATTTCCTCTATTGCTATCATCGTAACAAAAAGGTAGTAGTCGGACGATAATAACTCAGCTCATTATTTTTGCACGAATGACGGTTTTAAATAATATCAGGCTTGATTACATTGGACAATAACAATATTAGACTGTATATGACTGCTCTGCAGTGTTATAGTAAATGACAAGAATCCATCTATATGATACAACCTGGTTCCCCGGCCCGAAGTGATCACTTTCTGCATTAGGCTGCCTGCATGACTGCGCACTTCCAGCCGACCCTGAGAGCGTACCAACCCGCAAGAGAAACACCCATCCCGGTGTTTCCCTGGTGAACATCCCCATTCCCCAAGGTCTACTGTGCGGCTGCGTGGTTCCTGACCAACCCGAGAATGTCTGCCTTTGGGAGAAACTGTTATACTATACTACAAGTTTGATCTGTGCCTACTTAATACATAGTTGCACGTTTTGTTGAGGCCACGTTTTTAGTTGTTTACCCCGTTAATTAGGGATAGAAATTCAGCTCGGGCGGTGGCACAACATGGGCGGTCTTGGATAGGCGGCTGGTCTTCCCAGGGCATGATTTTCAGTTCCATTGCAGTCAAGTGGGCTGAATATCAGGCACTGCATTTAACTGCGCCTCTGAACCGATACCGCCCGTTTTGTGTCACCTCCAGAGACGAATTTATCGTCCATGTTTAGGACTGTGCCTCTGTTCTACAAGCTTTGTTTATACTTCAATAATTAGGTAAATTTTTATATTTTACTGCGGTATTTGGTGTCTTGGCAACTAGTTTATTTCAGCCTTTTTCTCGACCTGGGCTTTTATGACTTTGTGTCCTTGCGTTTCCAAACTCTATGGCCTAGAAATTCAGTGGCGCCCCGTTTGGGGCGCCAAGCTCGCCTGGGCGCCGGAATTACCGCTGCAAATGGAGCCACTTGCACCATCCTGATATTCAGCTTCAGCACCCCAAACGGAAGCGGGCCGCTACTCGAGGCGCCCCGTGTCCCACTTGGGGAGCTGCAACTGAATATCGCAGTGCAATGTGCCGCAGCACCACATGCTGCGGCAGAGAGCGCTGCGGTACTGCAGGCCTTCCTCCCCTTGTTAAACGGGAGGGGCCTGCACCAGCGCGATCGAGGATCTCGAGTGCCGGCAAAAGACCCCGGCACCGAGGAGAAGTGCCGGGCTCTTGGGACACAGCGGCACTGCCCGGGGGGGGGGACTCAGGAGGCCGGGGACGACGATGCGAGAAGGTGCTGGCAGGCGGCCAGCAAAAAAAATGGCCGCCCCGCACCACCCCTTTAATTAGCGCCACTACCAACGCAGGTAGTCCCCCCTGACCCGGTCGCAAATTGCGACCGGTGTTACAGTGGGGGGCATCACCAAATATCGCAATCGGGGCGGTAGCGGGGCACTGCGCACACCGATGACGTCATCGATGGCGGCGCAGTGCTACAGGCTAACGCCGCCATTAGCGCACCGCTAAATTTCGCAGGAGGCGTGGCCAGTGGCGCTAAACCCACTAAGTGCACTCTTTGGGCGCTAACTGGTGGCGCAGCCCACCGAATGTCTAGGCCTTTATGTTTCATACACAGAGGCAAGATTCAAGTTCCCCTTTCTCCCACATCTGGTCTAACACTAAATATACTAATGAAAACATGCTAGGACACCTTTCAAATGATCTTAAAGCTTTCAAACAGTGTTCCAATCGAATCATCTCATTCAGCTTTCAACAAAGCTTTACTTGTCTCTTACATTGATCTCTCTCCCTCTCCGCCTCTCTTTCTCACCCTTCTCGCTACTTCCCCCTCTCTCTAATTCCCACACATGCTGTTATATTTTGTATGATTTTATATCTGTTAGCTTTCTTGGTCAATAATGGTTCTCTTTTAGGTTACTCCGATTTTGTTGGGAATATGTTTTACAGTATTCTGGACGCCTTTAATTCTGAGTCCGATATCGATGGCAGGAGAACACAGAACACATTGGTGTGGCAGACTGTCGGTGGCTTTCCGTGCAATGTCTGTAGTAGAAACTGTTAGGAGGAATTTACATCTGGTTGCAATTGATTAGATGTGATGTTAGACGTTTTTTTTGCCATTGTATGCATGGAATTGTAGCGCCTTGCTTTAATAGTCTTCTGATTGTCGCTACTCTATCAGAGGCATCAACTATTATAAACCGAACAACATTCTCTTTAAAATGACGAACAACTGGATTGTTACATGAACGAATATTCTGAAGGTAAAAGCAGGAATAATAAATTCTGCACTCAGATTTATTACAATCGTTAAATATCGACGTGGTTATTCGTTTATCGCTATCGTATTCAACGTTTGTTTGTCTGAACAATCAGCCAGAAAAATAAGTTTCAGAATTTAACACGTTCCACCAGAATGATAACGTGCTTAAATTAATTGTAACTATGAGGGCAAGTTGCATTAACTTAACTTGAATACCCTCGATTATAGAAGATTAAGGGGTCATCTAACTGAAGTGTTTAAGATGATTAAAGTATCAAACATGCTTGATAGAGAGAAACGATTTCCTCTGTTGGGGGCGTCCAGAATATAACCTTAAGATTAGTACTAGGCCATTCAGGGGTGACAGCAGAAGGCACTTCTTCACGCATTGTATATTGGAAATCCGGTGCTCTCTCCCTCCAATAGCTGTTGAGGGTAGGGATCAATTGACCAATTCAAAACTGAGGCTGGTAGATGTACGTTACATGCATGAGGTTATTAAGGGTTTTGGAACCAAGGCAGGTAAATTAAGTCAAGTTACAGATCAGCCATGATCTATTCAAAAGGTGGAAGAGGCACGAGGTGCTGAATGATCTAGTCGTGATTCTATATTCCAATATTTATACGCATGCTGCATCAAGTATATCATTTCTGGGAGCCTGTGGTGTAATGTGGGAAAGACATCATCTACAGGCCTTGTAACTATCTCCACAATGACTCTCCATTTAAACAAAACAGTCCATTGCACGGAATACTGCTCTAATTTGACATTCTGATCGCTGAGCTGATTATGGACGTATTCGCAAAGTAACCTTTAACTGGGATTGTTTATATATGTGGTAAGCCTTATACTTGGGTAGGTCTTGTGAATAAAATTGGAGAATTGCAGGGTGGTAACACAAGCGGTAGTGCATCGGTCGCCCATTGGACATCCGGACCGATATTCAGCTCTATTGATTTCATAATCAATATTGTCGGTTATACCCTCAGTGGGAGTAAAGTTGAACTTTATTGGCAGTGAAAGGCGTCGGCAACCCGTTTTAAGATCTGCCCTAATGCCTTTAAACTACTAGACCCAGTTGTAATTCCAGACAATTGTTCTCAGTTCATTTTTACTAGGCAAGGGTATTAAGGCTCTTTGGAACAAAGAAGGGTAGATGGAGTTAAGCTAAATAGCAGAAATAATCTAATTGAAGGGTGGAACTGTGAGGGTGCCGGTCAGTTCCTTCAGTAACCTCTAGATGGCACCGTCACTTGTTGGTTTCCCTTTGTTAATTGTTTCTAGTCTCTTGTGTTTATTAGTTAACTGCCTTTTATCTGTTCATTGGTTTCACCTGGTTTTGTTGGTATTTAAGTTCTGTGGTTTCTTCCCTTTGTGCTCAGTCCTGACAAGGGACTTAGTCTTGACAAGGTTCCCTGTCTTCCCTAGGTGCTCAGTCTCGACTAGCCTTTTGCTCTGTGTCAGCTTGCCTTGACAAGCTGGTTGCCATGGTGTTGCTTGTATTTAAGTCTGTGGTTCTTCCTTTTGATCTCGGTCTTGACAAGGTGCTGACAAATTGCTCAGTCTTGATTAGGTGCTCAGTTTGGACAAGCATGTTGCCCTGTGGTAGCTTGTCTTGAGCTCTGTATTGATAAGCCGATTACCCCTGTGGTAGCTTGTCTTGATTCTTATCTCGGCATGCCGGTTGCCGATGTGGTAGCTTGTCTCGAGCTCAGTCTGGACAAGTGGGTTGCCTCATGGAAGCTTGTCATGAGTTCCTATCATGACCAGCAGTTTGGTAGCTTTTCTTGAGTGCTTATGTTTGTTACTGTTTTCCTTGTGTGAATCTAGTAATGTGTGATTCTGGTAAAGTACTGTTAATTAAGACTGCATACCTGCTTCTCGCCTCGTCTGCCTGCACTTGGGTCCAGAACCAGCCTCGCCCGGACAGCACGGCCCCGTATCTACACGGCCCCGTGACTCGCAACCCTGACAGGAACAGTTTAGAGGAGCTGTATGGCCTATTCTTTTTCCTATGTGTTCTTAGTGACTGTCTAGAAGAGATTTAATTATTTGTTCTTTAGACTCTACCCCTGATCAGTGCAGTTTCTCATTAATCACACTACTCATATTGCTCTGCAAAATCCAAAATAGAAAGCCCTTTTCCTCTACAAATTAGATCGAAATAAAACCAAATTCTTCTCTTTCTCTTTTATGCCAATTACATTCCCTGCCAAACTAGTAAAATTTTATTTTCAGATAGCAACATTTTACTCTCATTTGATAGCTCTTTCAAAGAGACAGCACAGACTTCATGAACCTAATGACATTCTTTTGTGCTGTAAGTTACTGTGATTCAACTTTATTGCAATAAATGGGTTTTGTATGGACTTTGGAACTCACTAATGTCTTTAGATGGGTGCCATCAATTTGATTTTCCATCCAGACAACATTTTAGCCTTGTGTATATATCACCAAACTCAGCTATTTTAGTAATCTTTTGTTTATTCTTCGAAGGTGGCGTTGTGCCTGGTGCTAAATGCAATCGGCGCCCTTCTTGGCATTGGCAATCTGGTCCTGTTTTGCATTTACTTCGAGATTAGCATCACACTCATACTCTGCCCTTCCAGAATATTCAGTGATTCGGGGCCCATTACTTTCGCTGTAAGTACAGAATTGAAATATTAATCGCAGAATTATAGAATTTTACAGCAGAGCGGGAGGCCATTTGGCCCATTGTGCCAGTGCTTGCTCCTTTAAAGAGTTATGCAAGCAAATTCACTCCACTGCTCTTTCTCCATATATCTGCAACATTTTCCCAATTGAAGTACTTATCCAATTCCCTTTTGAGAGGTATTATTGAATCTGCTTCCACCGCATGTTCAGGCAGTACACTGCATAACACAACAACGTGCTACATAATTTTTGTCCTCACATTGTCTCTGGTTAATTTGCAAGTTTCCACAAAATCTCTGTCCTCTGGGTACCGACCGTGTTGCCACTGGAACCCACTTCTCCTTATGTACTTTAGCAAAAGCCTTCATGATTTTGAACAATTCTACCAAATTTCCCCTTAACCTGTTCTGCAGCAAAGAGATCAACCCCAGTTTCTCGAGTCTAACCACTTCACTGAAGTTTTTCATCCCTGGTACCTTTCTATAACATCTCATTTGTAACCTCTCTCAGGCTTTGACATCCTTCCAAAAGTGTGGTGCCTTGAAAAGGCCGCAGTATTCCAGCTGTGAAAGAAAAAGCCCGCGAAAGGTGAGCTTTTAAACTCACCAGTTACTGGCCTCCTGCTCTCCCGACTGCACTCGCTCTCTCCTGGAACCTGGATTGGTCGGTGCCTCTGACTGCTCCCGCTCAAGCCTTTAAGCTCTCCCGCCTCGCCTGCTCCCGCGCAGGTCCGCTGCCTCTCCGGTCTCGGGGCTGTGGGCCTCTCTGCTCTGCTGTTGATTTGGTCCCGCCTCTGCTGAACCCGCCGGTTTAAGTGCCGCCGGTCGCGCTGCTGCTCTCCCACAGGTCCAAGCTGTCTCTCTCTCTCTCTCTCACACTCCCACTCTCTCTCTCTCTCTCACACACTCTCTCTCTTCACACACACACTCTCTCTCTCAAACTCCCAGTCTCTCTCTCTCTCTCTCACTCCCAGTCTCCCTCTCTCTCTCTCTCTCTCTCTCTCACACTCCAGTCTCTCTCTCTCTCTCGCACTCCCAGTCTCCCTCTCTCTCTCACATTCCCAGACTCTCTCTCTCTCTGACTCCCAATCTCTCTCTCTCTCTCTTTCACTCCCAGTCTCTCTCTCTCTCACACACTCCCAGTCTCTTTCTCTCTTACATTCCCAGTTTCTCTCTCTCTATCTCTCTCTCACTCCCAGTCTCTCTCTCTCTCTCTCACTCCCAGTCTCGCTCCCTCTCACACACTCCCAGTCTCTCTCTCTCTCACACACTCCCAGTCACTCTTTCTCTCTCTCTCTCTCTCTCACTCCCAGTCTCCCTCTCTCTCTCTCTCTCTCTCACTCCCACTCCCAGTCTCTCTCTCTCTCTCTCACACTCCCAGTCTCTCTCTCTCTCACTCCCAGTCTCTCTCTCTCTCACACACTCCCAGTATCTCTCCCTTACATTCCCAGTTTCTCTCTATCTCTCTTTCACTCCCAGTCTCTCTCTCTCTCTCTCACTCCCAGTCACTCTCTCTCTCTGTCTCACACTCCCAGACTCTCTCTCTCTCTCTCTCACTCCCAGTCTCTGTCTCTCTCTCACTCCCAGTCTCTCTCTCTCTCTATCTCTCTCTCTCACACTCCCAATCTCTCTCTTCCCACCAATCTCTCTCTTTCTCTTCTCCCCCCAATCTCTCTCTCTCTTTTCTCCCTCCAGTCTCTCTCTCTTTCTCTCTCCCCCAGCCTCTCTCTCTCTCTCTCATCCCGTCTCTCTCTCCTTCCCACTCACCCCGTCTCTTTCTCCTTCCCCCTGTCTCTCCTTCCCCTCTCTCTCTCCTTCCCCCTCTCTTTCTCTCCTTCCCTCTCTCTCTTTCCCTCTCTCTCTCCTTCCCTCTCTCTCTCTCTCTCCTTCCCTCTCTCTCTCTCTCCTTCACTCTCGCTCTCTCTCCTTCCCACTCTCTCTCCTTCCATCTCTCTCTCTCTCTCCTTCTATCTCTCTCTCTCTCTCCTTCCCTCTCTCTCTCTCTCTCCTTCCCTCTCTCTCTCTCTCTCTCCCTCTCACTCCTTCCCTCTCTCTCTCTCTCCTTCACTCTCTCTCTTCCCCCAGTCGCTCCCTCTCTCTCTTCCAACAAAAACATGCCCTCAAAAAAGCCTCGCCACCGCCAGGCACACTCTCTCACACTCCCTCTCTCTCTCTCTCACACACGCTCTCTCTCTCTCACGCACTCGCTCTCTCAAACTCCCAGTCTCTCTCTCTCACTGCCGCCTCCTGTCCTGGAACCTTTTCCACCTAGGTTAGGCTCCTGAAATAACATAAATTGAACCTCCCTTTTCAACTTCCCCTAACCCCTAAAAGGTTAGAGGAGGTGGAAGGGTGGGAGACACTACACTGTAGTGTTTCGGGTTTAGCAACAGCTCCACTTATATAAGAGTTACTGGCCTCCTGCTCTCCTGACTGCACCAGCTGTGAAAGAAAAAGCGCGCGAAAGGTGAGCTTTTAAACTCACCAGTTACTCGCCTCCTGCTCTCCCGACTGCACTAGCTCTCTCCTGGAACCTGGATTGGTCGGTGCCTCTGACTGCTCCCTCTCAAGCCTTGAAGCTCTCCCGCCTCGGGCTGCTCCCGCGCAGGTCCGCTGCTTCTCCGGTCTCGGGGCTGTGGGCCTCTCTGCTCTGCTGTTGATTTGGTCCCGCCTCTGCTGAACCCGCCGGTTTTAAGTGCCGCCGGTCGCGCTGCTGCTCTCCCACAGGTCCAAGCTGTCTCTCTCTCTCTCTCTCTCACACTCCCACTCTCTCTCTCACACACTCTCTCTCTTCACACACACACTCTCTCTCTCAAACTCCCAGTCTCTCTCTCTCTCTCTCTCACTCCCAGTCTCCCTCTCTCTCTCTCTCTCTCTCACTCCCACTCCCAGTCTCTCTCTCTCTCTCTCACACTCCCAGTCTCTCTCTCTCTCTCACAAAATCCCAGTCCCTCTCTCTCTCTCACACACACTCCAACTCTCTCTCTCTCTCACACACACACTCCCAGTCTCTCTCTCTCTCACACTCTCCCGCTCTCTGTCTCTCTCTCACACACACTCCCACTCTCTATCTCTCTCTCACACACTCTCGCTCTTTCTCTCTCACACTCCCACTCTCTCTCTCACACACTCCCACTCTCTCTATCTCCCACTCCCACTCTCACTCTCTCTCTCACACTCCCACTCTCTCTCTCTCACACACGCTCTCTCTCTCTCACACACTCGCTCTCTCAAACTCCCAGTCTCTCTCTCTCTCTCTCAATGCCGCCTCCTGTCCTGGAACCTTTTCCACCTAGGTTAGGCTCCTGAAATAAAATAAATTGAACCTACCTTTTCAACTTCCCCTCACCCCTAAAAGGTTAGAGGAGGTGGAAGGGTGGGAGACACTACACTGTAGTGTTTCGGGTTTAGCAACAGCTCCACTTATATACGAGTTACTGGCCTCCTGCTCTCCTGACTGCACCAGCTGTGAAAGAAAAAGCGCGCGAAAGGTGAGCTTTTAAACTCACCAGTTACTCGCCTCCTGCTCTCCCGACTGCACCAGCTCTCTCCTGGAACCTGGATTGGTCGGTGCCTCTGACTGCTCCCTCTCAAGCCTTGAAGCTCTCCCGCCTCGGGCTGCTCCCGCGCAGGTCCGCTGCTTCTCCGGTCTCGGGGCTGTGGGCCTCTCTGCTCTGCTGTTGATTTGGTCCCGCCTCTGCTGAACCCGCCGGTTTTAAGTGCCGCCGGTCGCGCTGCTGCTCTCCCACAGGTCCAAGCTGTCTCTCTCTCTCTCTCTCTCACACTCCCACTCTCTCTCTCACACACTCTCTCTCTTCACACACACACTCTCTCTCTCAAACTCCCAGTCTCTCTCTCTCTCTCTCTCACTCCCAGTCTCCCTCTCTCTCTCTCTCTCTGTCTCACACTCCCACTCCCAGTCACTCTCTCTCTCTCACACTCCCAGTCTCTCTCTCTCTCTCACATTCCCAGACTCTCTCTCTCTCTCACACTCCCAGTCTCTTTCTCTCTTACATTCCCAGTTTCTCTCTCTCTATCTCTCTCTCACTCCCAGTCTCTCTCTCTCTCTCTCACTCCCAGTCTCGCTCCCTCTCACACACTCCCAGTCTCTCTCTCTCGCACACACTCCCAGTCACTCTTTCTCTCTCTCTCTCTCTCACACACTCCCACTCTCTCTACCTCTCTCTCTCTCTCTCTCTCACACACACACTCCCACTCTCTCTCTCTCTCTCTCTCTCTCTCTCTGCCGCCTCCTGTCCTGGAACCTTTTCCACCAAGGTTAGGCTCCTGAAATAAAATAAATTGAACCTACCTTTTCAACTTCCCCTAACCCCTAAAAGGTTAGAGGAGGTGGAAGGGTGGGAGACACTACACTGTAGTGTTTCGGGTTTAGCGACAGCTCCACTTATATACGAGTTACTGGCCTCCTGCTCTCCTGACTGCACCAGCTGTGAAAGAAAAAGCGCGCGAAAGGTGAGCTTTTAAACTCACCAGTTACTCGCCTCCTGCTCTCCCGACTGCACCAGCTCTCTCCTGGAACCTGGATTGGTCGGTGCCTCTGACTGCTCCCTCTCAAGCCTTGAAGCTCTCCCGCCTCGGGCTGCTCCCGCGCAGGTCCGCTGCTTCTCCGGTCTCGGGGCTGTGGGCCTCTCTGCTCTGCTGTTGATTTGGTCCCGCCTCTGCTGAACCCGCCGGTTTTAAGTGCCGCCGGTCGCGCTGCTGCTCTCCCACAGGTCCAAGCTGTCTCTCTCTCTCTCTCTCTCACACTCCCACTCTCTCTCTCACACACTCTCTCTCTTCACACACACACTCTCTCTCTCAAACTCCCAGTCTCTCTCTCTCTCTCTCTCACTCCCAGTCTCCCTC
>NW_028225186.1:690862-695862 GCF_052327205.1 Somniosus microcephalus | reverse complement strand
TTCACACACACACTCTCTCTCTCAAACTCCCATTCTCTCTCTCTCTCTCTCACTCCCAGTCTCCCTCTCTCTCTCTCTCTCTCTCTCTCTCGCACTCCCACTCCCAGTCTCTCTCTCTCTCTCACACTCCCAGTCTCCCTCTCTCTCTCACATTCCCAGACTCTCTCTCTCTCTGACTCCCAATCTCTCTCTCTCTCTCACACTCCCAGTCTCCCTCTCTCTCTCACATTCCCAGACTCTCTCTCTCTCTGACTCCCAATCCCTCTCTCTCTCTCTTTCACTCCCAGTCTCTCTCTCTCTCACACACTCCCAGTCTCTTTCTCTCTTACATTCCCAGTTTCTCTCTCTCTATCTCTCTCTCACTCCCAGTCTCTCTCTCTCTCTCTCACTCCCAGTCTCGCTCCCTCTCACACACTCTCTCTCTTCACACACACACTCTCTCTCTCAAACTCCCATTCTCTCTCTCTCTCTCTCACTCCCAGTCTCCCTCTCTCTCTCTCTCTCTCTCTCTCGCACTCCCACTCCCAGTCTCTCTCTCTCTCACACTCCCAGTCTCCCTCTCTCTCTCACATTCCCAGACTCTCTCTCTCTCTGACTCCCAATCTCTCTCTCTCTCTCTCACACTCCCAGTCTCCCTCTCTCTCTCACATTCCCAGACTCTCTCTCTCTCTGACTCCCAATCTCTCTCTCTCTCGCTTTCACTCCCAGTCTCTCTCTCTCTCACACACTCCCAGTCTCTTTCTCTCTTACATTCCCAGTTTCTCTCTCTCTATCTCTCTCTCACTCCCAGTCTCTCTCTCTCTCTCTCACTCCCAGTCTCGCTCCCTCTCACACACTCTCTCTCTTCACACACACACTCTCTCTCTCAAACTCCCATTCTCTCTCTCTCTCTCTCACTCCCAGTCTCCCTCTCTCTCTCTCTCTCTCTCTCGCACTCCCACTCCCAGTCTCTCTCTCTCTCTCACACTCCCAGTCTCCCTCTCTCTCTCACATTCCCAGACTCTCTCTCTCTCTGACTCCCAATCTCTCTCTCTCTCTCTCACACTCCCAGTCTCCCTCTCTCTCTCACATTCCCAGACTCTCTCTCTCTCTCACATACTCTCACTCTCTCTCTCTCTGACTCCCAATCTCTCTCTCTCTCTCTTTCACTCCCAGTCTCTCTCTCTCTCACACACTCCCAGTCTCTTTCTCTCTTACATTCCCAGTTTCTCTCTCTCTATCTCTCTCTCACTCCCAGTCTCTCTCTCTCTCTCTCACTCCCAGTCTCGTTCCCTCTCACACACTCCCAGTCTCTCTCTCTCTCACACACTCCCAGTCACTCTTTCTCTCTCTCTCTCTCTCTCTCACTCCCAGTCTCTCTCTCTCTCACACACTCCCACTCTCTCTCTCTCTCTCTCACACACACACTCCCACTCTCTCTCTCTCTCTCTCACACACACTCCCAGTCTCTCTCTCTCTCACACACTCCCACTCTCTCTCTCTCTCACACACTCTCACTCTCTCTCACTCACACGCCTACTCTGTCTCTCACAGACTCCCACTCTCTGCCTCTCACACTCCCACTCTCTCTCTCCAATTCCAATTCCAATTCCAATTAAAATGCTTTATTGGCATGAAAGTTTACAGAGAACCATATTGCCAAAGCTTACATAGCAAAAAGGTACAGTTTTCCAACATTCTGTAGGTGTCAATCGATTTGACATTTGTTGGGTACATACAATATTACTTTTAAACAGTATTAATTTTAAACAGTCTTTGTACTTCATTTGGTACGTTCAATATTAATTTTAAACAGTCTTAATTTTAAACAGTCCTCAGGTTGTGACATGTTGTTACATATTTGGCCCCAAGGTATGGTCTGTCTCCTTCTCCTAGGACTAATCTCAATTTTGACAGATCATCCAATTCCTTGAAATCTGGGGTTGTTTGGCTTAGCTTGTTGAATAATATGTTTCTTGATGTGTTGAATTTTTCGCATTTTAGGAGGAAATGCATTTCTGTTTCAACCTCGCCAGCCAGACATTGATCGCATATTCTATTCTCTCTAGGCTGCCAGGATTTCTTGTATCTGCCTTTTTCAATTTCCAGTTGGTGGTCGCTTAGTCTGTACCTGGTGAGGGTCTGTCTCTGTTTTGTGTCTCTGATGGTCGTGAGGTAGTCTGCCAGTTTATATTCTCTTTTTAGGGCCCGGTAACATTCTAATCTGCTTTGGCTTTCGGTTATTTTGTTCCAATGTTCCAGGTAGGTTTCTTTGCATTTTTTAATGATTTGGTTCACTCGGATTGGTGTTTGGGCGGCTGTGTTGGTCTGGGGCTGGTCAGGGTCCGGCTGAGTACTTAGTTTCCGTAGCAGCTGACTCAGGGGACTCTTTTCTGGGTTTAGCTCTTGGGTCTGAAAGGCTTTGAAATGAAGGGTGTCTGGGGAGCTAGATTTGAGGTGATTTAGGAAGTTTAGTGCTCGTTTTTGGATGTTTATTATCAGTGGGTATCTGCCTAGTTCGGCTCTGCATGCATTTGTTGGCGTTTTCCTTTGGGTGCGAAGGATGCTTCGGCAGAATTCTGCATGTAGGGCTTCTATTGTATGTTTTTCCCATTTAGTGTAGCTTTGGTGATTTAGCGGGCCCCATACTTCACTACCGTACAGTGCAATGGGCAGGATTATGCTGTCAAATATTTTGAGCCAGATTTTGATTGGGATTTGGATGTTGTAGAATTTTCTTTTTATTGCATATAGGGCTCTTCGGGCTTTTTCTTTTAGTGCATTCACTGCTATGCTGAAGCTCCCTGATGCTGTAATAGTTAGACCAAGGTAGGTGTAGCTCATAGTGTGTCCTATAGTGGTATCACTGAGGGTAAACTGGTATTTGTTTTCCTGACATCTGGGCCTTTTTTGAAAAATCATGATGTTGGTTTTCTTTAGATTTACTGTTAGAGCCCAATTTTGGCAGTATTTGTCGAGTAGGTCTAGTTGTTGCTGTAATCCCTGTTCTGTGGGAGACAGCAGAACCAGGTCGTCCGCATAGAACAGGGATCTCTCTCTCTCTCTCACACTCCCACTCTCTCTCTCTCACAAACTCTCTCTCTCTCGCACACACTCTCTAAAACTCACTCAAACTCCCAGTCTCTCTCTCTCTCACTCCCAGTCTCTCTCTCTCTCACACACTCCCAGTCTCTCTCTCTCTCTCTCTCCCACCCCCATCCTCTCTCTCTCACACACACTCCCAGTCTCTCTCTCTCTCACTCCCAGCCTCTCTCTCTCTCTCTCTCACTCCCAGTCTCGCTCCCTCTCACAAACTCCCAGTCTCTCTCTCTCTCACACACTCCCAGTCACTCTTTCTCTCTCTCTCTCTCTCACTCCCAGTCTCTCTCTCTCTCACACACTCCCACTCTCTCTACCTCTCTCTCTCTCTCTCTCTCACACTCCCACTCCCAGTCTCTCTCTGTCTCACACACTCCCACTCTCTCTCTCTCTCTCTCTCACACACACACTCCCACTCTCTCTCTCTCTCTCTCTCACACACTCCCACTCTCTCTCTCTCTCTCTCTCTCACACACTTCCACTCTCTCTCTCTCTCACACTCCCAGTCTCTCTCTCTCACACTCCCAGTCTCTCTCTCTCTCACAAACTCCCAGTCTCTCTCTCTCTCACACACACTCCCAGTCTCTCTCTCTCTCTCTCACACACTCCCACTCTCTCTCTCTCTCTCTCTCACACACTCCCAGTCTCATCTCCCTCACACACTCCCACTCTCTCTCTCTCTCTCACACACTCTCACTCTCTCTCTCTCACACGCCTACTCTGTTCTCACAGACTCCCACTCTCTGCCTCTCACACTCCCACTCTCACTCTCTCTCTCTCACACTCCCACTCTCACACTCCCACTCTCTCTCTCTCTCTCAAACTCCCAGTCTCTCTCTCTCTCACTCCCAGTCTCTCTCTCTCTCTCTCACACACTCCCAGTCTCTCTCTCTCTCACACTCCCAGTCTCTCTCTCTCTCTCACACTCCCAGTCTCTCTCTCTCTCTGACTCCCAATCTCTCTCTCTCTCTCACTCCCAGTCTCTCTCTCTCACTCCCAGTCTCTCTCTCTCTCACACACTCCCAGTCTCTTTTTTCTCTTATATTCCCAGTTTCTCTCTCTCTATCTCTCTCTCACTCCCAGTCTCTCTCTCTCTCTCTCTCACTCCCAGTCTCGCTCCCTCTCACACACTCCCAGTCACTCTCTCTCTCACACACTCCCAGTCACTCTTTCTCTCTCTCTCTCTCTCTCACTCCCAATCTCTCTCTCTCTCACACACACACTCTCACACACTCCCATTCTCTCTCTCTCTCTCATGCACTCCCACTCTCTCTCTCTCTCTCTCACGCACACTCCCCCTCTCTCTCTCTCTCTCACCATCCCTCTCTCTCTCTCACACTCACACTCTCTCTCTCTCTCACACACACACTCCCTCTCTCTCTCTCTCTCACACTCCCAGTCCCTCTCTCTCTCTCACACTCCCAGTCACTCTCTCTCTCTGTCTCACACTCCCAGACTCTCTCTCTCTCTCTCTCACTCCCAGTCTCTGTCTCTCTCTCACTCCCAGTCTCTCTCTCTCTCTATCTCTCTCTCACACTCCCAGTCTCTCTCTTCCCACCAATCTCTCTCTTTCTCTTCTCCCCCCAATCTCTCTCTCTCTCTTCTCCCCCCAGTCTCTCTCTCTTTCTCTCTCCCCCAGCCTCTCTCTCTCTCTCTCATCCCGTCTCTCTCTCCTTCCCTCTCACCCCGTCTCTTTCTCCTTCCCCCTGTCTCTCCTTCCCCTCTCTCTCTCCTTCCCCCTCTCTTTCTCTCCTTCCCTCTCTCTCTTTCCATCTCTCTCTCCTTCCCTCTCTCTCTCTCTCTCCTTCCCTCTCTCTCTCTCTCCTTCCCTCTCGCTCTCTCTCCTTCCCACTCTCTCTCCTTCCATCTCTCTCTCTCTCTCCTTCTATCTCTCTCTCTCTCTCCTTCCCTCTCTCTCTCTC
>NW_028225186.1:685862-688362 GCF_052327205.1 Somniosus microcephalus | reverse complement strand
CTCTCTCTCTCTCTCGCACTTCCAGTCTCTCTCTCTCTCACACTCCCAGTCTCTCTCTCTCTCTCACACTCCCAGTCTCTCTCTCTCTCTCACAAAATCCCAGTCTCTCTCTCTCTCTCTCTCACACTCCCAGTCTCTCTCTCTCTCTCCCACCCCCCACTCTCTCTCTCTCACACACACTCCCAGTCTCTCTCTCTCTCACTCACAGTCTCTCTATCTCACACTCCCAGTCTCTCTCTCACACTCCCAGTCTCTCTCTCATACTCCCAGTCTCTCTCTCTCTCTCACACTCCCAGTCTCTCTCTCTCTCTCACACACTCTCTCTCTCTCACTCTCTCTCACACACACTCACAATCTCTCTCTCTCTCTCACACACTCCCACTCTCTCTCTCTCACACACTTCCACTCTCTCTCTCTCTCGCACTTCCAGTCTCTCTCTCTCTCACACTCCCAGTCTCTCTCTCTCTCTCACACTCCCAGTCTCTCTCTCTCTCTCACAAAATCCCAGTCTCTCTCTCTCTCTCTCTCACACTCCCAGTCTCTCTCTCTCTCTCTCCCACCCCCACGCTCTCTCTCTCACACACACTCCCAGTCTCTCTCTCTCTCTCTCACACACTCCCACTCTCTCTCTCTCTCTCTCTCACACACTCCCAGTCTCTCTCTCTCTCACACACTCCCACTCTCTCTCTCTCTCACACACTCTCACTCTCTCTCTCTCACACGCCTACTCTGTTCTCACAGACTCCCACTCTCTCCCTCTCACACTCCCACTCTCACTCTCTCTCTCTCACACTCCCACTCTCACACTCCCACTCTCTCTCTCTCTCTCACACTCCCACTCTCGCTCTCTCACAAACTCTCTCTCTCTCGCACACACTCTCTAAAACTCACTCAAACTCCCAGTCTCTCTCTCTCTCTCTCTCACTCCCAGTCTCTCTCTCTCTCTCTCTCTCTCTCTCTCTCTGACTCCCAATCTCTTTCTCTCTCTCTCTCACACTCCCAGTCTCTCTCTCTCTCACTCCCAGTCTCTCTCTCTCACACACTCCCAGTATCTCTCTCCCTAACATTCCCAGTTTCTCTCTATCTATCTCTCACTCGCAGTCTCTCTCTCTCTCTCTCACACTCCCAGTCTCTCTCTCTCTCTCTCCCACCCCCACTCTCTCTCTCTCACACACACTCCCAGTCTCTTTCTCTCTCACTCCCAGTCTCTCTATCTCACACTCCCAGTCTCTCTCTCACACTCCCAGTCTCTCTCTCATACTCCCAGTCTCTCTCTCTCTCTCACACTCCCAGTCTCTCTCTCTCTCTCACACACTCTCTCTCTCTCACTCTCTCTCACACACACTCACAATCTCTCTCTCTCTCTCACATTCCCAGACTCTCTCTCTCTCTGACTCCCAATCTCTCTCTCTCTCTCTCTCTCACTCCCAGTCTCACTCTCTCTCTCTCCCACCCCCACTCTCTCTCTCTCACACACACTCCCACTCTCTCTATCTCCCACTCCCACTCTCACTCTCTCTCTCCCCACTCCCACTCTCTCTCTCAGTCTCTCACACTCCCACTCTCTCTCTCTCTCTCTCACACTCCCTCTCTCTCTCTCTCACACACTCGCTCTCTCAAACTCCCAGTCTCTCTCTCTCTCTCTCTCACTGCCGCCTCCTGTCCTGGAACCTTTTCCACCTAGGTTAGGCTCCTGAAATAAAATAAATTGAACCTACCTTCTCAACTTCCCCTAACCCCTAAAAGGGTAGAGGAGGTGGAAGGGTGGGAGACACTACACTGTAGTGTTTCGGGTTTAGCAACAGCTCCACTTATATAAGAGTTACTGGCCTCCTGCTCTGTACTGACTGCACCAGCTGTGAAAGAAAAAGCGCGCGAAAGGTGAGCTTTTAAACTCACCAGTTACTCGCCTCCTGCTCTCCCGACTGCACTAGCTCTCTCCTGGAACCTGGATTGGTCGGTGCCTCTGACTGCTCCCTCTCAAGCCTTGAAGCTCTCCCGCCTCGGGCTGCTCCCGCGCAGGTCCGCTGCTTCTCCGGTCTCGGGGCTGTGGGCCTCTCTGCTCTGCTGCTGATTTGGTCCCGCCTCTGCTGAACCCGCCGGTTTTAAGTGCCGCCGGTCGCGCTGCTGCTCTCCCACAGGTCCAAGCTGTCTCTCTCTCTCTCTCTCTCACACTCCCACTCTCTCTTTCTCTCACACACTCTCTCTCTTCACAAACACACTCTCTCTCTCAAACTCCCAGTCTCTCTCTCTCTCTCACTCCCAGTCTCCCTCTCTCTCTCTCTCTCTCTCTCTCTCACACTCCCACTCTCTCTCTCTCTCACACACTCTCTCTCTTCACACACACACTCTCTCTCTCAAACTCCCAGTCTCTCTCTCTCTCTCTCACTCCCAGTCTCCCTCTCTCTCTCTCTCTCTCTCTCTCTCTCTCTGCCGCCTCCTGTCCTGGAACCTTTTCCACCAAGGTTAGGTCTCCTGAAATAAAATAAATTGAACCTAC
>NW_028225186.1:639079-685362 GCF_052327205.1 Somniosus microcephalus | reverse complement strand
TCCAGTCTTCACATTCTCCTTCTCCTTCTTCTGTTTCTTCTGCTTCAGCCTCCAGACTTCACCTTCTCCTTCTCTTTCTTCTGATTCTTCTGATTCACCCTCCAGACTTCACCTTCTCCTTCTCCTTCTTCTGATTCTTCTGATTCACCCTCCAGACTTCACCTTCTCCTTCTCCTTCTTCTGCTTCTTCTGATTCACCCTCCTGGCTTCACCTTCTCCTTCTCCTTCTTCTACTTCTTCTGATTCACCCTCCTGACTTCACCTTCTCCTTCTCCTTCTTCTCCTTCTTCTGCTTCACCCTCCAGACTTCACCTTCTCCTTCTCCTTCTTCTACCTCTTCTGATTCACCCTCCAGACTTCACCTTCTCCTTCTCCTTCTTCTGCTTCTTCTGATTCACCCTCCAGACTTCACCTTCTCCTTCTCCTTATTCTGCTTCTTCTGATTCACCCTCCAGACTTCACCTTCTCCTTCTCGTTATTCTGCTTCTTCTGATTCAACCTCCAGACTTCACCTTCTCCTTCTCCTTCTTCTGCTTCTTCTGATTCACCCTCCAGACTTCACCTTCTCCTTCTCCTTCTTCTGTTTCTTCTGATTCGCCCTCCAGACTTCACCTTCTCCTTCTCCTTCCTTCTGCTTCTTCTGATTCACCCCTCCTGACTTCACCTTCTCCTTCTCCTTCTTCTACTTCTTCTGATTCACCCTCCTGACTTCACCTTCTCCTTCTCCTTCTTCTACTTCTTCTGATTCACCCTCCAGACTTCACCTTCTCCTTCTCCTTCTTCTGCTTCTTCTGATTCACCCTCCTGACTTCACCTTCTCATTCTCCTTCTTCTGCTTCTTCTGCTGCGCCCTCCAGACTTCACCTTCTCCTTCTCCTTCTTCTGCTTCTTCTGCTTCACACTCCAGACTTCACCTTCTCCTTCTCCTTCTTCTGCTTCTGCTGCTGCGCCCTCCAGGCTTCACCTTCTCCTTCTCCTTCTTCTGCTTCTTCTGCTTCACCGTCCTGACTTCACCTTCTCCTTCTCCTTCTTCTACTTCTTCTGCTACACCCCCTGACTTCACCTGCTCCTTCTCCTTCTTCTGCTTCTTCTGATTCACCCTCCTAAATTCACCTTCTCCTTCTCCTTCTTCTGCTTCTTCTGATTCACCCTCCTGACTTCACCTTCTCCTTCTCCTTCTTCTGCTTCTTCTGATTCACCCTCCAGACTTCACCTTCTCCTTCTCCTTCTTCTGCTTCTTCTGATTCACCCTCCAGACTTCACCTTCTCCTTCTCCTTCTTCTGCTTCTTCTGCTTCACCCTCCAGACTTCACCTTCTCCTTCTCCTTCTTCTGCTTCTTCTGCTTCACCCTCCTGACTTCACCTTCTCCTTCTCCTTCTTCTACTTCTTCTGATTCACCCTCCTGACTTCACCTTCTCCTTCTCCTTCTTCTACTTCTTCTGCTTCACCCTCCAGACTTCACCTTCTCCTTCTCCTTCTTCTACTTCTTCTGATTCACCCTCCAGACTTCACCTTCTCCTTCTCCTTCTTCTACTTTTTCTGATTCACCCTCCAGACTTCACCTTCTCCTTCTCCTTCTTCTACTTCTTCTGATTCATCCTCCAGACTTCACCTTCTCCTTCTCCTTCTTCTGCTTCTTCTGATTCACCCTCCAGACTTCACCTTCTCCTTCTCCTTATTCTGCTTCTTCTGATTCACCCTCCAGACTTCACCTTCTCCTTCTCGTTATTCTGCTTCTTCTGATTCAACCTCCAGACTTCACCTTCTCCTTCTCCTTCTTCTGCTTCTTCTGATTCACCCTCCAGACTTCACCTTCTCCTTCTCCTTCTTCTGTGACTTCTGATTCGCCCTCCAGACTTCACCTTCTCCTTCTCCTTCTTCTGCTTCTTCTGATTCACCCTCCTGACTTCACCTTCTCCTTCTCCTTCTTCTACTTCTTCTGATTCACCCTCCTGACTTCACCTTCTCCTTCTCCTTCTTCTACTTCTTCTGATTCACCCTCCAGACTTCACCTTCTCCTTCTCCTTCTTCTGCTTCTTCTGATTCACCCTCCAGACTTCACCTTCTCATTCTCCTTCTTCTGCTTCTTCTGCTGCGCCCTCCAGACTTCACCTTCTCCTTCTCCTTCTTCTGCTTCTTCTGCTTCACACTCCAGACTTCACCTTCTCCTTCTCCTTCTTCTGCTTCTTCTGCTGCGCCCTCCAGGCTTCACCTTCTCCTTCTCCTTCTTCTGCTTCTTCTGCTTCACCGTCCTGACTTCACCTTCTCCTTCTCCTTCCTCTACTTCTTCTGCTACACCCCCCTGACTTCACCTGCTCCTTCTCCTTCTTCTGCTTCTTCTGATTCACCCTCCTAAATTCACCTTCTCCTTCTCCTTCTTCTGCTTCTTCTGGTTCACCCTCCTGACTTCACCTTCTCCTTCTCCTTCTTCTGCTTCTTCTGATTCACCCTCCAGACTTCACCTTCTCCTTCTCCTTCTTCTGCTTCTTCTGATTCACCCTCCAGACTTCACCTTCTCCTTCTCCTTCTTCTGCTTCTTCTGCTTCACCCTCCAGACTTCACCTTCTCCTTCTCCTTCTTCTGCTTCTTCTGCTTCACCCTCCTGACTTCACCTTCTCCTTCTCCTTCTTCTACTTCTTCTGATTCACCCTCCTGACTTCACCTTCTCCTTCTCCTTCTTCTACCTCTTCTGCTTCACCCTCCAGACTTCACCTTCTCCTTCTCCTTCTTCTACTTCTTCTGATTCACCCTCCAGACTTCACCTTCTCCTTCTCCTTCTTCTACTTTTTCTGATTCACCCTCCAGACTTCACCTTCTCCTTCTCCTTCTTCTACTTCTTCTGATTCATCCTCCAGACTTCACCTTCTCCTTCTCCTTCTTCTGCTTCTTCTGATTCACCCTCCAGACTTCACCTTCTCCTTCTCCTTATTCTGCTTCTTCTGATTCACCCTCCAGACTTCACCTTCTCCTTCTCCTTCTTCTGCTTCTTCTGATTCACCCTCCAGACTTCACCTTCTCCTTCTCCTTCTTCTGCTTCTTCTGATTCACCCTCCAGACTTCACCTTCTCCTTCTCCTTCTTCTACTTCTTCTGATTCACTCTCCAGACTTCATCTTCTCCTTCTCCTTCTTCTGCTTCTTCTGATTCACCCTCCAGACTTCACCTTCTCCTTCTCCTTCGTCTACTTCTTCTGATTCACCCTCCAGACTACACCTTCTCCTTCTCCTTCTTCTACTTCTTCTGATTCACCCTCCAGATTTCAACTTCTCCTTCTCCTTCTTCTGTTTCTTCTGATTCACCCTCCAGACTTCACCTTCTCCTTCTCCTTCTTCTACTTCTTCTGATTCACCCTCCAGACTTCACCTTCTCCTTCTCCTTCGTCTACTTCATCTGATTCACCCTCCAGACTACACCTTCTCCTTCTCCTTCTTCTACTTCTTCTGATTCACCCTCCAGACTTCACCTTCTCCTTCTCCTTCTTCTGCTTCTTCTGATTCACCCTCCAGACTTCACCTTCTCCTTCTCCTTCTTCTACTTCTTCTGATTCACCCTCCAGACTTCACCTTCTCCTTCTCCTTCTTCTGCTTCTTCTGATTCACCCTCCAGACTTCACCTTCTCCTTCTCCTTCGTCTACTTCTTCTGATTCACCCTCCAGACTACACCTTCTCCTTCTCCTTCTTCTACTTCTTCTGATACACCCTCCAGACTTCACCTTCTCCTTCTCCTTCTTCTGTTTCTTCTGATTCACCCTCCAGACTTCACCTTCTCCTTCTCCTTCTTCTACTTCTTCTGATTCAGCCTCCAGACTTCACCTTCTCCTTCTCCTTCTTCTACTTCTTCTGATTCACCCTCCAGACTTCATCTTCTCCTTCTCCTTCTTCTCCTTCTTCTGATTCACCCTGCAGACTTCACCTTCTCCTTCTCCTTCTTCTGCTTCTTCTGATTCACCCTCCAGACTTCACCTTCTCCTTCTCCTTCTTCTACTTCTTCTGATTCACCCTCCAGACTTCACCTTCTCCTTCTCCTTCTTCTACTTCTTCTGATTCACCCTCCAGTCTTCACCTTCTCCTTCTCCTTCTTCTGTTTCTTCTGCTTCACCCTCCAGACTTCACCTTCTCCTTCTCTTTCTTCTGCTTCTTCTGATTCACCCTCCAGACTTCACCTTCTCCTTCTCCTTCTTCTGATTCTTCTGATTCACCGTCCAGACTTCACCTTCTCCCTCTCCTTCTTCTGCTTCTTCTGATTCACCCTCCAGACCTCACCTTCTCCTTCTCCTTCTTCTACTTCTTCTGGTTCACCCTCCTGACTTCACCTTCTCCTTCTCCTTCATCTACTCCTTCTGCTTCACCCTCCAGACTTCACCTTCTCCTTCTCCTTCTTCTACTTCTTCTGATTCACCCTCCAGACTTCACCTTCTCCTTCTCCTTCTTATACTTCTTCTGATTCACCCTCCAGACTTCACCTTCTCCTTCTCCTTCTTCTACTTCTTCTGATTCACCCTCCAGACTTCACCTTCTCCTTCTCCTTCTTCTGCTTCTTCTGATTCACCCTCCAGACTTCACCTTCTCCTTCTCCTTATTCTGCTTCTTCTGATTCACCCTCCAGACTTCACCTTCTCCTTCTCCTTCTTCTGCTTCTTCTGATTCACCCTCCAGACTACACCTTCTCCTTCTCCTTCTTCTGCTTCTTCTGATTCACCCTCCAGACTTCACCTTCTCCTTCTCCTTCTTCTACTTCTTCTGATTCACCCTCCAGACTTCACCTTCTCCTTCTCCTTCTTCTGCTTCTTCTGATTCACCCTCCAGACTTCACCTTCTCCTTCTCCTTCGTCTACTTCTTCTGATTCACCCTCCAGACTACACCTTCTCCTTCTCCTTCTTCTACTTCTTCTGATTCACCCTCCAGACTTCACCTTCTCCTTCTCCTTCTTCTGTTTCTTCTGATTCACCCTCCAGACTTCATCTTCTCCTTCTCCTTCTTCTACTTCTTCTGATTCACCCTCCAGACTTCACCTTCTCCTTCTCCTTCTTCTACTTCTTCTGATTCACCCTCCAGACTTCATCTTCTCCTTCTCCTTCTTCTGCTTCTTCTGATTCACCCTCCAGACTTCACCTTCTCCTTCTCCTTCTTCTGCTTCTTCTGATTCACCCTCCAGACTTCAACTTCTCCTTCTCCTTCTTCCACTTCTTCTGATTCACCCTCCAGACTTCACCTTCTCCTTCTCTTTCTTCTACGTCTTCTGATTCACCCTCCAGTCTTCACCTTCTCCTTCTCCTTTTTTTGTTTCTTCTGCTTCACCCTCCAGACTTCACCTTCTCCTTCTCTTTCTTCTGCTTCTTCTGATTCACCCTCCAGACTTCACCTTCTCCTTCTCCTTCTTCTGATTCTTCTGATTCACCCTCCAGACTTCACCTTCTCCTTCTCCTTCTTCTGCTTCTTCTGATTCACCCTCCTGACTTCACCTTCTCCTTCTCCTTCTTCTACTTCTTCTGCTTCACCCTCCAGACTTCACCTTCTCCTTCTCCTTCTTCTACTTCTTCTGATTCACCCTCCAGACTTCACCTTCTCCTTCTCCTTCTTCTGCTTCTTCTGATTCACCCTCCAGACTTCACCTTCTCATTCTCCTTCTTCTGCTTCTTCTGCTGCGCCCTCCAGACTTCACCTTCTCCTTCTCCTTCTTCTGCTTCTTCTGCTTCACACTCCAGACTTCACCTTCTCCTTCTCCTTCTTCTGCTTCTTCTGCTGCGCCCTCCAGGCTTCACCTTCTGCTTCTCCTTCTTCTGCTTCTTCTGCTTCACCGTCCTGACTTCACCTTCTCCTTCTCCTTCTTCTACTTCTTCTGCTACACCCCCCTGACTTCACCTGCTCCTTCTCCTTCTTCTGCTTCTTCTGATTCACCCTCCTAAATTCACCTTCTCCTTCTCCTTCTTCTGCTTCTTCTGATTCACCCTCCTGACTTCACCTTCTCCTTCTCCTTCTTCTGCTTCTTCTGATTCACCCTCCAGACTTCACCTTCTCCTTCTCCTTCTTCTGCTTCTTCTGATTCACCCTCCAGACTTCACCTTCTCCTTCTCCTTCTTCTGCTTCTTCTGATTCACCCTCCAGACCTCACCTTCTCCTTCTCCTTCTTCTACTTCTTCTGATTCACCCTCCAGACTTCATCTTCTCCTTCTCCTTCTTCTGCTTCTTCTGATTCACCCTCCAGACTTCACCTTCTCCTTCTCCTTCTTCTACTTCTTCTGATTCAGCCTCCAGACTTCACCTTCTCCTTCTCCTTCTTCTACTTCTTCTGATTCACCCTCCAGACTTCATCTTCTCCTTCTCCTTCTTCTCCTTCTTCTGATTCACCCTCCAGACTTCACCTTCTCCTTCTCCTTCTTCTGCTTCTTCTGATTCACCCTCCAGACTTCACCTTCTCCTTCTCCTTCTTCTACTTCTTCTGATTCACTCTCCAGACTTCACCTTCTCCTTCTCCTTCTTCTACTTCTTCTGATTCACCCTCCAGTCTTCACCTTCTCCTTCTCCTTCTTCTGTTTCTTCTGCTTCACCCTCCAGACTGCACCTTCTCCTTCTCTTTCTTCTGCTTCTTCTGATTCACCCTCCAGAACTCACATTCTCCTTCTCCTTCTTCTACTTCTTCTGATTCACCCTCCTGACTTCACCTTCTCCTTCTCCTTCATCTACTTCTTCTGCTTCACCCTCCAGACTTCACCTTCTCCTTCTCCTTCTTCTACTTCTTCTGATTCACCCTCCAGACTTCAACTTCTCCTTCTCCTTCTTCCACTTCTTCTGATCCACCCTCCAGACTTCACCTTCTCCTTCTCCTTCTTCTACTTCTTCTGATTCACCCTCCAGTCTTCACCTTCTCCTTCTCCTTTTTTTGTTTCTTCTGCTTCACCCTCCAGACTTCACCTTCTCCTTCTCTTTCTTCTGCTTCTTCTGATTCACCCTCCAGACTTCACCTTCTCCTTCTCCTTCTTCTGATTCTTCTGATTCACCCTCCAGGCTTCACCTTCTCCTTCTCCTTCATCTGCTTCTTCTGATTCACCCTCCTGACTTCACCTTCTCCTTCTCCTTCTTCTACTTCTTCTGATTCACCCTCCTGACTTCACCTTCTCCTTCTCCTTCTTCTACTTCTTCTGCTTCACCCTCCAGACTTCACCTTCTCCTTCTCCTTCTTCTACTTCTTCTGATTCACCCTCCAGACTTCACCTTCTCCTTCTCCTTCTTCTGCTTCTTCTGATTCACCCTCCAGACTTCACCTTCTCATTCTCCTTCTTCTGCTTCTTCTGCTGCGCCCTCCAGACTTCACCTTCTCCTTCTCCTTCTTCTGCTTCTTCTGCTTCACACTCCAGACTTCACCTTCTCCTTCTCCTTCTTCTGCTTCTTCTGCTGCGCCCTCCAGGCTTCACCTTCTCCTTCTCCTTCTTCTGCTTCTTCTGCTTCACCGTCCTGACTTCACCTTCTCCTTCTCCTTCTTCTACTTCTTCTGCTACACCCCCCTGACTTCACCTGCTCCTTCTCCTTCTTCTGCTTCTTCTGATTCACCCTCCTAAATTCACCTTCTCCTTCTCCTTCTTCTGCTTCTTCTGATTCACCCTCCTGACTTCACCTTCTCCTTCTTCTGCTTCTTCTGATTCACCCTCCAGACTTCCCCTTCTCCTTCTCCTTCTTCTGCTTCTTCTGATTCACCCTCCAGACTTCACCTTCTCCTTCTCCTTCTTCTACTTCTTCTGATTCAGCCTCCAGACTTCACCTTCTCCTTCTCCTTCTTCTACTTCTTCTGATTCACCCTCCAGACTTCATCTTCTCCTTCTCCTTCTTCTCCTTCTTCTGATTCACCCTCCAGACTTCACCTTCTCCTTCTCCTTCTTCTGCTTCTTCTGATTCACCCTCCAGCCTTCACCTTCTCCTTCTCCTTCTTATACTTCTTCTGATTCACCCTCCAGACTTCACCTTCTCCTTCTCCTTCTTCTACTTCTTCTGATTCACTCTCCAGTCTACACCTTCTCCTTCTCCTTCTTCTGTTTCTTCTGCTTCACCCTCCAGACTTCACCTTCTCCTTCTCTTTCTTCTGCTTCTTCTGATTCACCCTCCAGACTTCACCTTCTCCTTCTCCTTCTTCTGATTCTTCTGATTCACCCTCCAGACTTCACCTTCTCCTTCTCCTTCTTCTGCTTCTTCTGATTCACCCTCCAGAACTCACCTTCTCCTTCTCCTTCTTCTACTTCTTCTGATTCACCCTCCTGACTTCACCTTCTCCTTCTCCTTCATCTACTTCTTCTGCTTCACCCTCCAGACTTCACCTTCTCCTTGTCCTTCTTCTACTTCTTCTGATTCACCCTCCAGACTTTACCTTCTCCTTCTCCTTCTTATACTTCTTCTGATTCACCCTCCAGACTTCACCTTCTCCTTCTCCTTCTTCTACTTCTTCTGATTCACCCTCCAGACTTCACCTTCTCCTTCTCCTTCTTCTGCTTCTTCTGATTCACCCTCCAGACTTCACCTTCTCCTTCTCCTTATTCTGCTTCTTCTGATTCACCCTCCAGACTTCACCTTCTCCTTCTCCTTCTTCTGCTTCTTCTGATTCACCCTCCAGACTTCACCTTCTCCTTCTCCTTCTTCTGCTTCTTCTGATTCACCCTCCAGACTTCACCTTCTCCTTCTCCTTCTTCTACTTCTTCTGATTCACCCTCCAGACTTCACCTTCTCCTTCTCCTTCTTCTGCTTCTTCTGATTCACCCTCCAGACTTGACCTTCTCCTTCTCCTTCGTCTACTTCTTCTGATTCACCCTCCAGACTACACCTTCTCCTTCTCCTTCTTCTACTTCTTCTGATTCACCCTCCAGACTTCACCTTCTCCTTCTCCTTCTTCTGTTTCTTCTGATTCACCCTCCAGACTTCACCTTCTCCTTCTCCTTCTTCTACTTCTTCTGATTCACCCTCCAGATATCACCTTCTCCTTCTCCTTCTTCTACTTCTTCTGATTCACCCTCCAGACTTCATCTTCTCCTTCTCCTTCTTCTGCTTCTTCTGATTCACCCTCCAGACTTCACCTTCTCCTTCTCCTTCTTCTGCTTCTTCTGATTCACCCTCCAGACTTCAACTTCTCCTTCTCCTTCTTCCACTTCTTCTGATTCACCCTCCAGACTTCACCTTCTCCTTCTCCTTCTTCTACTTCTTCTGATTCACCCTCCAGTCTTCACCTTCTCCTTCTCCTTTTTCCGTTTCTTCTGCTTCACCCTCCAGACTTCACCTTCTCCTTCTCCATCTTCTGCTTCTTCTGATTCACCCTCCTGACTTCAACTTCTCCTTCTCCTTCTTCTACTTCTTCTGATTCACCCTCCTGACTTCACCTTCTCCTTCTCCTTCTTCTACTTCTTCTGCTTCACCCTCCAGACTTCACCTTCTCCTTCTCCTTCTTCTACTTCTTCTGATTCACCCTCCAGACTTCACCTTCTCCTTCTTCTGCTTCTTCTGATTCACCCTCCAGACTTCACCTTCTCATTCTCCTTCTTCTGCTTCTTATGCTGCGCCCTCCAGACTTCACCTTCTCCTTCTCCTTCTTCTGCTTCTTCTGCTTCACACTCCAGACTTCACCTTCTCCTTCTCCTTCTTCTGCTTCTTCTGCTGCGCCCTCCAGGCTTCACCTTCTCCTTCTCCTTCTTCTGCTTCACCGTCCTGACTTCACCTTCTCCTTCTCCTTCTTCTACTTCTTCTGCTACACCCCCTTGACTTCACCTGCTCCTTCTCCTTTTTCTGCTTCTTCTGATTCACCCTCCTAAATTCACCTTCTCCTTCTCCTTCTTCTGCTTCTTCTGATTCACCCTCCTGACTTCACCTTCTCCTTCTCCTTCTTCTGCTTCTTCTGATTCACCCTCCAGACTTCATCTTCTCCTTCTCCTTCTTCTGCTTCTTCTGATTCACCCTCCAGACTTCACCTCCTCCTTCTCCTTCTTCTGCTTCTTCTGATTCACCCTCCAGACCTCACCTTCTCCTTCTCCTTCTTCTACTTCTTCTGATTCACCCTCCAGACGTCATCTTCTCCTTCTCCTTCTTCTGCTTCTTCTGATTCACCCTCCAGACTTCACCTTCTCCTTCTCCTTCTTCTGCTTCTTCTGATTCACCCTCCAGACTTCACCTTCTCCTTCTCCTTCTTCTACTTCTTCTGATTCACCCTCCAGACTTCACCTTCTCCTTCTCCTTCTTCGACTTCTTCTGATTCACCCTCCAGTCTTCACCTTCTCCTTCTCCTTCTTCTGTTTCTTCTGCTTCACCCTCCAGACTTCACCTTCTCCTTCTCTTTCTTCTGCTTCTACTGCTTCACCCTCCAGACTTCACCTTCTCCTTCTCCTACTTCTGATTCTTCTGATTCACCCTCCAGACTTCACCTTCTCTATCTCCTTCTTCTGCTTCTTCTGATTCACCCTCCTGACTTCACCTTCTCCTTCTCCTTCTTCTACTTCTTCTGATTCACCCTCCTGACTTCACCTTCTCCTTCTCCTTCTTCTACTTCTTCTGCTTCACCCTCCAGACTTCACCTTCTCCTTCTCCTTCTTCTACTTCTTCTGATTCACCCTCCAGACTTCACCTTCTCCTTCTCCTTCTTCTGCTTCTTCTGATTCACCCTCCAGACTTCACCTTCTCCTTCTCCTTATTCTGCTTCTTCTGATTCACCCTCCAGACTTCACCTTCTCCTTCTCCTTCTTCTGCTTCTTCTGATTCACCCTCCAGACTTCACCTTCTCCTTCTCCTTCTTCTGCTTCTTCTGATTCACCCTCCAGACTTCACCTTCTCCTTCTCCTTCTTCTGCTTCTTCTGATTCACCCTCCAGACTTCACCTTCTCCTTCTCCTTCTTCTACTTCTTCTGATTCACCCTCCAGACTTCACATTCTCCTTCTCCTTCTTCTGCTTCTTCTGATTCAACCTCCTGACTTCACCTTCTCCTTCTCCTTCTTCTACTTCTTCTGATTCACCCTCCTGACTTCACCTTCTCCTTCTCCTTCTTCTACTTCTTCTGCTTCACCCTCCAGACTTCACCTTCTCCTTCTCCTTCTTCTACTTCTTCTGATTCACCCTCCAGACTTCACCTTCTCCTTCTCCTTCTTCTGCTTCTTCTGATTCACCCTCCAGACTTCACCTTCTCATTCTCCTTCTTCTGCTTCTTCTGCTGCGCCCTCCAGACTTCACCTTCTCCTTCTCCTTCTTCTGCTTCTTCTGCTTCACACTCCAGACTTCACCTTCTCCTTCTCCTTCTTCTGCTTCTTCTGCTGCGCCCTCCAGGCTTCACCTTCTGCTTCTCCTTCTTCTGCTTCTTCTGCTTCACCGTCCTGACTTCACCTTCTCCTTCTCCTTCTTCTACTTCTTCTGCTACACTCCCCTGACTTCACCTGCTCCTTCTCCTTCTTCTGCTTCTTCTGATTCACCCTCCTAACTTCACCTTCTCCTTCTCCTTCTTCTGCTTCTTCTGATTCACCCTCCTGACTTCACCTTCTCCTTCTCCTTCTTCTGCTTCTTCTGATTCACCCTCCAGACTTCACCTTCTCCTTCTCCTTCTTCTGCTTCTTCTGATTCACCCTCCAGACTTCACCTTCTCCTTCTCCTTCTTCTGCTTCTTCTGATTCACCCTCCAGACCACACCTTCTCCTTCTCCTTCTTCTACTTCTTCTGATTCACCCTCCAGACTTCATCTTCTCCTTCTCCTTCTTCTGCTTCTTCTGATTCACCCTCCAGACTTTACCTTCTCCTTCTTCTGCTTCTTCTGATTCACCCTCCAGACTTCACCTTCTCCTTCTCCTTCTTCTACTTCTTCTGATTCACCCTCCAGACTTCACCTTCTCCTTCTCCTTCTTCTACTTCTTCTGATTCACCCTCCAGTCTTCACCTTCTCCTTCTCCTTCTTCTGTTTCTTCTGCTTCACCCTCCAGACTTCACCTTCTCCTTCTCTTTCTTCTGCTTCTTCTGCTTCACCCTCCAGACTTCACCTTCTCCTTCTCCTTCTTCTGATTCTTCTGATTCACCCTCCAGACTTCACCTTCTCTATCTCCTTCTTCTGCTTCTTCTGATTCACCCTCCTGACTTCACCTTCTCCTTCTCCTTCTTCTACTTCTTCTGATTCACCCTCCTGACTTCACCTTCTCCTTCTCCTTCTTCTACTTCTTCTGCTTTTCCCTCCAGACTTCACCTTCTCCTTCTCCTTCTTCTACTTCTTCTGATTCACCCTCCAGACTTCACCTTCTCCTTCTCCTTCTTCTGCTTCTTCTGATTCACCCTCCAGACTTCACCTTCTCCTTCTCCTTATTCTGCTTCTTCTGATTCACCCTCCAGACTTCACCTTCTCCTTCTCCTTCTTCTGCTTCTTCTGATTCACCCTCCAGACTTCACCTTCTCCTTCTCCTTCTTCTGCTTCTTCTGATTCACCCTCCAGACTTCACCTTCTCCTTCTCCTTCTTCTGCTTCTTCTGATTCACCCTCCAGACTTCACCTTCTCCTTCTCCTTCTTCTACTTCTTCTGATTCACCCTCCAGACTTCACCTTCTCCTTCTCCTTCTTCTGCTTCTTCTGATTCACCCTCCTGACTTCACCTTCTCCTTCTCCTTCTTCTACATCTTCTGATTCACCCTCCTGACTTCACCTTCTCCTTCTCCTTCTTCTACTTCTTCTGCTTCACCCTCCAGACTTCACCTTCTCCTTCTCCTTCTTCTACTTCTTCTGATTCACCCTCCAGACTTCACCTTCTCCTTCTCCTTCTTCTACTTCTTCTGATTCACCCTCCAGACTTCACCTTCTCCTTCTCCTTCTTCTACTTCTTCTGATTCACCCTCCAGACTTCACCTTCTCCTTCTCCTTCTTCTGCTTCTTCTGATTCACCCTCCAGACTTCACCTTCTCCTTCTCCTTATTCTGCTTCTTCTGAATCACCCTCCAGACTTCACCTTCTCCTTCTCCTTCTTCTGCTTCGTCTGATTCACCCTCCAGACTTCACCTTCTCCTTCTCCTTCTTCTGCTTCTTCTGATTCACACTCCAGACTTCAACTTCACCTTCTCCTTCTTCTACTTCTTCTGATTCACCCTCCAGACTTCACCTTCTCCATCTCCTTCTTCTGCTTCTTCTGATTCACCCTCCAGACTTCACCTTCTCCTTCTCCTTCGTCTGCTTCTTCTGATTCACCCTCCAGACTTCACCTTCTCCTTCTCCTTCTTCTGCTTCTTCTGATTCACCCTCCAGACTTCACCTTCTCCTTCTCCTTCTTCTACTTCTTCTGATTCACCCTCCAGACTTCACCTTCTCCTTCTCTTTCTTCTGCTTCTTCTGATTCACCCTCCAGACTTCACCTTCTCCTTCTCCTTCTTCTGTTTCTTCTGATTCACCCTCCAGACTTCACCTTCTCCTTCTCCTTCTTCTGCTTCTTCTGATTCACCCTCCTGACTTCACCTTCTCCTTCTCCTTCTTCTACATCTTCTGATTCACCCTCCTGACTTCACCTTCTCCTTCTCCTTCTTCTACTTCTTCTGCTTCACCCTCCAGACTTCACCTTCTCCTTCTCCTTCTTCTACTTCTTCTGATTCACCCTCCAGACTTCACCTTCTCCTTCTCCTTCTTCTACTTCTTCTGATTCACCCTCCAGACTTCATCTTCTCCTTCTCCTTCTTCTACTTCTTCTGATTCACCCTCCAGACTTCACCTTCTCCTTCTCCTTCTTCTACTTCTACTGATTCACCCTCCAGACTTCATCTTCTATTTCTCCTTCTTCTACTTCTTCTGATTCACCCTCCAGACTTCACCTTCTCCTTCTCCTTCTTCTGCTTCTTCTGATTCACCCTCCAGACTTCACCTTCTCCTTCTCCTTATTCTGCTTCTTCTGATTCACCCTCCAGACTTCACCTTCTCCTTCTCCTTCTTCTACTTCTTCTGATTCACCCTCCAGACTTCACCTTCTCCTTCTCCTTCTTCTGCTTCTTCTGATTCACCCTCCAGATTTCACCTTCTCCTTCTCCTTCGTCTACTTCTTCTGATTCACCCTCCAGACTACACCTTCTCCTTCTCCTTCTTCTACTTCTTCTGATTCACCCTCCAGACTTCACCTTCTCCTTCTCCTTCTTCTGTTTCTTCTGATTCACCCTCCAGACTTCATCTTTTCCTTCTCCTTCTTCTCCTTCTTCTGATTCACCCTCCAGACTTCACCTTCTCCTTCTCCTTCTTCTACTTCTTCTGATTCACCCTCCAGACTTCATCTTCTCCTTCTCCTTCTTCTACTTCTTCTGATTCACCCTCCAGACTTCACCTTCTCCTTCTCCTTCTTCTGCTTCTTCTGATTCACCCTCCAGACTTCACCTTCTCCTTCTCCTTATTCTGCTTCTTCTGATTCACCTCCAGACTTCACCTTCTCCTTCTCCTTCTTCTGCTTCTTCTGATTCACCCTCCAGACTTCACCTTCTCCTTCTCCTTCTTCTGCTTCTTCTGATTCACCCTCCAGACTTCACCTTCTCCTTCTCCTTCTTCTACTTCTTCTGATTCACCCTCCAGACTTAACCTTCTCCTTCTCCTTCTTCTGCTTCTTCTGATTCACCCTCCAGACTTCACCTTCTCCTTCTCCTTCGTCTACTTCTTCTGATTCACCCTCCAGACGGCACCTTCTCCTTCTCCTTCTTCTACTTCTTCTGATTCACCCTCCAGACTTCCCCTTCTCCTTCTCCTTCTTCTGTTTCTTCTGATTCACCCTCCAGACTTCATCTTCTCCTTCTCCTTCTTCTACTTCTTCTGATTCACCCTCCAGACTTCACCTTCTCCTTCTCCTTCTTCTGCTTCTTCTGATTCACACTCCAGACTTCAACTTCACCTTCTCCTTCTTCTACTTCTTCTGATTCACCCTCCAGACTTCACCTTCTCCATCTCCTTCTTCTGCTTCTTCTGATTCACCCTCCAGACTTCACCTTCTCCTTCTCCTTCGTCTGCTTCTTCTGATTCACCCTCCAGACTTCACCTTCTCCTTCTCCTTCTTCTGCTTCTTCTGATTCACCCTCCAGACTTCACCTTCTCCTTCTCCTTCTTCTACTTCTTCTGATTCACCCTCCAGACTTCACCTTCTCCTTCTCTTTCTTCTGCTTCTTCTGATTCACCCTCCAGACTTCACCTTCTCCTTCTCCTTCTTCTGTTTCTTCTGATTCACCCTCCAGACTTCACCTTCTCCTTCTCCTTCTTCTGCTTCTTCTGATTCACCCTCCTGACTTCACCTTCTCCTTCTCCTTCTTCTACATCTTCTGATTCACCCTCCTGACTTCACCTTCTCCTTCTCCTTCTTCTACTTCTTCTGCTTCACCCTCCAGACTTCACCTTCTCCTTCTCCTTCTTCTACTTCTTCTGATTCACCCTCCAGACTTCACCTTCTCCTTCTCCTTCTTCTACTTCTTCTGATTCACCCTCCAGACTTCATCTTCTCCTTCTCCTTCTTCTACTTCTTCTGATTCACCCTCCAGACTTCACCTTCTCCTTCTCCTTCTTCTACTTCTACTGATTCACCCTCCAGACTTCATCTTCTATTTCTCCTTCTTCTACTTCTTCTGATTCACCCTCCAGACTTCACCTTCTCCTTCTCCTTCTTCTGCTTCTTCTGATTCACCCTCCTGACTTCACCTTCTCCTTCTCCTTCTTCTACATCTTCTGATTCACCCTCCTGACTTCACCTTCTCCTTCTCCTTCTTCTACTTCTTCTGCTTCACCCTCCAGACTTCACCTTCTCCTTCTCCTTCTTCTACTTCTTCTGATTCACCCTCCAGACTTCACCTTCTCCTTCTCCTTCTTCTACTTCTTCTGATTCACCCTCCAGACTTCACCTTCTCCTTCTCCTTCTTCTACTTCTTCTGATTCACCCTCCAGACTTCACCTTCTCCTTCTCCTTCTTCTGCTTCTTCTGATTCACCCTCCAGACTTCACCTTCTCCTTCTCCTTATTCTGCTTCTTCTGAATCACCCTCCAGACTTCACCTTCTCCTTCTCCTTCTTCTGCTTCGTCTGATTCACCCTCCAGACTTCACCTTCTCCTTCTCCTTCTTCTGCTTCTTCTGATTCACACTCCAGACTTCAACTTCACCTTCTCCTTCTTCTACTTCTTCTGATTCACCCTCCAGACTTCACCTTCTCCATCTCCTTCTTCTGCTTCTTCTGATTCACCCTCCAGACTTCACCTTCTCCTTCTCCTTCGTCTGCTTCTTCTGATTCACCCTCCAGACTTCACCTTCTCCTTCTCCTTCTTCTGCTTCTTCTGATTCACCCTCCAGACTTCACCTTCTCCTTCTCCTTCTTCTACTTCTTCTGATTCACCCTCCAGACTTCACCTTCTCCTTCTCTTTCTTCTGCTTCTTCTGATTCACCCTCCAGACTTCACCTTCTCCTTCTCCTTCTTCTGTTTCTTCTGATTCACCCTCCAGACTTCACCTTCTCCTTCTCCTTCTTCTGCTTCTTCTGATTCACCCTCCTGACTTCACCTTCTCCTTCTCCTTCTTCTACATCTTCTGATTCACCCTCCTGACTTCACCTTCTCCTTCTCCTTCTTCTACTTCTTCTGCTTCACCCTCCAGACTTCACCTTCTCCTTCTCCTTCTTCTACTTCTTCTGATTCACCCTCCAGACTTCACCTTCTCCTTCTCCTTCTTCTACTTCTTCTGATTCACCCTCCAGACTTCATCTTCTCCTTCTCCTTCTTCTACTTCTTCTGATTCACCCTCCAGACTTCACCTTCTCCTTCTCCTTCTTCTACTTCTACTGATTCACCCTCCAGACTTCATCTTCTATTTCTCCTTCTTCTACTTCTTCTGATTCACCCTCCAGACTTCACCTTCTCCTTCTCCTTCTTCTGCTTCTTCTGATTCACCCTCCAGACTTCACCTTCTCCTTCTCCTTATTCTGCTTCTTCTGATTCACCCTCCAGACGGCACCTTCTCCTTCTCCTTCTTCTACTTCTTCTGATTCACCCTCCAGACTTCCCCTTCTCCTTCTCCTTCTTCTGTTTCTTCTGATTCACCCTCCAGACTTCATCTTCTCCTTCTCCTTCTTCTCCTTCTTCTGATTCACCCTCCAGACTTCACCTTCTCCTTCTCCTTCTTCTGCTTCTTCTGATTCACACTCCAGACTTCAACTTCACCTTCTCCTTCTTCTACTTCTTCTGATTCACCCTCCAGACTTCACCTTCTCCATCTCCTTCTTCTGCTTCTTCTGATTCACCCTCCAGACTTCACCTTCTCCTTCTCCTTCGTCTGCTTCTTCTGATTCACCCTCCAGACTTCACCTTCTCCTTCTCCTTCTTCTGCTTCTTCTGATTCACCCTCCAGACTTCACCTTCTCCTTCTCCTTCTTCTACTTCTTCTGATTCACCCTCCAGACTTCACCTTCTCCTTCTCTTTCTTCTGCTTCTTCTGATTCACCCTCCAGACTTCACCTTCTCCTTCTCCTTCTTCTGTTTCTTCTGATTCACCCTCCAGACTTCACCTTCTCCTTCTCCTTCTTCTGCTTCTTCTGATTCACCCTCCTGACTTCACCTTCTCCTTCTCCTTCTTCTACATCTTCTGATTCACCCTCCTGACTTCACCTTCTCCTTCTCCTTCTTCTACTTCTTCTGCTTCACCCTCCAGACTTCACCTTCTCCTTCTCCTTCTTCTACTTCTTCTGATTCACCCTCCAGACTTCACCTTCTCCTTCTCCTTCTTCTACTTCTTCTGATTCACCCTCCAGACTTCATCTTCTCCTTCTCCTTCTTCTACTTCTTCTGATTCACCCTCCAGACTTCACCTTCTCCTTCTCCTTCTTCTACTTCTACTGATTCACCCTCCAGACTTCATCTTCTATTTCTCCTTCTTCTACTTCTTCTGATTCACCCTCCAGACTTCACCTTCTCCTTCTCCTTCTTCTGCTTCTTCTGATTCACCCTCCTGACTTCACCTTCTCCTTCTCCTTCTTCTACATCTTCTGATTCACCCTCCTGACTTCACCTTCTCCTTCTCCTTCTTCTACTTCTTCTGCTTCACCCTCCAGACTTCACCTTCTCCTTCTCCTTCTTCTACTTCTTCTGATTCACCCTCCAGACTTCACCTTCTCCTTCTCCTTCTTCTACTTCTTCTGATTCACCCTCCAGACTTCACCTTCTCCTTCTCCTTCTTCTACTTCTTCTGATTCACCCTCCAGACTTCACCTTCTCCTTCTCCTTCTTCTGCTTCTTCTGATTCACCCTCCAGACTTCACCTTCTCCTTCTCCTTATTCTGCTTCTTCTGAATCACCCTCCAGACTTCACCTTCTCCTTCTCCTTCTTCTGCTTCGTCTGATTCACCCTCCAGACTTCACCTTCTCCTTCTCCTTCTTCTGCTTCTTCTGATTCACACTCCAGACTTCAACTTCACCTTCTCCTTCTTCTACTTCTTCTGATTCACCCTCCAGACTTCACCTTCTCCATCTCCTTCTTCTGCTTCTTCTGATTCACCCTCCAGACTTCACCTTCTCCTTCTCCTTCGTCTGCTTCTTCTGATTCACCCTCCAGACTTCACCTTCTCCTTCTCCTTCTTCTGCTTCTTCTGATTCACCCTCCAGACTTCACCTTCTCCTTCTCCTTCTTCTACTTCTTCTGATTCACCCTCCAGACTTCACCTTCTCCTTCTCTTTCTTCTGCTTCTTCTGATTCACCCTCCAGACTTCACCTTCTCCTTCTCCTTCTTCTGTTTCTTCTGATTCACCCTCCAGACTTCACCTTCTCCTTCTCCTTCTTCTGCTTCTTCTGATTCACCCTCCTGACTTCACCTTCTCCTTCTCCTTCTTCTACATCTTCTGATTCACCCTCCTGACTTCACCTTCTCCTTCTCCTTCTTCTACTTCTTCTGCTTCACCCTCCAGACTTCACCTTCTCCTTCTCCTTCTTCTACTTCTTCTGATTCACCCTCCAGACTTCACCTTCTCCTTCTCCTTCTTCTACTTCTTCTGATTCACCCTCCAGACTTCATCTTCTCCTTCTCCTTCTTCTACTTCTTCTGATTCACCCTCCAGACTTCACCTTCTCCTTCTCCTTCTTCTACTTCTACTGATTCACCCTCCAGACTTCATCTTCTATTTCTCCTTCTTCTACTTCTTCTGATTCACCCTCCAGACTTCACCTTCTCCTTCTCCTTCTTCTGCTTCTTCTGATTCACCCTCCAGACTTCACCTTCTCCTTCTCCTTATTCTGCTTCTTCTGATTCACCCTCCAGACTTCACCTTCTCCTTCTCCTTCTTCTACTTCTTCTGATTCACCCTCCAGACTTCACCTTCTCCTTCTCCTTCTTCTGCTTCTTCTGATTCACCCTCCAGATTTCACCTTCTCCTTCTCCTTCGTCTACTTCTTCTGATTCACCCTCCAGACTACACCTTCTCCTTCTCCTTCTTCTACTTCTTCTGATTCACCCTCCAGACTTCACCTTCTCCTTCTCCTTCTTCTGTTTCTTCTGATTCACCCTCCAGACTTCATCTTTTCCTTCTCCTTCTTCTCCTTCTTCTGATTCACCCTCCAGACTTCACCTTCTCCTTCTCCTTCTTCTACTTCTTCTGATTCACCCTCCAGACTTCATCTTCTCCTTCTCCTTCTTCTACTTCTTCTGATTCACCCTCCAGACTTCACCTTCTCCTTCTCCTTCTTCTGCTTCTTCTGATTCACCCTCCAGACTTCACCTTCTCCTTCTCCTTATTCTGCTTCTTCTGATTCACCTCCAGACTTCACCTTCTCCTTCTCCTTCTTCTGCTTCTTCTGATTCACCCTCCAGACTTCACCTTCTCCTTCTCCTTCTTCTGCTTCTTCTGATTCACCCTCCAGACTTCACCTTCTCCTTCTCCTTCTTCTACTTCTTCTGATTCACCCTCCAGACTTAACCTTCTCCTTCTCCTTCTTCTGCTTCTTCTGATTCACCCTCCAGACTTCACCTTCTCCTTCTCCTTCGTCTACTTCTTCTGATTCACCCTCCAGACGGCACCTTCTCCTTCTCCTTCTTCTACTTCTTCTGATTCACCCTCCAGACTTCCCCTTCTCCTTCTCCTTCTTCTGTTTCTTCTGATTCACCCTCCAGACTTCATCTTCTCCTTCTCCTTCTTCTACTTCTTCTGATTCACCCTCCAGACTTCACCTTCTCCTTCTCCTTCTTCTGCTTCTTCTGATTCACACTCCAGACTTCAACTTCACCTTCTCCTTCTTCTACTTCTTCTGATTCACCCTCCAGACTTCACCTTCTCCATCTCCTTCTTCTGCTTCTTCTGATTCACCCTCCAGACTTCACCTTCTCCTTCTCCTTCGTCTGCTTCTTCTGATTCACCCTCCAGACTTCACCTTCTCCTTCTCCTTCTTCTGCTTCTTCTGATTCACCCTCCAGACTTCACCTTCTCCTTCTCCTTCTTCTACTTCTTCTGATTCACCCTCCAGACTTCACCTTCTCCTTCTCTTTCTTCTGCTTCTTCTGATTCACCCTCCAGACTTCACCTTCTCCTTCTCCTTCTTCTGTTTCTTCTGATTCACCCTCCAGACTTCACCTTCTCCTTCTCCTTCTTCTGCTTCTTCTGATTCACCCTCCTGACTTCACCTTCTCCTTCTCCTTCTTCTACATCTTCTGATTCACCCTCCTGACTTCACCTTCTCCTTCTCCTTCTTCTACTTCTTCTGCTTCACCCTCCAGACTTCACCTTCTCCTTCTCCTTCTTCTACTTCTTCTGATTCACCCTCCAGACTTCACCTTCTCCTTCTCCTTCTTCTACTTCTTCTGATTCACCCTCCAGACTTCATCTTCTCCTTCTCCTTCTTCTACTTCTTCTGATTCACCCTCCAGACTTCACCTTCTCCTTCTCCTTCTTCTACTTCTACTGATTCACCCTCCAGACTTCATCTTCTATTTCTCCTTCTTCTACTTCTTCTGATTCACCCTCCAGACTTCACCTTCTCCTTCTCCTTCTTCTGCTTCTTCTGATTCACCCTCCAGACTTCACCTTCTCCTTCTCCTTATTCTGCTTCTTCTGATTCACCCTCCAGACTTCACCTTCTCCTTCTCCTTCTTCTACTTCTTCTGATTCACCCTCCAGACTTCACCTTCTCCTTCTCCTTCTTCTGCTTCTTCTGATTCACCCTCCAGATTTCACCTTCTCCTTCTCCTTCGTCTACTTCTTCTGATTCACCCTCCAGACTACACCTTCTCCTTCTCCTTCTTCTACTTCTTCTGATTCACCCTCCAGACTTCACCTTCTCCTTCTCCTTCTTCTGTTTCTTCTGATTCACCCTCCAGACTTCATCTTTTCCTTCTCCTTCTTCTCCTTCTTCTGATTCACCCTCCAGACTTCACCTTCTCCTTCTCCTTCTTCTACTTCTTCTGATTCACCCTCCAGACTTCATCTTCTCCTTCTCCTTCTTCTACTTCTTCTGATTCACCCTCCAGACTTCACCTTCTCCTTCTCCTTCTTCTGCTTCTTCTGATTCACCCTCCAGACTTCACCTTCTCCTTCTCCTTATTCTGCTTCTTCTGATTCACCTCCAGACTTCACCTTCTCCTTCTCCTTCTTCTGCTTCTTCTGATTCACCCTCCAGACTTCACCTTCTCCTTCTCCTTCTTCTGCTTCTTCTGATTCACCCTCCAGACTTCACCTTCTCCTTCTCCTTCTTCTACTTCTTCTGATTCACCCTCCAGACTTAACCTTCTCCTTCTCCTTCTTCTGCTTCTTCTGATTCACCCTCCAGACTTCACCTTCTCCTTCTCCTTCGTCTACTTCTTCTGATTCACCCTCCAGACGGCACCTTCTCCTTCTCCTTCTTCTACTTCTTCTGATTCACCCTCCAGACTTCCCCTTCTCCTTCTCCTTCTTCTGTTTCTTCTGATTCACCCTCCAGACTTCATCTTCTCCTTCTCCTTCTTCTACTTCTTCTGATTCACCCTCCAGACTTCACCTTCTCCTTCTCCTTCTTCTACTTCTTCTGATTCACCCTCCGGACTTCATCTTCTCCTTCTCCTTCTTCTGCTTCTTCTGATTCACCCTCCAGACTTCACCTTCTCCTTCTCCTTCTTCTGCTTCTTCTGATTCACCCTCCAGACTTCAACTTCTCCTTCTCCTTCTTCTACTTCTTCTGATTCACCCTCCAGACTTCACCTTCTCCTTCTCCTTCTTCTACTTCTTCTGATTCACCCTCCAGTCTTCACCTTCTCCTTCTCCTTCTTCTGTTTCTTCTGCTTCACCCTCCAGACTTCAACTTCTCCTTCTCTTTCTTCTGCTTCTTCTGATTCACCCTCCAGACTTCACCTTCTCCTTCTCCTTCTTCTGATTCTTCTGATTCACCCTCCAGACTTCACCTTCTCCTTCTCCTTCTTCTGCTTCTTCTGTTTCACCCTCCTGACTTCACCTTCTCCTTCTCCTTCTTCTACTTCTTCTGATTCACCCTCCAGACTTCACCTTCTCCTTCTCCTTCTTCTACTTCTTCTGCTTCACCCTCCAGACTTCACCTTCTCCTTCTCCTTCTTCTACTTCTTCTGATTCACCCTCCAGACTTCACCTTCTCCTTCTCCTTCTTCTGCTTCTTCTGATTCACCCTCCAGACTTCACCTTCTCATTCTCCTTCTTCTCCTTCTTCTGCTGCGCCCTCCAGACTTCACCTTCTCCTTCTCCTTCTTCTGCTTCTTCTGCTTCACACTCCAGACTTCACCTTCTCCTTCTCCTTCTTCTGCTTCTTCTGCTGCGCCCTCCAGGCTTCACCTTCTCCTTCTCCTTCTTCTGCTTCTTCTGCTTCACCGTCCTGACTTCACCTTCTCCTTCTCCTTCTTCTGCTTCTTCTGCTACACCCCCCTGACTTCACCTGCTCCTTCTCCTTCTTCTGCTTCTTCTGATTCACCCTCCTGACTTCACCTTCTCCTTCTCCTTCTTCTGCTTCTTCTGATTCACCCTCCAGACTTCACCTTCTCCTTCTCCTTCCTTTGCTTCTTCTGATTCACCCTCCAGACTTCACCTTCTCCTTCTCCTTCTTCTGATTCTTCTGATTCACCCTCCAGACTTCACCTTCTCCTTCTCCATCTTCTGCTTCTTCTGATTCACCCTCCTGACTTCACCTTCTCCTTCTCCTTCTTCTCCTTCTTCTGATTCACCCTCCTGACTTCACCTTCTCCTTCTCCATCTTCTACTTCTTCTGCTTCACCCTCCAGACTTCAACTTCTCCTTCTCCTTCTTCTACTTCTTCTGATTCACCCTCCAGACTTCACCTTCTCCTTCTCCTTCTTCTGCTTCTTCTGATTCACCCTCCAGACTTCACCTTCTCCTTCTCCTTCTTCTGCTTCTTCTGATTCACCCTCCAGACTTCACCTTCTCCTTCTCCTTCTTCTACTTCTTCTGATTCACCCTCCAGACTTCACCTTCTCCTTCTCCTTCTTCTGCTTCTTCTGATTCACCCTCCAGACTTCACCTTCTCCTTCTCCTTCGTCTCCTTCTTCTGATTCACCCTCCAGACTACACCTTCTCCTTCTCCTTCTTCTACTTCTTCTGATTCACACTCCAGACTTCACCTTCTCCTTCTCATTCTTCTGTTTCTTCTGATTCACCCTCCAGACTTCATCTTCTCCTTCTCCTTCTTCTACTTCTTCTGATTCACCCTCCAGACTTCACCTTCTCCTTCTCCTTCTTCTACTTCTACTGATTCACCCTCCAGACTTCATCTTCTATTTCTCCTTCTTCTACTTCTTCTGATTCACCCTCCAGACTTCACCTTCTCCTTCTCCTTCTTCTGCTTCTTCTGATTCACCCTCCAGACTTCACCTTCTCCTTCTCCTTATTCTGCTTCTTCTGATTCACCCTCCAGACTTCACCTTCTCCTTCTCCTTCTTCTACTTCTTCTGATTCACCCTCCAGACTTCACCTTCTCCTTCTCCTTCTTCTGCTTCTTCTGATTCACCCTCCAGATTTCACCTTCTCCTTCTCCTTCGTCTACTTCTTCTGATTCACCCTCCAGACTACACCTTCTCCTTCTCCTTCTTCTACTTCTTCTGATTCACCCTCCAGACTTCACCTTCTCCTTCTCCTTCTTCTGTTTCTTCTGATTCACCCTCCAGACTTCATCTTTTCCTTCTCCTTCTTCTCCTTCTTCTGATTCACCCTCCAGACTTCACCTTCTCCTTCTCCTTCTTCTACTTCTTCTGATTCACCCTCCAGACTTCATCTTCTCCTTCTCCTTCTTCTACTTCTTCTGATTCACCCTCCAGACTTCACCTTCTCCTTCTCCTTCTTCTGCTTCTTCTGATTCACCCTCCAGACTTCACCTTCTCCTTCTCCTTATTCTGCTTCTTCTGATTCACCTCCAGACTTCACCTTCTCCTTCTCCTTCTTCTGCTTCTTCTGATTCACCATCCAGACTTCACCTTCTCCTTCTCCTTCTTCTGCTTCTTCTGATTCACCCTCCAGACTTCACCTTCTCCTTCTCCTTCTTCTACTTCTTCTGATTCACCCTCCAGACTTAACCTTCTCCTTCTCCTTCTTCTGCTTCTTCTGATTCACCCTCCAGACTTCACCTTCTCCTTCTCCTTCGTCTACTTCTTCTGATTCACCCTCCAGACGACACCTTCTCCTTCTCCTTCTTCTACTTCTTCTGATTCACCCTCCAGACTTCACCTTCTCCTTCTCCTTCTTCTGTTTCTTCTGATTCACCCTCCAGACTTCATCTTCTCCTTCTCCTTCTTCTACTTCTTCTGATTCACCCTCCAGACTTCACCTTCTCCTTCTCCTTCTTCTACTTCTTCTGATTCACCCTCCGGACTTCATCTTCTCGTTCTCCTTCTTCTGCTTCTTCTGATTCACCCTCCAGACTTCACCTTCTCCTTCTCCTTCTTCTGCTTCTTCTGATTCACCCTCCAGACTTCAACTTCTCCTTCTCCTTCTTCTACTTCTTCTGATTCACCCTCCAGACTTCACCTTCTCCTTCTCCTTCTTCTACTTCTTCTGATTCACCCTCCAGTCTTCACCTTCTCCTTCTCCTTCTTCTGTTTCTTCTGCTTCACCCTCCAGACTTCAACTTCTCCTTCTCTTTCTTCTGCTTCTTCTGATTCACCCTCCAGACTTCACCTTCTCCTTCTCCTTCTTCTGATTCTTCTGATTCACCCTCCAGACTTCACCTTCTCCTTCTCCTTCTTCTGCTTCTTCTGTTTCACCCTCCTGACTTCACCTTCTCCTTCTCCTTCTTCTACTTCTTCTGATTCACCCTCCAGACTTCACCTTCTCCTTCTCCTTCTTCTACTTCTTCTGCTTCACCCTCCAGACTTCACCTTCTCCTTCTCCTTCTTCTGCTTCTTCTGATTCACCCTCCAGACTTCACCTTCTCATTCTCCTTCTTCTCCTTCTTCTGCTGCGCCCTCCAGACTTCACCTTCTCCTTCTCCTTCTTCTGCTTCTTCTGCTTCACACTCCAGACTTCACCTTCTCCTTCTCCTTCTTCTGCTTCTTCTGCTGCGCCCTCCAGGCTTCACCTTCTCCTTCTCCTTCTTCTGCTTCTTCTGCTTCACCGTCCTGACTTCACCTTCTCCTTCTCCTTCTTCTGCTTCTTCTGCTACACCCCCCTGACTTCACCTGCTCCTTCTCCTTCTTCTGCTTCTTCTGATTCACCCTCCTGACTTCACCTTCTCCTTCTCCTTCTTCTGCTTCTTCTGATTCACCCTCCAGACTTCACCTTCTCCTTCTCCTTCCTTTGCTTCTTCTGATTCACCCTCCAGACTTCACCTTCTCCTTCTCCTTCTTCTGATTCTTCTGATTCACCCTCTAGACTTCACCTTCTCCTTCTCCATCTTCTGCTTCTTCTGATTCACCCTCCTGACTTCACCTTCTCCTTCTCCTTCTTCTCCTTCTTCTGATTCACCCTCCTGACTTCACCTTCTCCTTCTCCATCTTCTACTTCTTCTGCTTCACCCTCCAGACTTCAACTTCTCCTTCTCCTTCTTCTACTTCTTCTGAATCACCCTCCAGATTTCACCTTCTCCTTCTCCTTCTTCTGCTTCTTCTGATTCACCCTCCAGACTTCACCTTCTCCTTCTCCTTCTTCTGCTTCTTCTGCCTCCAGACTTAACCTTCTCCTTCTCCTTCTTCTACTTCTTCTGATTCACCCTCCAGACTTCACCTTCTCCTTCTCCTTCTTCTGCTTCTTCTGATTCACCCTCCAGACTTCACCTTCTCCTTCTCCTTCGTCTCCTTCTTCTGATTCACCCTCCAGACTACACCTTCTCCTTCTCCTTCTTCTACTTCTTCTGATTCACACTCCAGACTTCACCTTCTCCTTCTCATTCTTCTGTTTCTTCTGATTCACCCTCCAGACTTCATCTTCTCCTTCTCCTTCTTCTACTTCTTCTGATTCACCCTCCAGGACTTCACCTTCTCCTTCTCCTTCTTCTACTTCTTGTGATTCACCCTCCAGACTTCACCTTCTCCTTCTCCTTCTTCTACTTCTTCTGCTTCACCCTCCAGACTTCACCTTCTCCTTCTCCTTCTTCTACTTCTTCTGATTCACCCTCCAGACTTCACCTTCTCCTTCTCCTTCTTCTGCTTCTTCTGATTCACCCTCCAGACTTCACCTTCTCATTCTCCTTCTTCTCCTTCTTCTGCTGCGCCCTCCAGACTTCACCTTCTCCTTCTCCTTCTTCTGCTTCTTCTGCTTCACACTCCAGACTTCACCTTCTCCTTCTCCTTCTTCTGCTTCTTCTGCTGCGCCCTCCAGGCTTCACCTTCTCCTTCTCCTTCTTCTGCTTCTTCTGCTTCACCGTCCTGACTTCACCTTCTCCTTCTCCTTCTTCTGCTTCTTCTGCTACACCCCCCTGACTTCACCTGCTCCTTCTCCTTCTTCTGCTTCTTCTGATTCACCCTCCTGACTTCACCTTCTCCTTCTCCTTCTTCTGCTTCTTCTGATTCACCCTCCAGACTTCATCTTCTCCTTCTCCTTCTTCTACTTCTTCTGATTCACCCTCCAGACTTCACCTTCTCCTTCTCCTTCTTCTACTTCTTCTGATTCACCCCTCCGGACTTCATCTTCTCCTTCTCCTTCTTCTGCTTCTTCTGATTCACCCTCCAGACTTCACCTTCTCCTTCTCCTTCTTCTGCTTCTTCTGATTCACCCTCCAGACTTCAACTTCTCCTTCTCCTTCTTCTACTTCTTCTGATACACCCTCCAGACTTCACCTTCTCCTTCTCCTTCTTCTACTTCTTCTGATTCACCCTCCAGTCTTCACCTTCTCCTTCTCCTTCTTCTGTTTCTTCTGCTTCACCCTCCAGACTTCAACTTCCTCCTTCTCTTTCTTCTGCTTCTTCTGATTCACCCTCCAGACTTCACCTTCTCCTTCTCCTTCTTCTGATTCTTCTGATTCACCCTCCAGACTTCACCTTCTCCTTCTCCTTCTTCTGCTTCTTCTGTTTCACCCTCCTGACTTCACCTTCTCCTTCTCCTTCTTCTACTTCTTCTGATTCACCCTCCAGACTTCACCTTCTCCTTCTCCTTCTTCTACTTCTTCTGCTTCACCCTCCAGACTTCACCTTCTCCTTCTCCTTCTTCTGCTTCTTCTGATTCACCCTCCAGACTTCACCTTCTCATTCTCCTTCTTCTCCTTCTTCTGCTGCGCCCTCCAGACTTCACCTTCTCCTTCTCCTTCTTCTGCTTCTTCTGCTTCACACTCCAGACTTCACCTTCTCCTTCTCCTTCTTCTGCTTCTTCTGCTGCGCCCTCCAGGCTTCACCTTCTCCTTCTCCTTCTTCTGCTTCTTCTGCTTCACCGTCCTGACTTCACCTTCTCCTTCTCCTTCTTCTGCTTCTTCTGCTACACCCCCCCCTGACTTCACCTGCTCCTTCTCCTTCTTCTGCTTCTTCTGATTCACCCTCCTGACTTCACCTTCTCCTTCTCCTTCTTCTGCTTCTTCTGATTCACCCTCCAGACTTCACCTTCTCCTTCTCCTTCCTTTGCTTCTTCTGATTCACCCTCCAGACTTCAACCTTCTCCTTCTCCTTCTTCTGATTCTTCTGATTCACCCTCTAGACTTCACCTTCTCCTTCTCCATCTTCTGCTTCTTCTGATTCACCCTCCTGACTTCACCTTCTCCTTCTCCTTCTTCTCCTTCTTCTGATTCACCCTCCTGACTTCACCTTCTCCTTCTCCATCTTCTACTTCTTCTGCTTCACCCTCCAGACTTCAACTTCTCCTTCTCCTTCTTCTACTTCTTCTGATTCACCCTCCAGACTTCACCTTCTCCTTCTCCTTCTTCTGCTTCTTCTGATTCACCCTCCAGACTTCACCTTCTCCTTCTCCTTCTTCTGCTTCTTCTGATTCACCCTCCAGACTTCACCTTCTCCTTCTCCTTCTTCTACTTCTTCTGATTCACCCTCCAGACTTCACCTTCTCCTTCTCCTTCTTCTGCTTCTTCTGATTCACCCTCCAGACTTCACCTTCTCCTTCTCCTTCGTCTCCTTCTTCTGATTCACCCTCCAGACTACACCTTCTCCTTCTCCTTCTTCTACTTCTTCTGATTCACACTCCAGACTTCACCTTCTCCTTCTCATTCTTCTGTTTCTTCTGATTCACCCTCCAGACTTCATCTTCTCCTTCTCCTTCTTCTACTTCTTCTGATTCACCCTCCAGACTTCACCTTCTCCTTCTCCTTCTTCTACTTCTTCTGATTCACCCTCCAGACTTCACCTTCTCCTTCTCCTTCTTCTACTTCTTCTGCTTCACCCTCCAGACTTCACCTTCTCCTTCTCCTTCTTCTACTTCTTCTGATTCACCCTCCAGACTTCACCTTCTCCTTCTCCTTCTTCTGCTTCTTCTGATTCACCCTCCAGACTTCACCTTCTCATTCTCCTTCTTCTCCTTCTTCTGCTGCGCCCTCCAGACTTCACCTTCTCCTTCTCCTTCTTCTGCTTCTTCTGCTTCACACTCCAGACTTCACCTTCTCCTTCTCCTTCTTCTGCTTCTTCTGCTGCGCCCTCCAGGCTTCACCTTCTCCTTCTCCTTCTTCTGCTTCTTCTGCTTCACCGTCCTGACTTCACCTTCTCCTTCTCCTTCTTCTGCTTCTTCTGCTACACCCCCCTGACTTCACCTGCTCCTTCTCCTTCTTCTGCTTCTTCTGATTCACCCTCCTGACTTCACCTTCTCCTTCTCCTTCTTCTGCTTCTTCTGATTCACCCTCCAGACTTCACCTTCTCCTTCTCCTTCCTTTGCTTCTTCTGATTCACCCTCCAGACTTCACCTTCTCCTTCTCCTTCTTCTGATTCTTCTGATTCACCCTCCAGACTTCACCTTCTCCTTCTCCATCTTCTGCTTCTTCTGATTCACCCTCCTGACTTCACCTTCTCCTTCTCCTTCTTCTCCTTCTTCTGATTCACCCTCCTGACTTCACCTTCTCCTTCTCCATCTTCTACTTCTTCTGCTTCACCCTCCAGACTTCAACTTCTCCTTCTCCTTCTTCTACTTCTTCTGATTCACCCTCCAGACTTCACCTTCTCCTTCTCCTTCTTCTGCTTCTTCTGATTCACCCTCCAGACTTCACCTTCTCCTTCTCCTTCTTCTGCTTCTTCTGATTCACCCTCCAGACTTCACCTTCTCCTTCTCCTTCTTCTACTTCTTCTGATTCACCCTCCAGACTTCACCTTCTCCTTCTCCTTCTTCTGCTTCTTCTGATTCACCCTCCAGACTTCACCTTCTCCTTCTCCTTCGTCTCCTTCTTCTGATTCACCCTCCAGACTACACCTTCTCCTTCTCCTTCTTCTACTTCTTCTGATTCACACTCCAGACTTCACCTTCTCCTTCTCATTCTTCTGTTTCTTCTGATTCACCCTCCAGACTTCATCTTCTCCTTCTCCTTCTTCTACTTCTTCTGATTCACCCTCCAGACTTCACCTTCTCCTTCTCCTTCTTCTACTTCTACTGATTCACCCTCCAGACTTCATCTTCTATTTCTCCTTCTTCTACTTCTTCTGATTCACCCTCCAGACTTCACCTTCTCCTTCTCCTTCTTCTGCTTCTTCTGATTCACCCTCCAGACTTCACCTTCTCCTTCTCCTTATTCTGCTTCTTCTGATTCACCCTCCAGACTTCACCTTCTCCTTCTCCTTCTTCTACTTCTTCTGATTCACCCTCCAGACTTCACCTTCTCCTTCTCCTTCTTCTGCTTCTTCTGATTCACCCTCCAGATTTCACCTTCTCCTTCTCCTTCGTCTACTTCTTCTGATTCACCCTCCAGACTACACCTTCTCCTTCTCCTTCTTCTACTTCTTCTGATTCACCCTCCAGACTTCACCTTCTCCTTCTCCTTCTTCTGTTTCTTCTGATTCACCCTCCAGACTTCATCTTTTCCTTCTCCTTCTTCTCCTTCTTCTGATTCACCCTCCAGACTTCACCTTCTCCTTCTCCTTCTTCTACTTCTTCTGATTCACCCTCCAGACTTCATCTTCTCCTTCTCCTTCTTCTACTTCTTCTGATTCACCCTCCAGACTTCACCTTCTCCTTCTCCTTCTTCTGCTTCTTCTGATTCACCCTCCAGACTTCACCTTCTCCTTCTCCTTATTCTGCTTCTTCTGATTCACCTCCAGACTTCACCTTCTCCTTCTCCTTCTTCTGCTTCTTCTGATTCACCCTCCAGACTTCACCTTCTCCTTCTCCTTCTTCTGCTTCTTCTGATTCACCCTCCAGACTTCACCTTCTCCTTCTCCTTCTTCTACTTCTTCTGATTCACCCTCCAGACTTAACCTTCTCCTTCTCCTTCTTCTGCTTCTTCTGATTCACCCTCCAGACTTCACCTTCTCCTTCTCCTTCGTCTACTTCTTCTGATTCACCCTCCAGACGACACCTTCTCCTTCTCCTTCTTCTACTTCTTCTGATTCACCCTCCAGACTTCACCTTCTCCTTCTCCTTCTTCTGTTTCTTCTGATTCACCCTCCAGACTTCATCTTCTCCTTCTCCTTCTTCTACTTCTTCTGATTCACCCTCCAGACTTCACCTTCTCCTTCTCCTTCTTCTACTTCTTCTGATTCACCCTCCGGACTTCATCTTCTCCTTCTCCTTCTTCTGCTTCTTCTGATTCACCCTCCAGACTTCACCTTCTCCTTCTCCTTCTTCTGCTTCTTCTGATTCACCCTCCAGACTTCAACTTCTCCTTCTCCTTCTTCTACTTCTTCTGATTCACCCTCCAGACTTCACCTTCTCCTTCTCCTTCTTCTACTTCTTCTGATTCACCCTCCAGTCTTCACCTTCTCCTTCTCCTTCTTCTGTTTCTTCTGCTTCACCCTCCAGACTTCAACTTCTCCTTCTCTTTCTTCTGCTTCTTCTGATTCACCCTCCAGACTTCACCTTCTCCTTCTCCTTCTTCTGATTCTTCTGATTCACCCTCCAGACTTCACCTTCTCCTTCTCCTTCTTCTGCTTCTTCTGTTTCACCCTCCTGACTTCACCTTCTCCTTCTCCTTCTTCTACTTCTTCTGATTCACCCTCCAGACTTCACCTTCTCCTTCTCCTTCTTCTACTTCTTCTGCTTCACCCTCCAGACTTCACCTTCTCCTTCTCCTTCTTCTACTTCTTCTGATTCACCCTCCAGACTTCACCTTCTCCTTCTCCTTCTTCTGCTTCTTCTGATTCACCCTCCAGACTTCACCTTCTCATTCTCCTTCTTCTCCTTCTTCTGCTGCGCCCTCCAGACTTCACCTTCTCCTTCTCCTTCTTCTGCTTCTTCTGCTTCACACTCCAGACTTCACCTTCTCCTTCTCCTTCTTCTGCTTCTTCTGCTGCGCCCTCCAGGCTTCACCTTCTCCTTCTCCTTCTTCTGCTTCTTCTGCTTCACCGTCCTGACTTCACCTTCTCCTTCTCCTTCTTCTGCTTCTTCTGCTACACCCCCCTGACTTCACCTGCTCCTTCTCCTTCTTCTGCTTCTTCTGATTCACCCTCCTGACTTCACCTTCTCCTTCTCCTTCTTCTGCTTCTTCTGATTCACACTCCAGACTTCACCTTCTCCTTCTCCTTCCTTTGCTTCTTCTGATTCACCCTCCAGACTTCACCTTCTCCTTCTCCTTCTTCTGATTCTTCTGATTCACCCTCTAGACTTCACCTTCTCCTTCTCCATCTTCTGCTTCTTCTGATTCACCCTCCTGACTTCACCTTCTCCTTCTCCTTCTTCTCCTTCTTCTGATTCACCCTCCTGACTTCACCTTCTCCTTCTCCATCTTCTACTTCTTCTGCTTCACCCTCCAGACTTCAACTTCTCCTTCTCCTTCTTCTACTTCTTCTGATTCACCCTCCAGACTTCACCTTCTCCTTCTCCTTCTTCTGCTTCTTCTGATTCACCCTCCAGACTTCACCTTCTCCTTCTCCTTCTTCTGCTTCTTCTGATTCACCCTCCAGACTTCACCTTCTCCTTCTCCTTCTTCTACTTCTTCTGATTCACCCTCCAGACTTCACCTTCTCCTTCTCCTTCTTCTGCTTCTTCTGATTCACCCTCCAGACTTCACCTTCTCCTTCTCCTTCGTCTCCTTCTTCTGATTCACCCTCCAGACTACACCTTCTCCTTCTCCTTCTTCTACTTCTTCTGATTCACACTCCAGACTTCACCTTCTCCTTCTCATTCTTCTGTTTCTTCTGATTCACCCTCCAGACTTCATCTTCTCCTTCTCCTTCTTCTACTTCTTCTGATTCACCCTCCAGACTTCACCTTCTCCTTCTCCTTCTTCTACTTCTACTGATTCACCCTCCAGACTTCATCTTCTATTTCTCCTTCTTCTACTTCTTCTGATTCACCCTCCAGACTTCACCTTCTCCTTCTCCTTCTTCTGCTTCTTCTGATTCACCCTCCAGACTTCACCTTCTCCTTCTCCTTATTCTGCTTCTTCTGATTCACCCTCCAGACTTCACCTTCTCCTTCTCCTTCTTCTACTTCTTCTGATTCACCCTCCAGACTTCACCTTCTCCTTCTCCTTCTTCTGCTTCTTCTGATTCATCCTCCAGATTTCACCTTCTCCTTCTCCTTCTTCTGCTTCTTCTGATTCACCCTCCAGACTTCACCTTCTCCTTCTCATTCTTCTGCTTCTTCTGATTCACCCTCCAGACTTCACCTTCTCCTTCACCTTCTTCTCCTTCTTCTGATTCACCCTCCAGACTTCACCTTCTCCTTCTCCTTCTTCTGCTTCTTCTGATTCACCATCCAGACTTCACCTTCTCCTTCTCCTTCGTCTACTTCTTCTGATTCACCCTCCAGACTACACCTTCTCCTTCTCCTTCTTCTACTTCTTCTGATTCACCCTCCAGACTTCACCTTCTCCTTCTCCTTCTTCTACTTCTTCTGATTCACCCTCCAAACTTCACCTTCTCCTTCTCCTTCTTCTACTTCTTCTGCTTCTCCATCCAGACTTCACCTTCTCCTTCTCCTTCTTCTGCTTCTTCTGATTCAGCCTCCAGACTTCACCTTCTCCTTCTCCTTCTTCTACTTCTTCTGATTCACCCTCCAGACTTCACCTTCTCCTTCTCCTTCTTCTACTTCTTCTGATTCACCCTCCAGACTTCACCTTCTCCTTCTCCTTCTTCTACTTCTTATGATTCACCCTCCTGACTTCACCTTCTCCTTCTCCTTCTTCTGCTTCTTCTGCTTCACCCTCCAGACTTCACCTTCTCCTTCTCCTTCTTCTGCTTCTTCTGCTTCACCCTCCAGACTTCACCTTCTCCTTCTCCTTCTTCTACTTCTTCTGATCCACCCTCCTGACTTCACCTTCTCCTTCTCCTTCTTCTACTTCTTCTGCTTCACCCACCAGACTTCACCTTCTCCTTCTCCTTCTTCTGCTTCTCCTGATTCACCCTCCTGACTTCACCTTCTCCTTCTCCTTCTTCTGCTTCTTCTGATTCACCCTCCAGACTTCACCTTCTCCTTCTCCTTCTTCTACTTCTTCTGATTCACCCTCCAGACTTCACCTTCTCCTGCTACTTCTTCTGCTTCTTCTGATTCACCCTCCAGACTTCACCTTCTCCTTTTCCTTCTTCTGCTTCTTCTGATTCATCCTCCAGATTTCACCTTCTCCTTCTCCTTCTTCTGCTTCTTCTGATTCACCCTCCAGACTTCACCTTCTCCTTCTCATTCTTCTGCTTCTTCTGATTCACCCTCCAGACTTCACCTTCTCCTTCACCTTCTTCTACTTCTTCTGATTCACCCTCCAGACTTCACCTTCTCCTTCTCCTTCTTCTGCTTCTTCTGATTCACCATCCAGACTTCACCTTCTCCTTCTCCTTCGTCTACTTCTTCTGATTCACCCTCCAGACTACACCTTCTCCTTCTCCTTCTTCTACTTCTTCTGATTCACCCTCCAGACTTCACCTTCTCCTTCTCCTTCTTCTGCTTCTTCTGATTCACCCTCCAGACTTCACCTTCTCCTTCTCCTTCTTCTACTTCTTCTGATTCACCCTCCAGACTTCACCTTCTCCTTCTCCTTCTTCTGCTTCTTCTGATTCACCCTCCTGACTTCACCTTCTCCTTCTCCTTCTTCTACATCTTCTGATTCACCCTCCTGACTTCACCTTCTCCTTCTCCTTCTTCTACTTCTTCTGCTTCACCCTCCAGACTTCACCTTCTCCTTCTCCTTCTTCTACTTCTTCTGATTCACCCTCCAGACTTCACCTTCTCCTTCTCCTTCTTCTACTTCTTCTGATTCACCCTCCAGACTTCACCTTCTCCTTCTCCTTCTTCTACTTCTTCTGATTCACCCTCCAGACTTCACCTTCTCCTTCTCCTTCTTCTGCTTCTTCTGATTCACCCTCCAGACTTCACCTTCTCCTTCTCCTTATTCTGCTTCTTCTGAATCACCCTCCAGACTTCACCTTCTCCTTCTCCTTCTTCTGCTTCTTCTGATTCACCCTCCAGACTTCACCTTCTCCTTCTCCTTCTTCTGCTTCTTCTGATTCACACTCCAGACTTCAACTTCACCTTCTCCTTATTCTACTTCTTCTGATTCACCCTCCAGACTTCACCTTCTCCATCTCCTTCTTCTGCTTCTTCTGATTCACCCTCCAGACTTCACCTTCTCCTTCTCCTTCGTCTGCTTCTTCTGATTCACCCTCCAGACTTCACCTTCTCCTTCTCCTTCTTCTGCTTCTTCTGATTCACCCTCCAGACTTCACCTTCTCCTTCTCCTTCTTCTACTTCTTCTGATTCACCCTCCAGACTTCACCTTCTCCTTCTCTTTCTTCTGCTTCTTCTGATTCACCCTCCAGACTTCACCTTCTCCTTCTCCTTCTTCTGTTTCTTCTGATTCACCCTCCAGACTTCACCTTCTCCTTCTCCTTCTTCTGCTTCTTCTGATTCACCCTCCTGACTTCACCTTCTCCTTCTCCTTCTTCTACATCTTCTGATTCACCCTCCTGACTTCACCTTCTCCTTCTCCTTCTTCTACTTCTTCTGCTTCACCCTCCAGACTTCACCTTCTCCTTCTCCTTCTTCTACTTCTTCTGATTCACCCTCCAGACTTCACCTTCTCCTTCTCCTTCTTCTACTTCTTCTGATTCACCCTCCAGACTTCACTTTCTCCTTCTCCTTCTTCTACTTCTTCTGATTCACCCTCCAGACTTCACCTTCTCCATCTCCTTCTTCTGCTTCTTCTGATTCACCCTCCAGACTTCACCTTCTCCTTCTCCTTCGTCTACTTCTTCTGATTCACCCTCCAGACTACACCTTCTCCTTCTCCTTCTTCTACTTCTTCTGATTCACCCTCCAGACTTCACCTTCTCCTTCTCCTTCTTCTGTTTCTTCTGATTCACCCTCCAGACTTCACCTTCTCCTTCTCCTTCTTCTACTACTTCTGATTCACCCTCCAGACTTCACCTTCTCCTTCTCCTTCTTCTACTTCTTCTGATTCACCCTCCAGACTTCATCTTCTCCTTCTCCTTCTTCTGCTTCTTCTGATTCACCCTCCAGACTTCACCTTCTCCTTCTCCTTCTTCTACTTCTTCTGATTCACCCTCCAGACTTCACCTTCTCCTTCTCCTTCTTCTACTTCTTCTGATTCACCCTCCAGTCTTCACCTTCTCCTTCTCCTTCTTCTGTTTCTTCTGCTTCACCCTCCAGACTTCACCTTCTCCTTCTCTTTCTTCTGCTTCTTCTGATTCACCCTCCAGACTTCACCTTCTCCTTCTCCTTCTTCTGATTCTTCTGATTCACCCTCCAGACTTCACCTTCTCCTTCTCCTTCTTCTGCTTCTTCTGATTCACCCTCCTGACTTCACCTTCTCCTTCTCCTTCTTCTACTTCTTCTGATTCACCCTCCTGACTTCACCTTCTCCTTCTCCTTCTTTTACTTCTTCTGCTTCACCCTCCAGACTTCACCTTCTCCTTCTCCTTCTTCTACTTCTTCTGATTCACCCTCCAGACTTCACCTTCTCCTTCTCCTTCTTCTGCTTCTTCTGATTCACCCTCCAGACTTCACCTTCTCCTTCTCCTTATTCTGCTTCTTCTGATTCACCCTCCAGACTTCAACTTCTCCTTCTCCTTATTCTGCTTCTTCTGATTCACCCTCCAGACTTCACCTTCTCCTTCTCCTTCCTTTGCTTCTTCTGATTCACCCTCCAGACTTCACCTTCTCCTTCTCCTTCTTCTGATTCTTCTGATTCACCCTCCAGACTTCACCTTCTCCTTCTCCATCTTCTGCTTCTTCTGATTCACCCTCCTGACTTCACCTTCTCCTTCTCCTTCTTCTCCTTCTTCTGATTCACCCTCCTGACTTCACCTTCTCCTTCTCCATCTTCTACTTCTTCTGCTTCACCCTCCAGACTTCAACTTCTCCTTCTCCTTCTTCTACTTCTTCTGATTCACCCTCCAGACTTCACCTTCTCCTTCTCCTTCTTCTGCTTCTTCTGATTCACCCTCCAGACTTCACCTTCTCCTTCTCCTTCTTCTGCTTCTTCTGATTCACCCTCCAGACTTCACCTTCTCCTTCTCCTTCTTCTACTTCTTCTGATTCACCCTCCAGACTTCACCTTCTCCTTCTCCTTCTTCTGCTTCTTCTGATTCACCCTCCAGAATTCACCTTCTCCTTCTCCTTCGTCTCCTTCTTCTGATTCACCCTCCAGACTACAACTTCTCCTTCTCCTTCTTCTACTTCTTCTGATTCACACTCCAGACTTCACCTTCTCCTTCTCATTCTTCTGTTTCTTCTGATTCACCCTCCAGACTTCATCTTCTCCTTCTCCTTCTTCTACTTCTTCTGATTCACCCTCCAGACTTCACCTTCTCCTTCTCCTTCTTCTACTTCTACTGATTCACCCTCCAGACTTCATCTTCTATTTCTCCTTCTTCTACTTCTTCTGATTCACCCTCCAGACTTCACCTTCTCCTTCTCCTTCTTCTGCTTCTTCTGATTCACCCTCCAGACTTCACCTTCTCCTTCTCCTTATTCTGCTTCTTCTGATTCACCCTCCAGACTTCACCTTCTCCTTCTCCTTCTTCTACTTCTTCTGATTCACCCTCCAGACTTCACCTTCTCCTTCTCCTTCTTCTGCTTCTTCTGATTCACCCTCCAGATTTCACCTTCTCCTTCTCCTTCGTCTACTTCTTCTGATTCACCCTCCAGACTACACCTTCTCCTTCTCCTTCTTCTACTTCTTCTGATTCACCCTCCAGACTTCACCTTCTCCTTCTCCTTCTTCTGTTTCTTCTGATTCACCCTCCAGACTTCATCTTTTCCTTCTCCTTCTTCTCCTTCTTCTGATTCACCCTCCAGACTTCACCTTCTCCTTCTCCTTCTTCTACTTCTTCTGATTCACCCTCCAGACTTCATCTTCTCCTTCTCCTTCTTCTACTTCTTCTGATTCACCCTCCAGATTCACCTTCTCCTTCTCCTTCTTCTGCTTCTTCTGATTCACCCTCCAGACTTCACCTTCTCCTTCTCCTTATTCTGCTTCTTCTGATTCACCTCCAGACTTCACCTTCTCCTTCTCCTTCTTCTGCTTCTTCTGATTCACCCTCCAGACTTCACCTTCTCCTTCTCCTTCTTCTGCTTCTTCTGATTCACCCTCCAGACTTCACCTTCTCCTTCTCCTTCTTCTACTTCTTCTGATTCACCCTCCAGACTTAACCTTCTCCTTCTCCTTCTTCTGCTTCTTCTGATTCACCCTCCAGACTTCACCTTCTCCTTCTCCTTCGTCTACTTCTTCTGATTCACCCTCCAGACGACACCTTCTCCTTCTCCTTCTTCTACTTCTTCTGATTCACCCTCCAGACTTCACCTTCTCCTTCTCCTTCTTCTGTTTCTTCTGATTCACCCTCCAGACTTCATCTTCTCCTTCTCCTTCTTCTACTTCTTCTGATTCACCCTCCAGACTTCACCTTCTCCTTCTCCTTCTTCTACTTCTTCTGATTCACCCTCCGGACTTCATCTTCTCCTTCTCCTTCTTCTGCTTCTTCTGATTCACCCTCCAGACTTCACCTTCTCCTTCTCCTTCTTCTGCTTCTTCTGATTCACCCTCCAGACTTCAACTTCTCCTTCTCCTTCTTCTACTTCTTCTGATTCACCCTCCAGACTTCACCTTCTCCTTCTCCTTCTTCTACTTCTTCTGATTCACCCTCCAGTCTTCACCTTCTCCTTCTCCTTCTTCTGTTTCTTCTGCTTCACCCTCCAGACTTCAACTTCTCCTTCTCTTTCTTCTGCTTCTTCTGATTCACCCTCCAGACTTCACCTTCTCCTTCTCCTTCTTCTGATTCTTCTGATTCACCCTCCAGACTTCACCTTCTCCTTCTCCTTCTTCTGCTTCTTCTGTTTCACCCTCCTGACTTCACCTTCTCCTTCTCCTTCTTCTACTTCTTCTGATTCACCCTCCAGACTTCACCTTCTCCTTCTCCTTCTTCTACTTCTTCTGCTTCACCCTCCAGACTTCACCTTCTCCTTCTCCTTCTTCTACTTCTTCTGATTCACCCTCCAGACTTCACCTTCTCCTTCTCCTTCTTCTGCTTCTTCTGATTCACCCTCCAGACTTCACCTTCTCATTCTCCTTCTTCTCCTTCTTCTGCTGCGCCCTCCAGACTTCACCTTCTCCTTCTCCTTCTTCTGCTTCTTCTGCTTCACACTCCAGACTTCACCTTCTCCTTCTCCTTCTTCTGCTTCTTCTGCTGCGCCCTCCAGGCTTCACCTTCTCCTTCTCCTTCTTCTGCTTCTTCTGCTTCACCGTCCTGACTTCACCTTCTCCTTCTCCTTCTTCTGCTTCTTCTGCTACATCCCCCTGACTTCACCTGCTCCTTCTCCTTCTTCTGCTTCTTCTGATTCACCCTCCTGACTTCACCTTCTCCTTCTCCTTCTTCTGCTTCTTCTGATTCACCCTCCAGACTTCACCTTCTCCTTCTCCTTCCTTTGCTTCTTCTGATTCACCCTCCAGACTTCACCTTCTCCTTCTCCTTCTTCTGATTCTTCTGATTCACCCTCCAGACTTCACCTTCTCCTTCTCCATCTTCTGCTTCTTCTGATTCACCCTCCTGACTTCACCTTCTCCTTCTCCTTCTTCTCCTTCTTCTGATTCACCCTCCTGACTTCACCTTCTCCTTCTCCATCTTCTACTTCTTCTGCTTCACCCTCCAGACTTCAACTTCTCCTTCTCCTTCTTCTACTTCTTCTGATTCACCCTCCAGACTTCACCTTCTCCTTCTCCTTCTTCTGCTTCTTCTGATTCACCCTCCAGACTTCACCTTCTCCTTCTCCTTCTTCTGCTTCTTCTGATTCACCCTCCAGACTTCACCTTCTCCTTCTCCTTCTTCTACTTCTTCTGATTCACCCTCCAGACTTCACCTTCTCCTTCTCCTTCTTCTGCTTCTTCTGATTCACCCTCCAGACTTCACCTTCTCCTTCTCCTTCGTCTCCTTCTTCTGATTCACCCTCCAGACTACACCTTCTCCTTCTCCTTCTTCTACTTCTTCTGATTCACACTCCAGACTTCACCTTCTCCTTCTCATTCTTCTGTTTCTTCTGATTCACCCTCCAGACTTCATCTTCTCCTTCTCCTTCTTCTACTTCTTCTGATTCACCCTCCAGACTTCACCTTCTCCTTCTCCTTCTTCTACTTCTACTGATTCACCCTCCAGACTTCATCTTCTATTTCTCCTTCTTCTACTTCTTCTGATTCACCCTCCAGACTTCACCTTCTCCTTCTCCTTCTTCTGCTTCTTCTGATTCACCCTCCAGACTTCACCTTCTCCTTCTCCTTATTCTGCTTCTTCTGATTCACCCTCCAGACTTCACCTTCTCCTTCTCCTTCTTCTACTTCTTCTGATTCACCCTCCAGACTTCACCTTCTCCTTCTCCTTCTTCTGCTTCTTCTGATTCACCCTCCAGATTTCACCTTCTCCTTCTCCTTCGTCTACTTCTTCTGATTCACCCTCCAGACTACACCTTCTCCTTCTCCTTCTTCTACTTCTTCTGATTCACCCTCCAGACTTCACCTTCTCCTTCTCCTTCTTCTGTTTCTTCTGATTCACCCTCCAGACTTCATCTTTTCCTTCTCCTTCTTCTCCTTCTTCTGATTCACCCTCCAGACTTCACCTTCTCCTTCTCCTTCTTCTACTTCTTCTGATTCACCCTCCAGACTTCATCTTCTCCTTCTCCTTCTTCTACTTCTTCTGATTCACCCTCCAGACTTCACCTTCTCCTTCTCCTTCTTCTGCTTCTTCTGATACACCCTCCAGACTTCACCTTCTCCTTCTCCTTATTCTGCTTCTTCTGATTCACCTCCAGACTTCACCTTCTCCTTCTCCTTCTTCTGCTTCTTCTGATTCACCCTCCAGACTTCACCTTCTCCTTCTCCTTCTTCTGCTTCTTCTGATTCACCCTCCAGACTTCACCTTCTCCTTCTCCTTCTTCTACTTCTTCTGATTCACCCTCCAGACTTAACCTTCTCCTTCTCCTTCTTCTGCTTCTTCTGATTCACCCTCCAGACTTCACCTTCTCCTTCTCCTTCGTCTACTTCTTCTGATTCACCCTCCAGACGACACCTTCTCCTTCTCCTTCTTCTACTTCTTCTGATTCACCCTCCAGACTTCACCTTCTCCTTCTCCTTCTTCTGTTTCTTCTGATTCACCCTCCAGACTTCACCTTCTCCTTCTCCTTCTTCTGTTTCTTCTGATTCACCCTCCAGACTTCACCTTCTCCTTCTCCTTCTTCTACTTCTTCTGATTCACCCTCCGGACTTCATCTTCTCCTTCTCCTTCTTCTGCTTCTTCTGATTCACCCTCCAGACTTCACCTTCTCCTTCTCCTTCTTCTGCTTCTTCTGATTCACCCTCCAGACTTCAACTTCTCCTTCTCCTTCTTCTACTTCTTCTGATTCACCCTCCAGACTTCACCTTCTCCTTCTCCTTCTTCTACTTCTTCTGATTCACCCTCCAGTCTTCAACTTCTCCTTCTCCTTCTTCTGTTTCTTCTGCTTCACCCTCCAGACTTCAACTTCTCCTTCTCTTTCTTCTGCTTCTTCTGATTCACCCTCCAGACTTCACCTTCTCCTTCTCCTTCTTCTGATTCTTCTGATTCACCCTCCAGACTTCACCTTCTCCTTCTCCTTCTTCTGCTTCTTCTGTTTCACCCTCCTGACTTCACCTTCTCCTTCTCCTTCTTCTACTTCTTCTGATTCACCCTCCAGACTTCACCTTCTCCTTCTCCTTCTTCTACTTCTTCTGCTTCACCCTCCAGACTTCACCTTCTCCTTCTCCTTCTTCTACTTCTTCTGATTCACCCTCCAGACTTCACCTTCTCCTTCTCCTTCTTCTGCTTCTTCTGATTCACCTTCCAGACTTCACCTTCTCATTCTCCTTCTTCTCCTTCTTCTGCTGCGCCCTCCAGACTTCACCTTCTCCTTCTCCTTCTTCTGCTTCTTCTGCTTCACACTCCAGACTTCACCTTCTCCTTCTCCTTCTTCTGCTTCTTCTGCTGCGCCCTCCAGGCTTCACCTTCTCCTTCTCCTTCTTCTGCTTCTTCTGCTTCACCGTCCTGACTTCACCTTCTCCTTCTCCTTCTTCTGCTTCTTCTGCTACACCCCCCTGACTTCACCTGCTCCTTCTCCTTCTTCTGCTTCTTCTGATTCACCCTCCTGACTTCACCTTCTCCTTCTCCTTCTTCTGCTTCTTCTGATTCACCCTCCAGACTTCACCTTCTCCTTCTCCTTCTTCTGCTTCTTCTGATTCACCCTCCAGACTTCACCTTCTCCTGCTCCTTCTTCTGCTTCTTCTGATGCACCCTCCAGACTTCACCTTCTCCTTCTCCTTCTTCTGCTTCTTCTGATTCACCCTCCAGACTTCACCTTCTCCTTCTCCTTCTTCTACTTCTTCTGATTCACCCTCCAGACTTCACCTTCTCCTTCTCCTTCTTCTACTTCTTCTGATTCACCCTCCAGTCTTCACCTTCTCCTTCTCCTTCTTCTGTTTCTTCTGCTTCACCCTCCAGACTTCACCTTCTCCTTCTCTTTCTTCTGCTTCATCTGCTTCACCCTCCAGACTTCACCTTCTCCTTCTCCTTCTTCTGATTCTTCTGATTCACCCTCCAGACTTCACCTTCTCTATCTCCTTCTTCTGCTTCTTCTGATTCACCCTCCTGACTTCACCTTCTCCTTCTCCTTCTTCTACTTCTTCTGATTCACCCTCCTGACTTCACCTTCTCCTTCTCCTTCTTCTACTTCTTCAGCTTCACCCTCCAGACTTCACCTTCTCCTTCTCCTTCTTCTACTTCTTCTGATTCACCCTCCAGACTTCACCTTCTCCTTCTCCTTCTTCTGCTTCTTCTGATTCACCCTCCAGACTTCACCTTCTCCTTCTCCTTTTTCTGCTTCTTCTGATTCACCCTCCAGACTTCACCTTCTCCTTCTCCTTCTTCTGCTTCTTCTGATTCACCCTCCAGACTTCACCTTCTCCTTCTCCTTCTTCTGCTTCTTCTGATTCACCCTCCAGACTTCACCTTCTCCTTCTCCTTCTTCTGCTTCTTCTGATTCACCCTCCAGACTTCACCTTCTCCTTCTCCTTCTTCTACCTCTTCTGATTCACCCTCCAGACTTCACCTTCTCCTTCTCCTTCTTCTGCTTCTTCTGATTCACCCTCCTGACTTCACCTTCTCCTTCTCCTTCTTCTACATCTTCTGATTCACCCTCCTGACTTCACCTTCTCCTTCTCCTTCTTCTACTTCTTCTGCTTCACCCTCCAGACTTCACCTTCTCCTTCTCCTTCTTCTACTTCTTCTGATTCACCCTCCAGACTTCACCTTCTCCTTCTCCTTCTTCTACTTCTTCTGATTCACCCTCCAGACTTCACCTTCTCCTTCTCCTTCTTCTACTTCTTCTGATTCACCCTCCAGACTTCACCTTCTACTTCTCCTTCTTCTGCTTCTTCTGATTCACCCTCCAGACTTCACCTTCTCCTTCTCCTTATTCTGCTTCTTCTGAATCACCCTCCAGACTTCACCTTCTCCTTCTCCTTCTTCTGCTTCTTCTGATTCACCCTCCAGACTTCACCTTCTCCTTCTCCTTCTTCTGCTTCTTCTGATTCAACCTCCAGACTTCACCTTCACCTTCTCCTTCTTCTACTTCTTCTGATTCACCCTCCAGACTTCACCTTCTCCATCTCCTTCTTCTGCTTCTTCTGATTCACCCTCCAGACTTCACCTTCTCCTTCTCCTTCGTCTACTTCTTCTGATTCACCCTCCAGACTTCACCTTCTCCTTCTCCTTCTTCTGCTTCTTCTGATTCACCCTCCAGACTTCACCTTCTCCTTCTCCTTCTTCTACTTCTTCTGATTCACCCTCCAGACTTCACCTTCTCCTTCTCCTTCTTCTGATTCTTCTGATTCACCCTCCAGACTTCACCTTCTCCTTCTCCTTCTTCTGCTTCTTCTGATTCACCCTCCTGACTTCACCTTCTCCTTCTCCTTCTTCTACATCTTCTGATTCACCCTCCTGAATTCACCTTCTCCTTCTCCTTCTTCTACTTCTTCTGCTTCCCCCTCCAGACTTCACCTTCTCCTTCTCCTTCTTCTACTTCTTCTGATTCACCCTCCAGACTTCACCTTCTCCTTCTCCTTCTTCTACTTCTTCTGATTCACCCTCCAGACTTCACCTTCTCCTTCTCCTTCTTCTACTTCTTCTGATTCACCCTCCAGACTTCACCTTCTCCTTCTCCTTCTTCTGCTTCTTCTGATTCACCCTCCAGACATCACCTTCTCCTTCTCCTTATTCTGCTTCTTCTGAATCACCCTCCAGACTTCACCTTCTCCTTCTCCTTCTTCTGCTTCTTCTGATTCACCCTCCAGACTTCACCTTCTCCTTCTCCTTCTTCTACTTCTTCTGATTAACCCTCCAGACTTCACCTTCTCCATCTCCTTCTTCTGCTTCTTCTGATTCACCCTCCAGACTTCACCTTCTCCTTCTCCTTCGTCTACTTCTTCTGATTCACCCTCCAGACTACACCTTCTCCTTCTCCTTCTTCTACTTCTTCTGATTCACCCTCCAGACTTCACCTTCTCCTTCTGCTTCTTCTGATTCTTCTGATTCACCCTCCAGACTTCACCTTCTCTATCTCCTTCTTCTGCTTCTTCTGATTCACCCTCCTGACTTCACCTTCTCCTTCTCCTTCTTTTACTTCTTCTGATTCACCCTCCTGACTTCACCTTCTCCTTCTCCTTCTTCTGCTTCTTCTGATTCACCCTCCAGACATCACCTTCTCCTTCTCCTTATTCTGCTTCTTCTGAATCACCCTCCAGACTTCACCTTCTCCTTCTCCTTCTTCTGCTTCTTCTGAATCACCCTCCAGACTTCACCTTCTCCTTCTCCTTCTTCTGCTTCTTCTGATTCACCCTCCAGACTTCACCTTCTCCTTCTCCTTCTTCTACTTCTTCTGATTCACCCTCCAGACTTCACCTTCTCCATCTCCTTCTTCTGCTTCTTCTGATTCACCCTCCAGACTTCACCTTCTCCTTCTCCTTCGTCTACTTCTTCTGATTCACCCTCCAGACTACACCTTCTCCTTCTCCTTCTTCTACTTCTTCTGATTCACCCTCCAGACTTCACCTTCTCCTTCTGCTTCTTCTGATTCTTCTGATTCACCCTCCAGACTTCACCTTCTCTATCTCCTTCTTCTGCTTCTTCTGATTCACCCTCCTGACTTCACCTTCTCCTTCTCCTTCTTTTACTTCTTCTGATTCACCCTCCTGACTTCACCTTCTCCTTCTCCTTCTTCTACTTCTTCTGCTTCACCCTCCAGACTTCACCTTCTCCTTCTCCTTCTTCTACTTCTTCTGATTCACCCTCCAGACTTCACCTTCTCCTTCTGCTTCTTCTGATTCTTCTGATTCACCCTCCAGACTTCACCTTCTCTATCTCCTTCTTCTGCTTCTTCTGATTCACCCTCCTGACTTCACCTTCTCCTTCTCCTTCTTTTACTTCTTCTGATTCACCCTCCTGACTTCACCTTCTCCTTCTCCTTCTTCTACTTCTTCTGATTCACCCTCCAGACTTCTCCTTCTCCTTCTCCTTCTTCTGCTTCTTCTGATTCACCCTCCAGACTTCACCTTCTCCTTCTCCTTCTTCTGCTTCTTCTGATTCACCCTCCAGACTTCACCTTCTCCTTCTCCTTCTTCTGCTTCTTCTGATTCACCCTCCAGACTTCACCTTCTCCTTCTCCTTCTTCTACTTCTTCTGATTCACCCTCCAGACTTCACCTTCTCCTTCTCCTTCTTCTGCTTCTTCTGATTCACCCTCCTGACTTCACCTTCTCCTTCTCCTTCTTCTACATCTTCTGATTCACCCTCCTGACTTCACCTTCTCCTTCTCCTTCTTCTACTTCTTCTGCTTCACCCTCCAGACTTCACCTTCTCCTTCTCCTTCTTCTACTTCTTCTGATTCACCCTCCAGACTTCACCTTCTCCTTCTCCTTCTTCTACTTCTTCTGCTTCACCCTCCAGACTTCACCTTCTCCTTCTCCTTCTTCTACTTCTTCTGATTCACCCTCCAGACTTCACCTTCTCCTTCTCCTTCTTCTGCTTCTTCTGATTCACCCTCCAGACTTCACCTTCTCATTCTCCTTCTTCTCCTTCTTCTGCTGCGCCCTCCAGACTTCACCTTCTCCTTCTCCTTCTTCTGCTTCTTCTGCTTCACACTCCAGACTTCACCTTCTCCTTCTCCTTCTTCTGCTTCTTCTGCTGCGCCCTCCAGGCTTCACCTTCTCCCTTCTCCTTCTTCTGCTTCTTCTGCTTCACCGCTCCCTGACTTCACCTGCTCCTTCTCCTTCTTCTGCTTCTTCTGATCTTCTACTGCAATATGTCTG
>NW_028225186.1:597314-638579 GCF_052327205.1 Somniosus microcephalus | reverse complement strand
CGCTCTCTCTCTTCCCCCCAGTCGCTCTTTCTTCCCCCCCAGTCGCTCTCTCTCTTTCCCCCCCAGTCGCTCTCTCTCTTCCCCCCCAGTCGCTCTCTCTCTTCCTCCACAGTCGCTCTCTCTCTTCCCCCCCCAGTCGCTCTCTCTCTTCCGCCCCAGTCGCTCTCTCTCTTCTGCCCCAGTCGCTCTGTCTCTTCGCCAGCAGTCATTCTCTCTCTTCCCCCTCAGTCGTTCTCTCTTTTTCCCCCCAGTCGCTCTCTCTCTTTCCCCCCAGTCGCTCTCTCTCTTCCCCCCCAGTCGCTCTCTCTCTTCCCCCCCAGTTGCTCTCTCTCTTCCCCCCCAGTTGTTCTCTCTTCCCCCCCAGTCGCTCCCTCTCTTCCCCCCCAGTCACTCTCTCTCTTCCCCCCCAGTCACTCTCCATCTTCCCCCCCAGTCACTCTCTCTCTTCCTCCCCAGTCGCTCTCTCTCTTAACCCCGGTCACTCTCTCTCTTCCGCCCCAGTCGCTCTCTATCTTCCCCCCCAGTCACTCTCTCTGTTCCCCCCCAGTCGCTCTCTCTCTTCCCCCCCAGTCGCTCTCTCTCTTCCCCCCAAGTAGCTCTCACTATTCCCCACCAGTCGCTCTCTCTCTTCCCCCCCAGTCGCTCTCTCTCTTCCCCCCAGTCGCTCTCTCTCTTCCCCCCCAGTCGGTCTCTCTCTTCACCCCAAGTCGCTCTCTCTCTTCCCCCCAGTCGCTCTCTCTCTTCCCCCCCAGTCGCTCTCTCTCTTCCCCCCAGTGGCTCTCTCTCTTCCCCCCCAGTCGCTCTCTCTCTTCCCTCCAGCCGCTCTCTCCCTTCCCCGGAGTCGCTCTCTCTTCCCCCCCAGTCGCTCTCTCTCTTCCCCCCACAGTCGCTCTCTCTCTTCCCCGCAGTCGCTCTCTCTCTTTTTCCGCCCCAGTCGCTTTCTCTCTTCCCCCCAGTCGCTCTCTCTCTTCCCCCACAGTCGCTCTCTCTCTTCCCCCCCAGTCGCTCTCTCTCTTCCCCCCCAGTCGCTCTCCCTCTTCCCCCCCAGTCGCTCTTTCTTCCCCCCCAGTCGCTCTCTCTCTTTCCCCCCCAGTCACTCTCTCTCTTCCCCCCCAGTCACTCTCAGTTCAGTTCAGTTCAAATGCTTTATTGGCATGAAAGTTTACAGAGAACCATATTGCCAAAGCTTACATTGCAAAAAGGTACAGTTTTCCAACATTCTGTAGGTGTCAATCGATTTGACATTTGTTGGGTATATACAATATTACTTTTAAACAATATTAATTTTAAACGGTCTTTCTACTTCATTTGGTACGTTCAATATTAATTTTAAACAGTCTTACTTTTAAACAGTCCTCAGGTTGTGACATGTTGTTACATATTTAGCCCCAAGGTATGGTCTGTCTCCTTCTCCTAGGACTAATCTCAATTTTGACAGATCATCCAATTCCTTGAAATCTGGGGTTGTTTGGCTTAGCTTGTTGAATAATATGTTTCTTGATGTGTTGAATTTTTCGCATTTTAGGAGGAAATGCATTTCTGTTTCAACCTCGCCAGCCAGACATTGATCGCATATTCTATTCTCTCTAGGCTGCCAGGATTTCTTGTATCTGCCTTTTTCAATTTCCAGTTGGTGGTCGCTTAGTCTGTACCTGGTGAGGGTCTGTCTCTGTTTTGTGTCTCTGATGGTCGTGAGGTAGTCTGCCAGTTTATATTCTCTTTTTAGGGCCCGGTAACATTCTAATCTGCTTTGGCTTTCGGTTATTTTGTTCCAATGTTCCAGGTAGGTTTCTTTGCATTTTTTAATGATTTGGTTCACTCGGATTGGTGTTTGGACGGCTGTGTTGGTCTGGGGCTGGTCAGGGTCCGGCTGAGTACTTAGTTTCAGTAGCAGCTGACTCAGGGGACTCTTTTCTGGGTTTAGCTCTTGGGTCTGAAAGGCTTTGAAATGAAGGGTGTCTGGGGAGCTAGATTTGAGGTGATTTAGGAAGTTTAGTGCTCGTTTTTGGATGTTTATTATCAGTGGGTATCTGCCTAGTTCGGCTCTGCATGCATTTGTTGGCGTTTTTCTTTGGGTGCGAAGGATGCTTCGGCAGAATTCTGCATGTAGGGCTTCTATTGTGTGTTTTTCCCATTTAGTGTAGCTTTGGTGATTTAGCGGGCCCTATACTTCACTACCGTACAGTGCAATGGGCAGGATTATGCTGTCAAAAATTTTGAGCCAGATTTTGATTGGGATTTGGATGTTGTAGAATTTTCTTTTTATTGCATATAGGGCTCTTCGGGCTTTTTCTTCCTCCCCAGTCGCTCTCTCTCTTCCCTCCAGTCGCTCGCTCTCTTCCCCCCCAGTCGCTCTCTCTCTTCCCCCCCCAGTCGCTCTCTCGCTTCCCCCCAGTCGCGCGCTCTCTTTTTCCGCCCCAGTCACTCTCTCTCTTCCCCCCAGTCGCTCTATCTCTTCCCCCGCATTCGCTCTCTCTCTTCCCCCCCAGTCGCTCTCTCTCTTCCGCCGCATTCGCTCTCTCTCTTCCCCCCCAGTCACTCTCTCTGTTCCCCCCCAGTCGCTCTCTCTCTTCCCCCCTAGTCGCTCTATCTCTTCCCCCCAAGGAGCTCTCACTATTCCCCACCAGTCGCTCTCTCTATTCCCCCCCAGTCGCTCTCTCCCTTCCCCCCAGTGGCTCTCTCTCTTCACCCCAAGTCGCTCTCTCTCTTCCCCCCAGTCGCTCTCTCTCTTCCCCCCCAGTCGCTCCCTCTCTTCCCCCCAGTGGCTCTCTCCCTTCCCCCCCAGTCGCTCTCTCTCTTCCCTCCAGTCGCTCTCTCTCTTCCCCCCAGTCGCTCTCTCTTCCCCCCCAGTCGCTCTCTCTCTTCCCCACCGAGTCGCGCTCTCTTTTCCCCCCAGTCGCTCTCTCTCTTCCCCCCCAGTCGCTCTCCCTCTTCCCCCCCAGTCGCTGTCTCTCTTCCCCCCCAGTCGTTCTCCCTCTTCCCCCCCATTCGCTCTTTCTCTTCCCCCCAGTCGCTCTCTCTCTTCCCCCGAGTCGCTCTATCTCTTCCCCCCAGTCGCTCTCTCTCTTCCCCCCAGTCGCTCTCTCTCTTCCCCCCCAGTCGCTCTCTCTCTTCCCCCCCAGTCGCTCTCTCTCTTCCCCCCCAGTCGCTCTCTCTCTTCCCCCCCAGTCGCTCTCTCTCTTCCCCCCCAGTCGCTCTCTCTCTTCCCCCCCAGTCGCTCTCTCTCTTCCCCCCCAGTCGCTCTCTCTCTTCCTCCCAGTCGCTCTCTCTCTTCCCCCCAGTCGCTCTCTCTTCCCCCCCAGTCGCTCTCTCTCTTCCCCCCCGAGTCGCGCTCTCTTTTCCCCCCAGTCGCTCTCTCTCTTCCCCCCCAGTCGCTCTCCCTCTTCCCCCCCAGTCGCTGTCTCTCTTCCCCCCCAGTCACTCTCCCTCTTCCCCCCCATTCGCTCTTTCTCTTCCCCCCAGTCGCTCTCTCTCTTCCCCCGCGTCGCTCTATCTCTTCCCCCCAGTCGCTCTCTCTCTTCCCCCCCAGTCGCTCTCTCTCTTCCCCCCCAGTCGCTCTCTCTCTTCCCCCCCAGTCGCTCTCTCTCTTCCCCCCCAGTCGCTCTCTCTCTTCCCCCCAGTCGCTCTTTCTTCCCCCCCAGTCGCTCTCTCTCTTTCCCCCCCAGTCGCTCTCTCTCTTCCCCCCCAGTCGCTCTCTCTCTTCCTCCACAGTCGCTCTCTCTCTTCCCCCCCCAGTCGCTCTCTCTCTTCCGCCCCAGTCGCTCTCTCTCTTCTGCCCCAGTCGCTCTGTCTCTTCGCCAGCAGTCATTCTCTCTCTTCCCCCTCAGTCGTTCTCTCTTTTTCCCCCCAGTCGCTCTCTCTCTTTCCCCCCAGTCGCTCTCTCTCTTCCCCCCCAGTCGCTCTCTCTCTTCCCCCCCAGTTGCTCTCTCTCTTCCCCCCCAGTTGTTCTCTCTTCCCCCCCAGTCGCTCCCTCTCTTCCCCCCCAGTCACTCTCTCTCTTCCCCCCCAGTCACTCTCCATCTTCCCCCCCAGTCACTCTCTCTCTTCCTCCCCAGTCGCTCTCTCTCTTAACCCCGGTCACTCTCTCTCTTCCGCCCCAGTCGCTCTCTATCTTCCCCCCCAGTCACTCTCTCTGTTCCCCCCCAGTCGCTCTCTCTCTTCCCCCCCAGTCGCTCTCTCTCTTCCCCCCAAGTAGCTCTCACTATTCCCCACCAGTCGCTCTCTCTCTTCCCCCCCAGTCGCTCTCTCTCTTCCCCCCAGTCGCTCTCTCTCTTCCCCCCCAGTCGGTCTCTCTCTTCACCCCAAGTCGCTCTCTCTCTTCCCCCCAGTCGCTCTCTCTCTTCCCCCCCAGTCGCTCTCTCTCTTCCCCCCAGTGGCTCTCTCTCTTCCCCCCCAGTCGCTCTCTCTCTTCCCTCCAGCCGCTCTCTCCCTTCCCCGGAGTCGCTCTCTCTTCCCCCCCAGTCGCTCTCTCTCTTCCCCCCACAGTCGCTCTCTCTCTTCCCCGCAGTCGCTCTCTCTCTTTTTCCGCCCCAGTCGCTTTCTCTCTTCCCCCCAGTCGCTCTCTCTCTTCCCCCACAGTCGCTCTCTCTCTTCCCCCCCAGTCGCTCTCTCTCTTCCCCCCCAGTCGCTCTCCCTCTTCCCCCCCAGTCGCTCTTTCTTCCCCCCCAGTCGCTCTCTCTCTTTCCCCCCCAGTCACTCTCTCTCTTCCCCCCCAGTCACTCTCAGTTCAGTTCAGTTCAAATGCTTTATTGGCATGAAAGTTTACAGAGAACCATATTGCCAAAGCTTACATTGCAAAAAGGTACAGTTTTCCAACATTCTGTAGGTGTCAATCGATTTGACATTTGTTGGGTATATACAATATTACTTTTAAACAATATTAATTTTAAACAGTCTTTCTACTTCATTTGGTACGTTCAATATTAATTTTAAACAGTCTTACTTTTAAACAGTCCTCAGGTTGTGACATGTTGTTACATATTTAGCCCCAAGGTATGGTCTGTCTCCTTCTCCTAGGACTAATCTCAATTTTGACAGATCATCCAATTCCTTGAAATCTGGGGTTGTTTGGCTTAGCTTGTTGAATAATATGTTTCTTGATGTGTTGAATTTTTCGCATTTTAGGAGGAAATGCATTTCTGTTTCAACCTCGCCAGCCAGACATTGATCGCATATTCTATTCTCTCTAGGCTGCCAGGATTTCTTGTATCTGCCTTTTTCAATTTCCAGTTGGTGGTCGCTTAGTCTGTACCTGGTGAGGGTCTGTCTCTGTTTTGTGTCTCTGATGGTCGTGAGGTAGTCTGCCAGTTTATATTCTCTTTTTAGGGCCCGGTAACATTCTAATCTGCTTTGGCTTTCGGTTATTTTGTTCCAATGTTCCAGGTAGGTTTCTTTGCATTTTTTAATGATTTGGTTCACTCGGATTGGTGTTTGGACGGCTGTGTTGGTCTGGGGCTGGTCAGGGTCCGGCTGAGTACTTAGTTTCAGTAGCAGCTGACTCAGGGGACTCTTTTCTGGGTTTAGCTCTTGGGTCTGAAAGGCTTTGAAATGAAGGGTGTCTGGGGAGCTAGATTTGAGGTGATTTAGGAAGTTTAGTGCTCGTTTTTGGATGTTTATTATCAGTGGGTATCTGCCTAGTTCGGCTCTGCATGCATTTGTTGGCGTTTTTCTTTGGGTGCGAAGGATGCTTCGGCAGAATTCTGCATGTAGGGCTTCTATTGTGTGTTTTTCCCATTTAGTGTAGCTTTGGTGATTTAGCGGGCCCCATACTTCACTACCGTACAGTGCAATGGGCAGGATTATGCTGTCAAAAATTTTGAGCCAGATTTTGATTGGGATTTGGATGTTGTAGAATTTTCTTTTTATTGCATATAGGGCTCTTCGGGCTTTTTCTTCCTCCCCAGTCGCTCTCTCTCTTCCCTCCAGTCGCTCGCTCTCTTCCCCCCCAGTCGCTCTCTCTCTTCCCCCCCCAGTCGCTCTCTCGCTTCCCCCCAGTCGCGCGCTCTCTTTTTCCGCCCCAGTCACTCTCTCTCTTCCCCCCAGTCGCTCTATCTCTTCCCCCGCATTCGCTCTCTCTCTTCCCCCCCAGTCGCTCTCTCTCTTCCGCCGCATTCGCTCTCTCTCTTCCCCCCCAGTCACTCTCTCTGTTCCCCCCCAGTCGCTCTCTCTCTTCCCCCCTAGTCGCTCTATCTCTTCCCCCCAAGGAGCTCTCACTATTCCCCACCAGTCGCTCTCTCTATTCCCCCCCAGTCGCTCTCTCCCTTCCCCCCAGTGGCTCTCTCTCTTCACCCCAAGTCGCTCTCTCTCTTCCCCCCAGTCGCTCTCTCTCTTCCCCCCCAGTCGCTCCCTCTCTTCCCCCCAGTGGCTCTCTCCCTTCCCCCCCAGTCGCTCTCTCTCTTCCCCCCCAATCGCTCTTTCTTCCCCCCCAGTCGCTCTCTCTCTTTCCCCCCCAGTCGCTCTCTCTCTTCCCCCCCAGTCGCTCTCTCTCTTCCTCCCCAGTCGCTCTCTCTCTTCCCCCCCAGTCGCTCTCTCTCTTCCGCCCCAGTCGCTCTCTCTCTTCCGCCCCAGTCGCTCTCTCTCTTCTGCCCCAGTCGCTCTGTCTCTTCGCCACCAGTCATTCTCTCTCTTCCCCCTCAGTCATTCTCTCTTTTTCCCCCCAGTCGCTCTCTCTCTTTCCCCCCAGTCGCTCTCTCTCTTCCCCCCCAGTCGCTCTCTCTCTTCCCCCCCAGTCGCTCTCTCTCTTCCCCCCCAGTTGTTCTCTCTTCCCCCCCAGTCGCTCCCTCTCTTCCCCCCCAGTCACTCTCTCTCTTCCCCCCCAGTCACTCTCTCTCTTCCCCCCCAGTCACTCTCTCTCTTCCTCCCCAGTCGCTCTCTCTCTTCCCCCCCGGTCGCTCTCTCTCTTCTGCCGCAGTCGCTCTCTCTCTTCCGCCCCAGTCGCTCTCTCTCTTCCCCCCCAGTCACTCTCTCTGTTCCCCCCCAGTCGCTCTCTCTCTTCCCCCCCAGTCGCTCTCTCTCTTCCCCCTAAGTAGCTCTCAATATTCCCCACCAGTCGCTCTCTCTCTTCCCCCCCAGTCGCTCTCTCTCTTCCCCCCAGTCGTTCTCTCTCTTCCCCCCCAGTCGGTCTCTCTCTTCACCCCAAGTCGCTCTCTCTCTTCCCCCCAGTCGCTCTCTCTCTCCCCCCCCAGTCGCTCCTCTCTTCCCCCCAGTGGCTCTCTCTCTTCCCCCCCAGTCGCTCTCTCTCTACCCTCCAGCCGCTCTCTCCCTTCCCCGGAGTCGCTCTCTCTTCCCCCCAGTCGCTCTGTCTCTTCCCCCCACAGTCGCTCTCTCTCTTCCCCCCAGTCGCTCTCTCTCTTTTTCCGCCCCAGTCGCTTTCTCTCTTCCCCCCAGTCGCTCTCTCTCTTCCCCCCCAGTCGCTCTCTCTCATCCCCCCCAGTCGCTCTCCCTCTTCCCCCCCAGTCGCTCTTTCTTCCCCCCCAGTCGCTCTCTCTCTTTCCCCCCCAGTCACTCTCTCTCTTCCCCCCCAGTCACTCTCTCTCTTCCTCCCCAGTCGCTCTCTCTCTTCCCTCCAGTCGCTCGCTCTCTTCCCCCCCAGTCGCTCTCTCTCTTCCCCCCCCAGTCGCTCTCTCGCTTCCCCCCAGTCGCTCGCTCTCTTTTGCCGCCCCAGTCGCTCTCTCTCTTCCCCCCTAGTCGCTCTCTCTCTTCCCCCCAAGTAGCTCTCACTATTCCCCACCAGTCGCTCTCTCTATTCCCCCCCAGTCGCTCTCTCTCTTCCCCCCAGTGGCTCTCTCTCTTCACCCCAAGTCGCTCTCTCTCTTCCCCCCAGTCGCTCTCTCTCTTCCCCCCAAGTCGCTCTCTCTCTTCCTCCCAGTGGCTCTCTCCCTTCCCCCCCAGTCGCTCTCTCTCTTCCCTCCAGTCGCTCTCTCTCTTCCGCCCAGTCGCTCTCTCTTCCCCCCCAGTCGCTCTCTCTCTTCCCCCCCCAGTCGCGCTCTCTTTTCCCCCCAGTCGCTCTCTCTCTTCCCTCCAGTCGCTCTCTCTCTTCCGCCCAGTCGCTCTCTCTTCCCCCCCAGTCGCTCTCTCTCTTCCCCCCCCAGTCGCGCTCTCTTTTCCCCCCAGTCGCTCTCTCTCTTCCCCCCAGTCGCTCTCCCTCTTCCCCCGCAGTCGCTGTCTCTCTTCCCCCCCAGTCGCTCTCCCTCTTCCCCCCCAGTCGCTCTTTCTCTTCCCCCCAGTCGCTCTCTCTCTTCCCCCGAGTCGCTCTCTCTCTTCCCCCCAGTCGCTCTCTCTCTTCCCCCCCAGTCGCTCTCTCTCTTCCCCCCAGTCGCTCTCTCTCTTCCCCCCCAGTCGCTCTCTCTCTTCCCCCCCAGTCGCTCTTTCTTCCCCCCCAGTCGCTCTCTCTCTTTCCCCCCCAGTCGCTCTCTCTCTTCCCCCCCAGTCGCTCTCTCTCTTCCTCCCCAGTCGCTCTCTCTCTTCCCCCCCAGTCGCTCTCTCTCTTCCGCCCCAGTCGCTCTCTCTCTTCTGCCCCAGTCGCTCTGTCTCTTCGCCACCAGTCATTCTCTCTCTTCCCCCTCAGTCGTTCTCTCTTTTTCCCCCCAGTCGCTCTCTCTCTTCCCCCCCAGTCGCTCTCTCTCTTCCCCCCAGTGGCTCTCTCACTTCCCCCCCAGTCGCTCTCACTCATCCCTCCAGTCGCTCTCTCTCTTCCCCCCAGTCGCTCTCTCTTCCCCCCCAGTCGCTCTCTCTCTTCCCCCCCAGTCGCTCTCTCTCTTCCCCCCCCCAGTCGCTCTCTCTCTTCCACCCAGTCGCTCTCTCTCTTCCCCCCCGTCGCTCTCCCTCTTCCCCCCAGTCGCTCTCTCACTTTTTCCGCTCCAGTCGCTCTCTCTCTTCCCCCCAGTCGCTCTCTCTCTTCCCCCCCAGTCGCTCTCTCTCTTCCCCCCCAGTCGCTCTCTCTCTTCCCCCCAGTCGCTCTCCCTCTTCCCCCCCAGTCGCTCTTTCTTCCCCCCCAGTCGCTCTCTCTCTTTCCCCCCAGTCGCTTTCTCCCCGCCCAGTCACTCTCTCTCTTCCTCCCCAGACGCTCTCTCTATTCCCCCCAGTTGCTCTCTCTCTTCCCCTAAAGTCGCTCTCTTTCTTCCCCCCCAGTCGCTCTCTCTATTCCTCCCCAGTCGCTCTCTCCTTTCCCACCCAGTCGCACTTTCTCCTCCGCCCCAGTCGCTCTCTCTCTTCCGTCCCAGTCGCTCTCTCTCTTCCCCCCCAGTTGCTCTCTCTCTTCCCCCCCAGTCGCTCTCTCTCTTCCCCCCCAGTCGCTCTCTCTCTTCCCCCCCAGTCGCTCTCTCTCTTCCCCCCTAGTCGCTCTCTCGCTTCCCCCCCAGTCATTCTCTCTCTTCCCCCCTAGTCGATCTCTCTCTTCCCCCCAGTCGCTCTCACTCTTCCCCACCAGTCGCTCTGTCTCTTCCCCCGCAGTTGCTCTCTCTCTTCCCCCCCAGTCGCTCTTTCTCTTCCCCCAAGTGGCTCTCTCTCTTCCCCCCCAGTCGCTCTCTCTCTTCCCCCCCAGTCGCTCTCTCTCTTCCCCCCCAGTAGCTCTCTCTCTTCCCCCCCAGTCGCTCTCTCTCTTCCCCCCAGTCGCTCTCTCTCTTCCCCCCATCACTCTTTCTTCCCCCCCAGTCGCTCTCTCTCTTCCCCCCCAGTCGCTCTCTCTCTTCCCCCCAGTCGCTCTCTCTTCCCCCCCAGTCGCTCTCTCTCTTCCCCCCCGAGTCGCGCTCTCTTTTCCCCCCAGTCGCTCTCTCTCTTCCCCCCCAGTCGCTCTCCCTCTTCCCCCCCAGTCGCTGTCTCTCTTCCCCCCCAGTCGCTCTCCCTCTTCCCCCCCATTCGCTCTTTCTCTTCCCCCCAGTCGCTCTCTCTCTTCCCCCGAGTCGCTCTATCTCTTCCCCCCAGTCGCTCTCTCTCTTCCCCCCAGTCGCTCTCTCTCTTCCCCCCCAGTCGCTCTCTCTCTTCCCCCCCAGTCGCTCTCTCTCTTCCCCCCCAGTCGCTCTCTCTCTTCCCCCCCAATCGCTCTTTCTTCCCCCCCAGTCGCTCTCTCTCTTTCCCCCCCAGTCGCTCTCTCTCTTCCCCCCCAGTCGCTCTCTCTCTTCCTCCCCAGTCGCTCTCTCTCTTCCCCCCCAGTCGCTCTCTCTCTTCCGCCCCAGTCGCTCTCTCTCTTCTGCCCCAGTCGCTCTGTCTCTTCGCCACCAGTCATTCTCTCTCTTCCCCCTCAGTCATTCTCTCTTTTTCCCCCCAGTCGCTCTCTCTCTTTCCCCCCAGTCGCTCTCTCTCTTCCCCCCCAGTCGCTCTCTCTCTTCCCCCCCAGTCGCTCTCTCTCTTCCCCCCCAGTTGTTCTCTCTTCCCCCCCAGTCGCTCCCTCTCTTCCCCCCCAGTCACTCTCTCTCTTCCCCCCCAGTCACTCTCTCTCTTCCCCCCCAGTCACTCTCTCTCTTCCTCCCCAGTCGCTCTCTCTCTTCCCCCCCGGTCGCTCTCTCTCTTCTGCCGCAGTCGCTCTCTCTCTTCCGCCCCAGTCGCTCTCTCTCTTCCCCCCCAGTCACTCTCTCTGTTCCCCCCCAGTCGCTCTCTCTCTTCCCCCCCAGTCGCTCTCTCTCTTCCCCCTAAGTAGCTCTCACTATTCCCCACCAGTCGCTCTCTCTCTTCCCCCCCAGTCGCTCTCTCTCTTCCCCCCAGTCGTTCTCTCTCTTCCCCCCCAGTCGGTCTCTCTCTTCACCCCAAGTCGCTCTCTCTCTTCCCCCCAGTCGCTCTCTCTCTCCCCCCCCAGTCGCTCCTCTCTTCCCCCCAGTGGCTCTCTCTCTTCCCCCCCAGTCGCTCTCTCTCTACCCTCCAGCCGCTCTCTCCCTTCCCCGGAGTCGCTCTCTCTTCCCCCCAGTCGCTCTGTCTCTTCCCCCCACAGTCGCTCTCTCTCTTCCCCCCAGTCGCTCTCTCTCTTTTTCCGCCCCAGTCGCTTTCTCTCTTCCCCCCAGTCGCTCTCTCTCTTCCCCCCCAGTCGCTCTCTCTCTTCCCCCCCAGTCGCTCTCCCTCTTCCCCCCCAGTCGCTCTTTCTTCCCCCCCAGTCGCTCTCTCTCTTTCCCCCCCAGTCACTCTCTCTCTTCCCCCCCAGTCACTCTCTCTCTTCCTCCCCAGTCGCTCTCTCTCTTCCCTCCAGTCGCTCGCTCTCTTCCCCCCCAGTCGCTCTCTCTCTTCCCCCCCCAGTCGCTCTCTCGCTTCCCCCCAGTCGCTCGCTCTCTTTTGCCGCCCCAGTCGCTCTCTCTCTTCCCCCCTAGTCGCTCTCTCTCTTCCCCCCAAGTAGCTCTCACTATTCCCCACCAGTCGCTCTCTCTATTCCCCCCCAGTCGCTCTCTCTCTTCCCCCCAGTGGCTCTCTCTCTTCACCCCAAGTCGCTCTCTCTCTTCCCCCCAGTCGCTCTCTCTCTTCCCCCCAAGTCGCTCTCTCTCTTCCTCCCAGTGGCTCTCTCCCTTCCCCCCCAGTCGCTCTCTCTCTTCCCTCCAGTCGCTCTCTCTCTTTCGCCCAGTCGCTCTCTCTTCCCCCCCAGTCGCTCTCTCTCTTCCCCCCCCAGTCGCGCTCTCTTTTCCCCCCAGTCGCTCTCTCTCTTCCCTCCAGTCGCTCTCTCTCTTCCGCCCAGTCGCTCTCTCTTCCCCCCCAGTCGCTCTCTCTCTTCCCCCCCCAGTCGCGCTCTCTTTTCCCCCCAGTCGCTCTCTCTCTTCCCCCCAGTCGCTCTCCCTCTTCCCCCGCAGTCGCTGTCTCTCTTCCCCCCCAGTCGCTCTCCCTCTTCCCCCCCAGTCGCTCTTTCTCTTCCCCCCAGTCGCTCTCTCTCTTCCCCCGAGTCGCTCTCTCTCTTCCCCCCAGTCGCTCTCTCTCTTCCCCCCCAGTCGCTCTCTCTCTTCCCCCCCAGTCGCTCTCTCTCTTCCCCCCCAGTCGCTCTCTCTCTTCCCCCCCAGTCGCTCTTTCTTCCCCCCCAGTCGCTCTCTCTCTTTCCCCCCCAGTCGCTCTCTCTCTTCCCCCCCAGTCGCTCTCTCTCTTCCTCCCCAGTCGCTCTCTCTCTTCCCCCCCAGTCGCTCTCTCTCTTCCGCCCCAGTCGCTCTCTCTCTTCTGCCCCAGTCGCTCTGTCTCTTCGCCACCAGTCATTCTCTCTCTTCCCCCTCAGTCGTTCTCTCTTTTTCCCCCCAGTCGCTCTCTCTCTTCCCCCCCAGTCGCTCTCTCTCTTCCCCCCAGTGGCTCTCTCACTTCCCCCCCAGTCGCTCTCACTCATCCCTCCAGTCGCTCTCTCTCTTCCCCCCAGTCGCTCTCTCTTCCCCCCCAGTCGCTCTCTCTCTTCCCCCCCAGTCGCTCTCTCTCTTCCCCCCCCCAGTCGCTCTCTCTCTTCCACCCAGTCGCTCTCTCTCTTCCCCCCGTCGCTCTCCCTCTTCCCCCCAGTCGCTCTCTCACTTTTTCCGCTCCAGTCGCTCTCTCTCTTCCCCCCAGTCGCTCTCTCTCTTCCCCCCCAGTCGCTCTCTCTCTTCCCCCCCAGTCGCTCTCTCTCTTCCCCCCAGTCGCTCTCCCTCTTCCCCCCCAGTCGCTCTTTCTTCCCCCCCAGTCGCTCTCTCTCTTTCCCCCCAGTCGCTTTCTCCCCGCCCAGTCACTCTCTCTCTTCCTCCCCAGACGCTCTCTCTATTCCCCCCAGTTGCTCTCTCTCTTCCCCTAAAGTCGCTCTCTTTCTTCCCCCCCAGTCGCTCTCTCTATTCCTCCCCAGTCGCTCTCTCCTTTCCCACCCAGTCGCACTTTCTCCTCCGCCCCAGTCGCTCTCTCTCTTCCGTCCCAGTCGCTCTCTCTCTTCCCCCCCAGTTGCTCTCTCTCTTCCCCCCCAGTCGCTCTCTCTCTTCCCCCCCAGTCGCTCTCTCTCTTCCCCCCCAGTCGCTCTCTCTCTTCCCCCCTAGTCGCTCTCTCGCTTCCCCCCCAGTCATTCTCTCTCTTCCCCCCTAGTCGATCTCTCTCTTCCCCCCAGTCGCTCTCACTCTTCCCCACCAGTCGCTCTGTCTCTTCCCCCGCAGTTGCTCTCTCTCTTCCCCCCCAGTCGCTCTTTCTCTTCCCCCAAGTGGCTCTCTCTCTTCCCCCCCAGTCGCTCTCTCTCTTCCCCCCCAGTCGCTCTCTCTCTTCCCCCCCAGTAGCTCTCTCTCTTCCCCCCCAGTCGCTCTCTCTCTTCCCCCCAGTCGCTCTCTCTCTTCCCCCCATCACTCTTTCTTCCCCCCCAGTCGCTCTCTCTCTTCCCCCCCAGTCGCTCTCTCTCTTCCTCCCCCAGTCGCTCTCTCTCTTCCCCCCCCAGTCGCTCTCTCTCTTCCCCCCCAGTCGCTCTCTCTGTTCCCCCACATTCGCTCTCTCTCTTCCCCCCCAGTCGCTCTCTCTCTTGCCCCCCCAGTCGCTCTCTCTCTTCCCCCCAGTCGCTCTCTCTCTTCCCCCCAGTCGCTCTCTCTCTTCCCCCCAGTCGCTCTCTCTCTTGCCCCCCCAGTCGCTCTCTCTCTTCCCCCCAGTCGCTCTCTCTCTTCCCCCCCAGTCGCTCTCTCTCTTCCCCCCAGTCGCTCTCTCTCTTCCCCCGAGTCGCTCTCTCTCTTCCCCCCAGTCGCTCTCTCTCTTCCCCCCCCAGTCGCTCTCTCTCTTCCCCCCAGTCGCTCTCTCTCTTCCCCCTGAGTCGCTCTCTCTCTTACCCCCCAGTCGCTCTTTCTTCCCCCCCAGTCGCTCTCTCTCTTTCCCCCCCAGTCGCTCTCTCTCTTCCTCCCCAGTCGCTCTCTCTCTTCCTCCCCAGTCGCTCTCTCTCTTCCCCCCCAGTCGCTCTCTCTCTTCCGCCCCAGTCGCTCTCTCTCTTCTGCCCCAGTCGCTCTGTCTCTTCACCACCAGTCACTCTCTCTGTTCCCCCTCAGTCGTTCTCTCTCTTCCCCCCCAGTCGCTCTCCCTCTTCCCCCCCAGTCGCTCTTTCTTCCCCCCCAGTCGCTCTCTCTCTTTCCCCCCCAGTCACTCTCTCTCTTCCCCCCCAGTCACTCTCTCTCTTCCTCCCCAGTCGCTCTCTCTCTTCCCTCCAGTCGCTCGCTCTCTTCCCCCCCAGTCGCTCTCTCTCTTCCCCCCCCAGTCGCTCTCTCGCTTCCCCCCAGTCGCTCGCTCTCTTTTGCCGCCCCAGTCGCTCTCTCTCTTCCCCCCTAGTCGCTCTCTCTCTTCCCCCCAAGTAGCTCTCACTATTCCCCACCAGTCGCTCTCTCTATTCCCCCCCAGTCGCTCTCTCTCTTCCCCCCAGTGGCTCTCTCTCTTCACCCCAAGTCGCTCTCTCTCTTCCCCCCAGTCGCTCTCTCTCTTCCCCCCAAGTCGCTCTCTCTCTTCCTCCCAGTGGCTCTCTCCCTTCCCCCCCAGTCGCTCTCTCTCTTCCCTCCAGTCGCTCTCTCTCTTCCGCCCAGTCGCTCTCTCTTCCCCCCCAGTCGCTCTCTCTCTTCCCCCCCCAGTCGCGCTCTCTTTTCCCCCCAGTCGCTCTCTCTCTTCCCTCCAGTCGCTCTCTCTCTTCCGCCCAGTCGCTCTCTCTTCCCCCCCAGTCGCTCTCTCTCTTCCCCCCCCAGTCGCGCTCTCTTTTCCCCCCAGTCGCTCTCTCTCTTCCCCCCAGTCGCTCTCCCTCTTCCCCCGCAGTCGCTGTCTCTCTTCCCCCCCAGTCGCTCTCCCTCTTCCCCCCCAGTCGCTCTTTCTCTTCCCCCCAGTCGCTCTCTCTCTTCCCCCGAGTCGCTCTCTCTCTTCCCCCCAGTCGCTCTCTCTCTTCCCCCCCAGTCGCTCTCTCTCTTCCCCCCCAGTCGCTCTCTCTCTTCCCCCCCAGTCGCTCTCTCTCTTCCCCCCCAGTCGCTCTTTCTTCCCCCCCAGTCGCTCTCTCTCTTTCCCCCCCAGTCGCTCTCTCTCTTCCCCCCCAGTCGCTCTCTCTCTTCCTCCCCAGTCGCTCTCTCTCTTCCCCCCCAGTCGCTCTCTCTCTTCTGCCCCAGTCGCTCTGTCTCTTCGCCACCAGTCATTCTCTCTCTTCCCCCTCAGTCGTTCTCTCTTTTTCCCCCCAGTCGCTCTCTCTCTTCCCCCCCAGTCGCTCTCTCTCTTCCCCCCAGTGGCTCTCTCACTTCCCCCCCAGTCGCTCTCACTCATCCCTCCAGTCGCTCTCTCTCTTCCCCCCAGTCGCTCTCTCTTCCCCCCCAGTCGCTCTCTCTCTTCCCCCCCAGTCGCTCTCTCTCTTCCCCCCCCCAGTCGCACTCTCTCTTCCACCCAGTCGCTCTCTCTCTTCCCCCCCGTCGCTCTCCCTCTTCCCCCCAGTCGCTCTCTCACTTTTTCCGCTCCAGTCGCTCTCTCTTCCCCCCAGTCGCTCTCTCTCTTCCCCCCCAGTCGCTCTCTCTCTTCCCCCCCAGTCGCTCTCTCTCTTCCCCCCAGTCGCTCTCCCTCTTCCCCCCCAGTCGCTCTTTCTTCCCCCCCAGTCGCTCTCTCTCTTTCCCCCCAGTCGCTTTCTCCCCGCCCAGTCACTCTCTCTCTTCCTCCCCAGACGCTCTCTCTATTCCCCCCAGTTGCTCTCTCTCTTCCCCTAAAGTCGCTCTCTTTCTTCCCCCCCAGTCGCTCTCTCTATTCCTCCCCAGTCGCTCTCTCCTTTCCCACCCAGTCGCACTTTCTCCTCCGCCCCAGTCGCTCTCTCTCTTCCGTCCCAGTCGCTCTCTCTCTTCCCCCCCAGTTGCTCTCTCTCTTCCCCCCCAGTCGCTCTCTCTCTTCCCCCCCAGTCGCTCTCTCTCTTCCCCCCCAGTCGCTCTCTCTCTTCCCCCCTAGTCGCTCTCTCGCTTCCCCCCCAGTCATTCTCTCTCTTCCCCCCTAGTCGATCTCTCTCTTCCCCCCAGTCGCTCTCACTCTTCCCCACCAGTCGCTCTGTCTCTTCCCCCGCAGTTGCTCTCTCTCTTCCCCCCCAGTCGCTCTTTCTCTTCCCCCAAGTGGCTCTCTCTCTTCCCCCCCAGTCGCTCTCTCTCTTCCCCCCCAGTCGCTCTCTCTCTTCCCCCCCAGTAGCTCTCTCTCTTCCCCCCCAGTCGCTCTCTCTCTTCCCCCCAGTCGCTCTCTCTCTTCCCCCCATCACTCTTTCTTCCCCCCCAGTCGCTCTCTCTCTTCCCCCCCAGTCGCTCTCTCTCTTCCTCCCCCAGTCGCTCTCTCTCTTCCCCCCCCAGTCGCTCTCTCTCTTCCCCCCCAGTCGCTCTCTCTGTTCCCCCACATTCGCTCTCTCTCTTCCCCCCCAGTCGCTCTCTCTCTTGCCCCCCCAGTCGCTCTCTCTCTTCCCCCCAGTCGCTCTCTCTCTTCCCCCCAGTCGCTCTCTCTCTTGCCCCCCCAGTCGCTCTCTCTCTTCCCCCCAGTCGCTCTCTCTCTTCCCCCCCAGTCGCTCTCTCTCTTCCCCCCAGTCGCTCTCTCTCTTCCCCCGAGTCGCTCTCTCTCTTCCCCCCAGTCGCTCTCTCTCTTCCCCCCCCAGTCGCTCTCTCTCTTCCCCCCAGTCGCTCTCTCTCTTCCCCCTGAGTCGCTCTCTCTCTTACCCCCCAGTCGCTCTTTCTTCCCCCCCAGTCGCTCTCTCTCTTTCCCCCCCAGTCGCTCTCTCTCTTCCTCCCCAGTCGCTCTCTCTCTTCCTCCCCAGTCGCTCTCTCTCTTCCCCCCCAGTCGCTCTCTCTCTTCCGCCCCAGTCGCTCTCTCTCTTCTGCCCCAGTCGCTCTGTCTCTTCACCACCAGTCACTCTCTCTGTTCCCCCTCAGTCGTTCTCTCTTTTTCCCCCCAGTCGCTCTCTCTCTTTCCCCCCAGTCGCTCTCTCTCTTCCCCCCCAGTCGCTCTCTCTCTTCCCCCCCAGTTGTTCTCTCTTCCCCCCCAGTCGCTCCCTCTCTTCCCCCCCAGTCACTCTCTCTCTTCCCCCCCAGTCACTCTCTCTCTTCCTCCCCAGTCGCTCTCTCTCTTCCCCCCCGGTCGCTCTCTCTCTTCTGCCGCAGTCGCTCTCTCTCTTCCGCCCCAGTCGCTCTCTCTCTTCCCCCCCAGTCACTCTCTCTGTTCCCCCCCAGTCGCTCTCTCTCTTCCCCCCCAGTTGGTCTCTCTCTTCCCCCCAAGTAGCTCTCACTATTCCCCACCAGTCGCTCTCTCTCTTCCCCCCAAGTCGCTCTCTCTCTTCCCCCCAGTCGCTCTCTCTCTTCCCCCCCAGTCGGTCTCTCTCTTCACCCCAAGTCGCTCTCTCTCTTCCCCCCCAGTCGCTCTCTCTCTTCCCCCCAGTGGCTCTCTCTCTTCCCCCCCAGTCGCTCTCTCTCTTCCCTCCAGCCGCTCTCTCCCTTCCCCCGAGTCGCTCTCTCTTCCCCCACAGTCGCTCTCTCTCTTCCACCCCCTGTCGCTCTCTCTCTTCCCCCTCAGTCGCTCTCTCTCTTCCCCCCCAGTCGCTCTCTCTCTTCCCCCCCATTCGCTCTCTCTCTTCCCCCCCAGTCGCTCTCTCTCTTCCCCCCAGTCGCTCTCTCTCTTTTTCCGCCCCAGTCGCTTTCTCTCTTCCCCCCAGTCGCTCTCTCTCTTCCCCCCCAGTCGCTCTTTCTTCCCCCCCAGTCGCTCTTTCTTCCCCCCCAGTCGCTCTCTCTCTTTCCCCCCCAGTCACTCTCACTCTTCCCCACCAGTCGCTCTCTCTCTTCACCCCAAGTCGCTCTCTCTCTTCCCCCCAGTCGCTCTCTCTCTTTCCCCCCCAGTCACTCTCTCTCTTCCCCCACAGTCACTCTCTCTCTTCCTCACCAGTCGCTCTCTCTCTTCCCCCCCAGTCGCTCTCTCTCTTCCCCCACCAGTCGCTCTCTCTCTTCCCCCCCAGTCGCTCTCTCTCTTCCCCCCAAGTCGCTCTCTCTCTTCCCCACAGTCGCTCCCTCTCTTCCCCCCCAGTCGCTCTCTCTCTTCCCCCCAGTTGCTCTCTCAGTTCCCCCCAGTAGCTCTCTCTCTTCCCCCCCAGTCGCTCTCTCTCTTCCACCCAGTCGCTCCCTCTCATTTTCCGCCCCAGTCGCTCTCTCTCTTCCCCCCAGTCGCTCTCTCTCTTCCCCCCCAGTCGCTCTCCCTCTTCCCCCCCAGTCGCTGTCTCTCTTCCCCCCCAGTCGCTCTCCCTCTTCCCCCCCAGTCGCTCTTTCTTCCCCCCCAGACGCTCTCTCTCTTTCCCCCCCAGTCACTCTCTCTCTTCCCCCCAGTCACTCTCTCTCTTCCTCCCCAGTCGCTCTATCTCTTCCCTCCAGTCACTCTCTCACTTCCCCCCAAGTCACTCTCTCTCTTCCCCCCAGTTGCTCTCTCACTTCCCCCCAGTAGCTCTCTCTCTTCCCCCCCAGTCGCTCTCTCTCTTCCACCCAGTCGCTCCCTCTCATTTTCCGCCCCAGTCGCTCTCTCTCTTCCCTCCAGTCGCTCTCTCTCTTCCGCCCAGTCGCTCCCTCTTCCCCCCCAGTCGCTCTCTCTCTTCCCCCCCCAGTCGCGCTCTCTTTTTCCCCCAGTCGCTCTCTCTCTTCCCCCCAGTCGCTCTCCCTCTTCCCCCCCAGTCGCTGTCTCTCTTCCCCCCCAGTCGCTCTCCCTCTTCCCCCCCAGTCGCTCTTTCTCTTCCCCCCAGTCGCTCTCCCTCTTCCCCCGAGTCGCTCTCTCTCTTCCCCCCAGTCGCTCTCTCTCTTCCCCCCCAGTCGCTCTCTCTCTTCCCCCCCAGTCGCTCTCTCTCTTCCCCCCCAGTCGCTCTCTCTCTTCCCACCCAGTCGCTCTCTCTCTTCCCCCCCAGTCGCTCTTTCTTCCCCCCCAGTCGCTCTCTCTCTTTCCCCCCCAGTCGCTCTCTCTCTTCCCCCCCAGTCGCTCTCCCTCTTCCTCCCCAGTCGCTCTCTCTCTTCCCCCCCAGTCGCTCTCTCTCTTCTGCCCCAGTCGCTCTCTCTCTTCTGCCCCAGTCGCTCTGTCTCTTCGCCACCAGTCATTCTCTCTCTTCCCCCTCAGTCGTTCTCTCTTTTTCCCCCCAGTCGCTCTCTCTCTTCCCCCCCCAGTCGCTCTCTCTCTTCCCCCCAGTGGCTCTCTCACTTCCCCCCCAGTCGCTCTCACTCTTCCCTCCAGTCGCTCTCTCTCTTCCCCCCAGTCGCTCTCTCTTCCCCCCCAGTCGCTCTCTCTCTTCCCCCCCAGTCGCTCTCTCTCTTCCCCCCCCAGTCGCTCTCTCTCTTCCACCCAGTCGCTATCTCTCTTCCCCCCCGTCGCTCTCCCTCTTCCCCCCAGTCGCTCTCTCACTTTTTCCGCTCCAGTCGCTCTCTCTCTTCCCCCCAGTCGCTCTCTCTCTTCCCCCCCAGTCGCTCTCTCTCTTCCCCCCCAGTCGCTCTCTCTCTTCCCCCCAGTCGCTCTCCCTCTTCCCCCCCAGTCGCTCTTTCTTCCCCCCAGTCGCTCTCTCTCTTTCCCCCCAGTCGCTTTCTCCCCGCCCAGTCACTCTCTCTCTTCCTCCCCAGACGCTCTCTCTCTTCCCCCCAGTTGCTCTCTCTCTTCCCCTAAAGTCGCTCTATTTCTTCCCCCCCAGTCGCTCTCTCTATTCCTCCCCAGTCGCTCTCTCCTTTCCCACCCAGTCGCACTTTCTCCTCCGCCCCAGTCGCTCTCTCTCTTCCGTCCCAGTCGCTCTCTCTCTTCCCCCCCAGTTGCTCTCTCTCTTCCACCCCAGTCGCTCTCTCTCTTCCCCCCCAGTCGCTCTCTCTCTTCCCCCCCAGTCGCTCTCTCTCTTCCCCCCTAGTCGCTCTCTCGCTTCCCCCCCAGTCATTCTCTCTCTTCCCCCCTAGTCGATCTCTCTCTTCGCGCCAGTCGCTCTCACTCTTCCCCACCAGTCGCTCTGTCTCTTCCCCCGCAGTTGCTCTCTCTCTTCCCCCAAGTCGCTCTCTCTCTTCCCCCCCAGTCGCTCTCTCTCTGCCCCCCCAGTCGCTCTCTCTCTTCCCCCCCAGTAGCTCTCTCTCTTCCCCCCCAGTCGCTCTCTCTCTTCCCCCCAGTCGCTCTCTCTCTTCCCCCCATCACTCTTTCTTCCCCCCCAGTCGCTCTCTCTCTTCCCCCCCAGTCGCTCTCTCTCTTCCTCCCCCAGTCGCTCTCTCTCTTCCCCCCCAGTCGCTCTCTCTCTTCCCCCCCAGTCGCTCTCTCTGTTCCCCCCCATTCGCTCTCTCTCTTCCCCCCCAGTCGCTCTCTCTCTTGCCCCCCCAGTCGCTCTCTCTCTTCCCCCCAGTCGCTCTCTCTCTTCCCCCCAGTCGCTCTCTCTCTTCCCCCCCAGTCGGTCTCTCTCTTCCCCCCAAGTAGCTCTCACTATTCCCCACCAGTCGCTCTCTCTCTTCCCCCCAAGTCGCTCTCTCTCTTCCCCCCAGTCGCTCTCTCTCTTCCCCCCCAGTCGGTCTCTCTCTTCACCCCAAGTCGCTCTCTCTCTTCCCCCCCAGTCGCTCTCTCTCTTCCCCCCAGTGGCTCTCTCTCTTCCCCCCCAGTCGCTCTCTCTCTTCCCTCCAGCCGCTCTCTCCCTTCCCCCGAGTCGCTCTCTCTTCCCCCACAGTCGCTCTCTCTCTTCCCCCCCCAGTCGCTCTCTCTCTTCCCCCTCAGTCGCTCTCTCTCTTCCCCCCCAGTCGCTCTCTCTCTTCCCCCCATTCGCTCTCTCTCTTCCCCCCCAGTCGCTCTCTCTCTTCCCCCCAGTCGCTCTCTCTCTTTTTCCGCCCCAGTCGCTTTCTCTCTTCCCCCCAGTCGCTCTCTCTCTTCCCCCACAGTCGCTCTCTCTCTTCCCCCCCAGTCGCTCTCTCTCTTCCCCCCCAGTCGCTCTCCCTCTTCCCCCCAGTCGCTCTTTCTTCCCCCCCAGTCGCTCTCTCTCTTTCCTCCCCAGTCACTCTCTCTCTTCCCCCCCAGTCACTCTCTCTCTTCCTCCCCAGTCGCTCTCTCTCTTCACCCCAAGTCGCTCTCTCTCTTCCCCCCAGTCGCTCTCTCTCTTTCCCCCCCAGTCACTCTCTCTCTTCCCCCCCAGTCACTCTCTCTCTTCCCCCCAGTCGCTCTCCCTCTTCCCCCCCGTAGCTCTCACTCTTCCCCACCAGTCGCTCTCTCTCTTCCCCCCCAGTCGCTCTCTCTCTTCCCCCACCAGTCGCTCTCTCTCTTCCCCCCCAGTCGCTCTCTCTCTTCCCCCCAAGTCGCTCTCTCTCTTCCCCACAGTCGCTCTCTCTCTTCCCCCCCAGTCGCTCTCTCTCTTCCCCCCAGTTGCTCTCTCACTTCCCCCCAGTAGCTCTCTCTCTACCCCCCCAGTCGCTCTCTCTCTTCCACCCAGTCGCTCCCTCTCATTTTCCGCCCCAGTCGCTCTCTCTCTTCCCCCCAGTCGCTCTCTCTCTTCCCCCCAGTCGCTCTCTCTCTTCCCCCCCAGTCGCTCTCCCTCTTCCCCCCCAGTCGCTGTCTCTCTTCCCCCCCAGTCGCTCTCCCTCTTCCCCCCCAGTCGCTCTTTCTTCCCCCCCAGACGCTCTCTCTCTTTCCACCCCAGTCGCTCTCTCTCTTCCCCCCAGTCACTCTCTCTCTTCTGCCGCAGTCGCTCTCTCTCTTCCGCCCCAGTCCCTCTCTCTCTTCCCCCCCAGTCACTCTCTCTGTTCCCCCCCAGTCGCTCTCTCTCTTCCCCCCCAGTCGCTCTCTCTCTTCCCCCTAAGTAGCTCTCACTATTCCCCACCAGTCGCTCTCTCTCTTCCCCCCCAGTCGCTCTCTCTCTTCCCCCCAGTCGCTCTCTCTCTTCCCCCCCAGTCGGTCTCTCTCTTCACCCCAAGTCGCTCTCTCTCTTCCCCCCAGTCGCTCTCTCTCTCCCCCCCCAGTCGCTGTCTCTCTTCCCCCCAGTGGCTCTCTCTCTTCCCCCCCAGTCGCTCTCTCTCTTCCCTCCAGCCGCTCTCTCCCTTCCCCGGAGTCGCTCTCTCTTCCCCCCCAGTCGCTCTGTCTCTTCCCCCCACAGTCGCTCTCTCTCTTCCCCCCAGTCGCTCTCTCTCTTTTTCCGCCCCAGTCGCTTTCTCTCTTCCCCCCAGTCGCTCTCTCTCTTCCCCCCCAGTCGCTCTCCCTCTTCCCCCCCAGTCGCTCTTTCTTCCCCCCAAGTCGCTCTCTCTTTCCCCCCCCAGTCACTCTCTCTCTTCCCCCCAGTCACTCTCTCTCTTCCTCCCCCAGTCGCTCTCTCTCTTCCCTCCAGTCGCTCGCTCTCTTCCCCCCCAGTCGCTCTCTCTCTTCCCCCCCCAGTCGCGCTCTCGCTTGCCCCCAGTCGCTCGCTCTCTTTTGCCGCCCCAGTCGCTCTCTCTCTTCCCCCCTAGTCGCTCTCTCTCTTCCCCCCAAGTAGCTCTCACTATTCCCCACCAGTCGCTCTCTCTATTCCCCCCCAGTCGCTGTCTCTCTGCCCCCCAGTGGCTCTCTCTCTTCACCCCAAGTCGCTCTCTCTCTTCCCCCCAGTCGCTCTCTCTCTTCCCCCCAAGTCGCTCTCTCTCTTCCTCCCAGTGGCTCTCTCCCTTCCCCCCCAGTCGCTCTCTCTCTTCCCTCCAGTCGCTCTCTCTCTTCCGCCCAGTCGCTCTCTCTTCCCCCCCAGTCGCTCTCTCTCTTCCCCCCCCAGTCGCGCTCTCTTTTCCCCCCAGTCGCTCTCTCTCTTCCCCCCAGTCGCTCTCCCTCTTCCCCCGCAGTCGCTGTCTCTCTTCCCCCCCAGTCGCTCTCCCTCTTCCCCCCCAGTCGCTCTTTCTCTTCCCCCCAGTCGCTCTCTCTCTTCCCCCGAGTCGCTCTCTCTCTTCCCCCCAGTCGCTCTCTCTCTTCCCCCCCAGTCGCTCTCTCTCTTCCCCCCCAGTCGCTCTCTCTCTTCCCCCCCAGTCGCTCTCTCTCTTCCCCCCCAGTCGCTCTCTCTCTTCCCCCCCAGTCGCTCTCTCTCTTCCCCCCCAGTCGCTCTCTCTCTTCCCCCCCAGTCGCTCTCTCTCTTCCCCCCCAGTCGCTCTTTCTTCCCCCCCAGTCGCTCTCTCTCTTTCCCCCCCAGTCGCTCTCTCTCTTCCCCCCCAGTCGCTCTCTCTCTTCCTCCCCAGTCGCTCTCTCTCTTCCCCCCCAGTCGCTCTCTCTCTTCCGCCCCTGTCGCTCTCTCTCTTCTGCCCCAGTCGCTCTGTCTCTTCGCCACCAGTCATTCTCTCTCTTCCCCCTCAGTCGTTCTCTCTTTTTCCCCCCAGTCGCTCTCTCTCGTCCCCCCCAGTCGCTCTCTCTCTTCCCCCCAGTGGCTCTCTCACTTCCCCCCCAGTCGCTCTCACTCATCCCTCCAGTCGCTCTCTCTCTTCCCCCCAGTCGCTCTCTCTTCCCCCCCAGTCGCTCTCTCTCTTCCCCCCCAGTCGCTCTCTCTCTTCCCCCCCCAGTCGCTCTCTCTCTTCCACCCAGTCGCTCTCTCTCTTCCCCCCCGTCGCTCTCCCTCTTCCCCCCAGTCGCTCTCTCACTTTTTCCGCTCCAGTCGCTCTCTCTCTTCTCCCCCAGTCGCTCTCTCTCTTCCCCCCAGTTGCTCTCTCTCTTCCCCTAAAGTCGCTCTCTTTCTTCCCCCCCAGTCGCTCTCTCTATTCCTCCCCAGTCGCTCTCTCCTTTCCCACCCAGTCGCACTTTCTCCTCCGCCCCAGTCGCTCTCTCTCTTCCGTCCCAGTCGCTCTCTCTCTTCCCCCCCCGTTGCTCTCTCTCTTCCCCCCCAGTCGCTCTCTCTCTTCCCCCCCAGTCGCTCTCTCTCTTCCCCCCCAGTCGCTCTCTCTCTTCCCCCCTAGTCGCTCTCTCGCTTCCCCCCCAGTCATTCTCTCTCTTCCCCCCTAGTCGATCTCTCTCTTCCCCCCAGTCGCTCTCACTCTTCCCCACCAGTCGCTCTGTCTCTTCCCCCGCAGTTGCTCTCTCTCTTCCCCCCCAGTCGCTCTTTCTCTTCCCCCAAGTCGCTCTATCTCTTCCCCCCCAGTCGCTCTCTCTCTTCCCCCCCAGTCGCTCTCTCTCTTCCCCCCCAGTAGCTCTCTCTCTTCCCCCCCAGTCGCTCTCTCTCTTCCCCCCAGTCGCTCTCTCTCTTCCCCCCATCACTCTTTCTTCCCCCCCAGTCGCTCTCTCTCTTCCCCCCCAGTCGCTCTCTCTCTTCCTCCCCCAGTCGCTCTCTCTCTTCCCCCCCCAGTCGCTCTCTCTCTTCCCCCCCAGTCGCTCTCTCTGTTCCCCCCCATTCGCTCTCTCTCTTCCCCCCAGTCGCTCTCTCTCTTGCCCCCCCAGTCGCTCTCTCTCTTCCCCCCAGTCGCTCTCTCTCTTCCCCCCAGTCGCTCTCTCTCTTGCCCCCCCAGTCGCTCTCTCTCTTCCCGCCAGTCGCTCTCTCTCTTCCCCCCCAGTCGCTCTCTCTCTTCCCCCCAGTCGCTCTCTCTCTTCCCCCGAGTCGCTCTCTCTCTTCCCCCCAGTCGCTCTCTCTCTTCCCCCCCAGTCGCTCTCTCTCTTCCCCCCCAGTCGCTCTCTCTCTTCCCCCCGAGTCGCTCTCTCTCTTCCCCCCCAGTCGCTCTTTCTTCCCCCCCAGTCGCTCTTTCTTCCCCCCCAGTCGCTCTCTCTCTTTCCCCCCCAGTCGCTCTCTCTCTTCCCCCCCTGTCGCTCTCTCTCTTCCTCCCCAGTCGCTCTCTCTCTTCCGCCCCAGTCGCTCTGTCTCTTCCGCCCCAGTCGCTCTCTCTCTTCTGCCCCAGTCGCTCTGTCTCTTCACCACCAGTCACTCTCTCTGTTCCCCCTCAGTCGTTCTCTCTTTTTCCCCCCAGTCGCTCTCTCTCTTTCCCCCCAGTCGCTCTCTCTCTTCCCCCCCAGTCGCTCTCTCTCTTCCCCCCCAGTTGTTCTCTCTTCCCCCCCAGTCGCTCCCTCTCTTCCCCCCCAGTCACTCTCTCTCTTCCCCCCCAGTCACTCTCTCTCTTCCTCCCCAGTCGCTCTCTCTCTTCCCCCCCGGTCGCTCTCTCTCTTCTGCCGCAGTCGCTCTCTCTCTTCCGCCCCAGTCGCTCTCTCTCTTCCCCCCCAGTCACTCTCTCTGTTCCCCCCCAGTCGCTCTCTCTCTTCCCCCCCAGTTGGTCTCTCTCTTCCCCCCAAGTAGCTCTCACTATTCCCCACCAGTCGCTCTCTCTCTTCCCCCCAAGTCGCTCTCTCTCTTCCCCCCAGTCGCTCTCTCTCTTCCCCCCCAGTCGGTCTCTCTCTTCACCCCAAGTCGCTCTCTCTCTTCCCCCCCAGTCGCTCTCTCTGTTCCCCCCAGTGGCTCTCTCTCTTCCCCCCCAGTCGCACTCTCTCTTCCCTCCAGCCGCTCTCTCCCTTCCCCCGAGTCGCTCTCTCTTCCCCCACAGTCGCTCTCTCTCTTCCCCCCCCAGTCGCTCTCTCTCTTCCCCCTCAGTCGCTCTCTCTCTTCCCCCCCCAGTCGCTCTCTCTCTTCCCCCCCATTCGCTCTCTCTCATCCCCCCCAGTCGCTCTCTCTCTTCCCCCCCAGTCGCTCTCTCTCTTTTTCCGCCCCAGTCGCTTTCTCTCTTCCCCCCAGTCGCTCTCTCTCTTCCCCCACAGTCGCTCTCTCTCTTCCCCCCCAGTCGCTCTCTCTCTTCCCCCCCAGTCGCTCTCCCTCTTCCCCCCCAGTCGCTCTTTCTTCCCCCCCAGTCGCTCTCTCTCTTTCCCCCCCAGTCACTCTCTCTCTTCCCCCCCAGTCACTCTCACTCTTCCCCACCAGTCGCTCTCTCTCTTCACCCCAAGTCGCTCTCTCTCTTCCCCCCAGTCGCTCTCTCTCTTTCCCCCACCAGTCGCTCTCTCTCTTCCCCCCCAGTCGCTCTCTCTCTTCCCCACAAGTCGCTCTCTCTCTTCCCCCCAAGTCGCTCTCTCTCTTCCCCACAGTCGCTCTCTCTCTTCCCCCCCAGTCGCTCTCTCTCTTCCCCCCAGTTGCTCTCTCACTTCCCCCCAGTAGCTCTCTCTCTTCCCCCCCAGTCGCTCTCTCTCTTCCACCCAGTCGCTCCCTCTCATTTTCCGCCCCAGTCGCTCTCTCTCTTCCCCCCAGTCGCTCTCTCTCCTCCCCCCCAGTCGCTCTCCCTCTTCCCCCCCAGTCGCTGTCTCTCTTCCCCCCCAGTCGCTCTCTCTCTTCCCCCCCAGTCGCTCTCTCTCTTCCCCCCAGTCGCTCTCTCTCTTCCCCCCCAGTCGCTCTCTCTCTTCCCCCCTAGTCGCTCTCTCGCTTCCCCCCCCAGTCATTCTCTCTCTTCCCCCCTAGTCGATCTCTCTCTTCCCCCCAGTCGCTCTCACTCTTCCCCACCAGTCGCTCTGTCTCTTCCCCCGCAGTTGCTCTCTCTCTTCCCCCCCAGTCGCTCTTTCTCTTCCCCAAGTCGCTCTATCTCTTCCCCCCCAGTCGCTCTCTCTCTTCCCCCCCAGTCGCTCTCTCTCTTCCCCCCCAGTAGCTCTCTCTCTTCCCCCCCAGTCGCTCTCTCTCTTCCCCCCAGTCGCTCTCTCTCTTCCCCCCATCACTCTTTCTTCCCCCCCAGTCGCTCTCTCTCTTCCCCCCCAGTCGCTCTCTCTCTTCCTCCCCCAGTCGCTCTCTCTCTTCCCCCCCCCAGTCGCTCTCTCTCTTCCCCCCCAGTCGCTCTCTCTGTTCCCCCCCATTCGCTCTCTCTCTTCCCCCCCAGTCGCTCTCTCTCTTGCCCCCCCAGTCGCTCTCTCTCTTCCCCCCAGTCGCTCTCTCTCTTCCCCCCAGTCGCTCTCTCTCTTGCCCCCCCAGTCGCTCTCTCTCTTCCCGCCAGTCGCTCTCTCTCTTCCCCTCCAGTCGCTCTCTCTCTTCCCCCAGTCGCTCTCTCTCTTCCCCCGAGTCGCTCTCTCTCTTCCCCCCAGTCGCTCTCTCTCTTCCCCCCCAGTCGCTCTCTCTCTTCCCCCCCAGTCGCTCTCTCTCTTCCCCCCGAGTCGCTCACTCTCTCTTCCCCCCCCAGTCGCTCTTTCTTCCCCCCCAGTCGCTCTTTCTTCCCCCCCAGTCGCTCTCTCTCTTTCCCCCCCAGTCGCTCTCTCTCTTCCCCCCCCAGTCGCTCTCTCTCTTCCTCCCCAGTCGCTCTCTCTCTTCCGCCCCAGTCGCTCTCTCTCTTCCGCCCCAGTCGCTCTCTCTCTTCTGCCCCAGTCGCTCTGTCTCTTCACCACCAGTCACTCTCTCTGTTCCCCCTCAGTCGTTCTCTCTTTTTCCCCCCAGTCGCTCTCTCTCTTTCCCCCCAGTCGCTCTCTCTCTTCCCCCCCAGTCGCTCTCTCTCTTCCCCCCCAGTTGTTCTCTCTTCCCCCCCAGTCGCTCCCTCTCTTCCACCCCAGTCACTCTCTCTCTTCCCCCCCAGTCACTCTCTCTCTTCCTCCCCAGTCGCTCTCTCTCTTCCCCCCCGGTCGCTCTCTCTCTTCTGCCGCAGTCGCTCTCTCTCTTCCGCCCCAGTCGCTCTCTCTCTTCCCCCCCAGTCACTCTCTCTGTTCCCCCCCAGTCGCTCTCTCTCTTCCCCCCCAGTTGGTCTCTCTCTTCCCCCCAAGTAGCTCTCACTATTCCCCACCAGTCGCTCTCTCTCTTCCCCCCAAGTCGCTCTCTCTCTTCCCCCCAGTCGCTCTCTCTCTTCCCCCCCAGTCGGTCTCTCTCTTCACCCCAAGTCGCTCTCTCTCTTCCCCCCCAGTCGCTCTCTCTGTTCCCCCCAGTGGCTCTCTCTCTTCCCCCCCAGTCGCACTCTCTCTTCCCTCCAGCCGCTCTCTCCCTTCCCCCGAGTCGCTCTCTCTTCCCCCACAGTCGCTCTCTCTCTTCCCCCCCCAGTCGCTCTCTCTCTTCCCCCTCAGTCGCTCTCTCTCTTCCCCCCCAGTCGCTCTCTCTCTTCCCCCCCATTCGCTCTCTCTCATCCCCCCCAGTCGCTCTCTCTCTTCCCCCCAGTCGCTCTCTCTCTTTTTCCGCCCCAGTCGCTTTCTCTCTTCCCCCCAGTCGCTCTCTCTCTTCCCCCACAGTCGCTCTCTCTCTTCCCCCCCAGTCGCTCTCTCTCTTCCCCCCCAGTCGCTCTCCCTCTTCCCCCCCAGTCGCTCTTTCTTCCCCCCCAGTCGCTCTTTCTTCCCCCCCAGTCGCTCTCTCTCTTTCCCCCCCAGTCACTCTCTCTCTTCCCCCCCAGTCACTCTCACTCTTCCCCACCAGTCGCTCTCTCTCTTCACCCCAAGTCGCTCTCTCTCTTCCCCCCAGTCGCTCTCTCTCTTTCCCCCACCAGTCGCTCTCTCTCTTCCCCCCCAGTCGCTCTCTCTCTTCCCCCCAAGTCGCTCTCTCTCTTCCCCACAGTCGCTCTCTCTCTTCCCCCCCAGTCGCTCTCTCTCTTCCCCCACCAGTCGCTCTCTCTCTTCCCCCCCAGTCGCTCTCTCTCTTCCCCCCAAGTCGCTCTCTCTCTTCCCCACAGTCGCTCTCTCTCTTCCCCCCCAGTCGCTCTCTCTCTTCCCCACCAGTCGCTCTCTCTCTTCCCCCCCAGTCGCTCTCTCTCTTCCCCCCAAGTCGCTCTCTCTCTTCCCCACAGTCCGCTCTCTCTCTTCCCCCCCAGTCGCTCTCTCTCTTCCCCCCAGTTGCTCTCTCACTTCCCCCCAGTAGCTCTCTCTCTTCCCCCCCAGTCGCTCTCTCTCTTCCACCCAGTCGCTCCCTCTCATTTTCCGCCCCAGTCGCTCTCTCTCTTCCCCCCAGTCGCTCTCTCTCCTCCCCCCCCAGTCGCTCTCCCTCTTCCCCCCCAGTCGCTGTCTCTCTTCCCCCCCCAGTCGCTCTCCCTCTTCCCCCCCCAGTCGCTCTTTCTTCCCCCCCAGACGCTCTCTCTCTTTCCCCCCCAGTCACTCTCTCTCTTCCCCCCAGTCACTCTCTCTCTTCCTCCCCAGTCGCTCTATCTCTTCCCTCCAGTCACTCTCTCACTTCCCCCCAGTCACTCTCTCTCTTCCCCCCAGTTGCTCTCTCACTTCCCCCCAGTAGCTCTCTCTCTTCCCCCCCAGTCGCTCTCTCTCTTCCACCCAGTCGCTCCCTCTCATTTTCCGCCCCAGTCGCTCTCTCTCTTCCCTCCAGTCGCTCTCTCTCTTCCGCCCAGTCGCTCTCTCTTCCCCCCCAGTCGCTCTCTCTCTTCCCCCCCCAGTCGCGCTCTCTTTTTCCCCCAGTCGCTCTCTCTCTTCCCCCCAGTCGCTCTCCCTCTTCCCCCCCAGTCGCTGTCTCTCTTCCCCCCCAGTCGCTCTCCCTCTTCCCCCCCAGTCGCTCTTTCTCTTCCCCCCAGTCGCTCTCTCTCTTCCCCCGAGTCGCTCTCTCTCTTCCCCCCAGTCGCTCTCTCTCTTCCCCCCCAGTCGCTCTCTCTCTTCCCCCCCAGTCGCTCTCTCTCTTCCCACCCAGTCGCTCTCTCTCTTCCCCCCAGTCGCTCTTTCTTCCCCCCCAGTCGCTCTCTCTCTTTCCCCCCCAGTCGCTCTCTCTCTTCCCCCCCAGTCGCTCTCCCTCTTCCTCCCCAGTCGCTCTCACTCTTCCCTCCAGTCGCTCTCTCTCTTCCCCCCAGTCGCTCTCTCTCTTCCCCCCCAGTCGCTCTCTCTCTTCCCCCCCAGTCGCTCTCTCTCTTCCCCCCAGTCGCTCTCCCTCTTCCCCCCCAGTCGCTCTTTCTTCCCCCCCGTCGCTCTCTCTCTTTCCCCCCAGTCGCTTTCTCCCCGCCCAGTCACTCTCTCTCTTCCTCCCCAGACGCTCTCTCTCTTCCCCCCAGTTGCTCTCTCTCTTCCCCTAAAGTCGCTCTCTTTCTTCCCCCCCAGTCGCTCTCTCTATTCCTCCCCAGTCGCTCTCTCCTTTCCCACCCAGTCGCACTTTCTCCTCCGCCCCAGTCGCTCTCTCTCTTCCGTCCCAGTCGCTCTCCCTCTTCCCCCCCAGTCGCTCTTTCTTCCCCCCCAGTCGCTCTCTCTCTTTCCCCCCCAGTCACTCTCTCTCTTCCCCCCCAGTCACTCTCACTCTTCCCCACCAGTCGCTCTCTCTCTTCACCCCAAGTCGCTCTCTCTCTTCCCCCCAGTCGCTCTCTCTCTTTCCCCCCCAGTCACTCTCTCTCTTCCCCCACAGTCACTCTCTCTCTTCCCCACCAGTCGCTCTCTCTCTTCCCCCCCAGTCGCTCTCTCTCTTCCCCCACCAGTCGCTCTCTCTCTTCCCCCCCAGTCGCTCTCTCTCTTCCCCCCAAGTCGCTCTCTCTCTTCCCCACAGTCGCTCTCTCTCTTCCCCCCCAGTCGCTCTCTCTCTTCCCCCCAGTTGCTCTCTCACTTCCCCCCAGTAGCTCTCTCTCTTCCCCCCCAGTCGCTCTCTCTCTTCCACCCAGTCGCTCCCTCTCATTTTCCGCCCCAGTCGCTCTCTCTCTTCCCCCCAGTCGCTCTCTCTCCTCCCCCCCAGTCGCTCTCCCTCTTCCCCCCCAGTCGCTGTCTCTCTTCCCCCCCAGTCGCTCTCCCTCTTCCCCCCCAGTCGCTCTTTCTTCCCCCCCAGACGCTCTCTCTCTTTCCCCCCCAGTCACTCTCTCTCTTCCCCCCAGTCACTCTCTCTCTTCCTCCCCAGTCGCTCTATCTCTTCCCTCCAGTCACTCTCTCACTTCCCCCCCAGTCACTCTCTCTCTTCCCCCCAGTTGCTCTCTCACTTCCCCCCAGTAGCTCTCTCTCTTCCCCCCCAGTCGCTCTCTCTCTTCCACCCAGTCGCTCCCTCTCATTTTCCGCCCCAGTCGCTCTCTCTCTTCCCTCCAGTCGCTCTCTCTCTTCCGCCCAGTCGCTCTCTCTTCCCCCCCAGTCGCTCTCTCTCTTCCCCCCCCAGTCGCGCTCTCTTTTTCCCCCAGTCGCTCTCTCTCTTCCCCCCAGTCGCTCTCCCTCTTCCCCCCCAGTCGCTGTCTCTCTTCCCCCCCAGTCGCTCTCCCTCTTCCCCCCCAGTCGCTCTTTCTCTTCCCCCCAGTCGCTCTCTCTCTTCCCCCGAGTCGCTCTCTCTCTTCCCCCCAGTCGCTCTCTCTCTTCCCCCCCAGTCGCTCTATCTCTTCCCCCCCAGTCGCTCTCTCTCTTCCCACCCAGTCGCTCTCTCTCTTCCCCCCCAGTCGCTCTTTCTTCCCCCCCAGTCGCTCTCTCTCTTTCCCCCCCAGTCGCTCTCTCTCTTCCCCCCCAGTCGCTCTCCCTCTTCCTCCCCAGTCGCTCTCTCTCTTCCCCCCCAGTCGCTCTCTCTCTTCCGCCCCAGTCGCTCTCTCTCTTCTGCCCCAGTCGCTCTGTCTCTTCGCCACCAGTCATTCTCTCTCTTCCCCCTCAGTCGTTCTCTCTTTTTCCCCCCAGTCGCTTTCTCTCTTCCCCCCCCCAGTCGCTCTCTCTCTTCCCCCCAGTGGCTCTCTCACTTCCCCCCCAGTCGCTCTCACTCTTCCCTCCAGTCGCTCTCTCTCTTCCCCCCAGTCGCTCTCTCTTCCCCCCCAGTCGCTCTCTCTCTTCCCCCCCAGTCGCTCTCTCTCTTCCCCCCCCAGTCGCTCTCTCTCTTCCACCCAGTCGCTATCTCTCTTCCGCCCCGTCGCTCTCCCTCTTCCCCCCAGTCGCTCTCTCACTTTTTCCGCTCCAGTCGCTCTCTCTCTTCCCCCCAGTCGCTCTCTCTCTTCCCCCCCAGTCGCTCTCTCTCTTCCCCCCCAGTCGCTCTCTCTCTTCCCCCCAGTCGCTCTCCCTCTTCCCCCCCAGTCGCTCTTTCTTCCCCCCCAGTCGCTCTCTCTCTTTCCCCCCAGTCGCTTTCTCCCCGCCCAGTCACTCTCTCTCTTCCTCCCCAGACGCTCTCTCTCTTCCCCCCAGTTGCTCTCTCTCTTCCCCTAAAGTCGCTCTCTTTCTTCCCCCCCAGTCGCTCTCTCTATTCCTCCCCAGTCGCTCTCTCCTTTCCCACCCAGTCGCACTTTCTCCTCCGCCCCAGTCGCTCTCTCTCTTCCCCCCCAGTTGCTCTCTCTCTTCCACCCCAGTCGCTCTCTCTCTTCCCCCCCAGTCGCTCTCTCTCTTCCCCCCCAGTCGCTCTCTCTCTTCCCCCCTAGTCGCTCTCTCGCTTCCCCCCCAGTCATTCTCTCTCTTCCCCCCTAGTCGATCTCTCTCTTCGCGCCAGTCGCTCTCACTCTTCCCCACCAGTCGCTCTGTCTCTTCCCCCGCAGTTGCTCTCTCTCTTCCCCCCCAGTCGCTCTTTCTCTTCCCCCAAGTCGCTCTCTCTCTTCCCCCCCAGTCGCCCTCTCTCTTCCCCCCCAGTCGCTCTCTCTCTTCCCCCCCAGTAGCTCTCTCTCTTCCCCCCCAGTCGCTCTCTCTCTTCCCCCCAGTCGCTCTCTCTCTTCCCCCCATCACTCTTTCTTCCCCCCCAGTCGCTCTCTCTCTTCCCCCCCAGTCGCTCTCTCTCTTCCTCCCCCAGTCGCTCTCTCTCTTCCCCCCCCAGTCGCTCTCTCTATTCCCCCCCAGTCGCTCTCTCTGTTCCCCCCCATTCGCTCTCTCTCTTCCCCCCCAGTCGCTCTCTCTCTTCCCCCCAGTCGCTCTCTCTCTTCCCCCCAGTCGCTCTCCCTCTTCCCCCCCAGTCGGTCTCTCTCTTCCCCCCAAGTAGCTCTCACTATTCCCCACCAGTCGCTCTCTCTCTTCCCCCCAAGTCGCTCTCTCTCTTCCCCCCAGTCGCTCTCTCTCTTCCCCCCCAGTCGGTCTCTCTCTTCACCCCAAGTCGCTCTCTCTCTTCCCCCCCCAGTCGCTCTCTCTCTTCCCCCCAGTGGCTCTCTCTCTTCCCCCCCAGTCGCTCTCTCTCTTCCCTCCAGCCGCTCTCTCCCTTCCCCCGAGTCGCTCTCTCTTCCCCCACAGTCGCTCTCTCTCTTCCCCCCCCAGTCGCTCTCTCTCTTCCCCCTCAGTCGCTCTCTCTCTTCCCCCCCAGTCGCTCTCACTCTTCCCCCCATTCGCTCTCTCTCTTCCCCCCCAGTCGCTCTCTCTCTTCCCCCCAGTCGCTCTCTCTCTTTTTCCGCCCCAGTCGCTTTCTCTCTTCCCCCCAGTCGCTCTCTCTCTTCCCCCACAGTCGCTCTCTCTCTTCCCCCCCAGTCGCTCTCTCTCTTCCCCCCCAGTCGCTCTCCCTCTTCCCCCCCAGTCGCTCTTTCTTCCCCCCCAGTCGCTCTCTCTCTTTCCCCCCCAGTCACTCTCTCTCTTCCCCCCCAGTCACTCTCTCTCTTCCTCCCCAGTCGCTCTCTCTCTTCACCCCAAGTCGCTCTCTCTCTTCCCCCCAGTCTCTCTCTCTCTTTCCCCCCCAGTCACTCTCTCTCTTCCCCCCCAGTCACTCTCTCTCTTCCCCCCAGTCGCTCTCTCTCTTCCCCCCCGTAGCTCTCACTCTTCCCCACCAGTCGCTCTCTCTCTTCCCCCCCAGTCACTCTCTCTCTTCCCCCCCAGTCACTCTCACTCTTCCCCACCAGTCGCTCTCTCTCTTCACCCCAAGTCGCTCTCTCTCTTCCCCCCAGTCGCTCTCTCTCTTTCCCCCCCAGTCACTCTCTCTCTTCCCCCACAGTCACTCTCTCTCTTCCCCACCAGTCGCTCTCTCTCTTCCCCCCCAGTCGCTCTCTCTCTTCCCCCACCAGTCGCTCTCTCTCTTCCCCCCCAGTCGCTCTCTCTCTTCCCCCCAGTCGCTCTCTCTCTTCCCCCCAAGTCGCTCTCTCTCTTCCCCACAGTCGCTCTCTCTCTTCCCCCCCAGTCGCTCTCTCTCTTCCCCCCAGTTGCTCTCTCACTTCCCCCCAGTAGCTCTCTCTCTTCCCCCCCAGTCGCTCTCTCTCTTCCACCCAGTCGCTCCCTCTCATTTTCCGCCCCAGTCGCTCTCTCTCTTCCCCCCAGTCGCTCTCTCTCTTCCCCCCAGTCGCTCTCCCTCTTCCCCCCCAGTCGCTCTCTCTCTTCCTCCCCCAGTCGCTCTCTCTCTTCCCCCCCCAGTCGCTCTCTCTATTCCCCCCCAGTCGCTCTCTCTGTTCCCCCCCATTCGCTCTCTCTCTTCCCCCCCAGTCGCTCTCTCTCTTGCCCCCCCAGTCGCTCTCTCTCTTCCCCCCAGTCGCTCTCTCTCTTCCCCCCAGTCGCTCTCCCTCTTCCCCCCCAGTCGGTCTCTCTCTTCCCCCCAAGTAGCTCTCACTATTCCCCACCAGTCGCTCTCTCTCTTCCCCCCAAGTCGCTCTCTCTCTTCCCCCCAGTCGCTCTCTCTCTTCCCCCCCAGTCGGTCTCTCTCTTCACCCCAAGTCGCTCTCTCTCTTCCCCCCCAGTCGCTCTCTCTCTTCCCCCCAGTGGCTCTCTCTCTTCCCCCCCAGTCGCTCTCTCTCTTCCCTCCAGCCGCTCTCTCCCTTCCCCCGAGTCGCTCTCTCTTCCCCCACAGTCGCTCTCTCTCTTCCCCCCCCAGTCGCTCTCTCTCTTCCCCCTCAGTCGCTCTCTCTCTTCCCCCCCAGTCGCTCTCACTCTTCCCCCCATTCGCTCTCTCTCTTCCCCCCCAGTCGCTCTCTCTCTTCCCCCCAGTCGCTCTCTCTCTTTTTCCGCCCCAGTCGCTTTCTCTCTTCCCCCCAGTCGCTCTCTCTCTTCCCCCACAGTCGCTCTCTCTCTTCCCCCCCAGTCGCTCTCTCTCTTCCCCCCCAGTCGCTCTCCCTCTTCCCCCCCAGTCGCTCTTTCTTCCCCCCCAGTCGCTCTCTCTCTTTCCCCCCCAGTCACTCTCTCTCTTCCCCCCCAGTCACTCTCTCTCTTCCTCCCCAGTCGCTCTCTCTCTTCACCCCAAGTCGCTCTCTCTCTTCCCCCCAGTCTCTCTCTCTCTTTCCCCCCAGTCACTCTCTCTCTTCCCCCCCAGTCACTCTCTCTCTTCCCCCCAGTCGCTCTCTCTCTTCCCCCCCGTAGCTCTCACTCTTCCCCACCAGTCGCTCTCTCTCTTCCCCCCCAGTCACTCTCTCTCTTCCCCCCCAGTCACTCTCACTCTTCCCCACCAGTCGCTCTCTCTCTTCACCCCAAGTCGCTCTCTCTCTTCCCCCCAGTCGCTCTCTCTCTTTCCCCCCCAGTCACTCTCTCTCTTCCCCCACAGTCACTCTCTCTCTTCCCCACCAGTCGCTCTCTCTCTTCCCCCCCAGTCGCTCTCTCTCTTCCCCCACCAGTCGCTCTCTCTCTTCCCCCCCAGTCGCTCTCTCTCTTCCCCCCAGTCGCTCTCTCTCTTCCCCCCAAGTCGCTCTCTCTCTTCCCCACAGTCGCTCTCTCTCTTCCCCCCCAGTCGCTCTCTCTCTTCCCCCCAGTTGCTCTCTCACTTCCCCCCAGTAGCTCTCTCTCTTCCCCCCCAGTCGCTCTCTCTCTTCCACCCAGTCGCTCCCTCTCATTTTCCGCCCCAGTCGCTCTCTCTCTTCCCCCCAGTCGCTCTCTCTCTTCCCCCCAGTCGCTCTCCCTCTTCCCCCCCAGTCGCTGTCTCTCTTCCCCCCCAGTCGCTCTCCCTCTTCCCCCCCAGTCGCTCTTTCTTCCCCCCCAGACGCTCTCTCTCTTTCCCCCCCAGTCACTCTCTCTCTTCCCCCCAGTCACTCTCTCTCTTCCTCCCCAGTCGCTCTATCTCGTCCCTCCAGTCACTCTCTCACTTCCCCCCCAGTCACTCTCTCTCTTCCCCCCAGTTGCTCTCTCACTTCCCCCCAGTAGCTCTCTCTCTTCCCCCCCAGTCGCTCTCTCTCTTCCACCCAGTCGCTCCCTCTCATTTTCCGCCCCAGTCGCTCTCTCTCTTCCCTCCAGTCGCTCTCTCTCTTCCGCCCAGTCGCTCTCTCTTCCCCCCCAGTCGCTCTCTCTCTTCCCCCCCCAGTCGCGCTCTCTTTTTCCCCCAGTCGCTCTCTCTCTTCCCCCCAGTCGCTCTCCCTCTTCCCCCCCAGTCGCTGTCTCTCTTCCCCCCCAGTCGCTCTCCCTCTTCCCCCCCAGTCGCTCTTTCTCTTCCCCCCAGTCGCTCTCTCTCTTCCCCCGAGTCGCTCTCTCTCTTCCCCCCAGTCGCTCTCTCTCTTCCCCCCCAGTCGCTCTCTCTCTTCCCCCCCAGTCGCTCTCTCTCTTCCCACCCAGTCGCTCTCTCTCTTCCCCCCCAGTCGCTCTTTCTTCCCCCCCAGTCGCTCTCTCTCTTTCCCCCCCAGTCGCCCTCTCTCTTCCCCCCCAGTCGCTCTCCCTCTTCCTCCCCAGTCGCTCTCTCTCTTCCCCCCCAGTCGCTCTCTCTCTTCCGCCCCAGTCGCTCTCTCTCTTCTGCCCCAGTCGCTCTGTCTCTTCGCCACCAGTCATTCTCTCTCTTCCCCCTCAGTCGTTCTCTCTTTTTCCCCCCAGTCGCTCTCTCTCTTACCCCCCCAGTCGCTCTCTCTCTTCCCCCCAGTGGCTCTCTCACTTCCCCCCCAGTCGCTCTCACTCTTCCCTCCAGTCGCTCTCTCTCTTCCCCCCAGTCGCTCTCTCTTCCCCCCCAGTCGCTCTCTCTCTTCCCCCCCAGTCGCTCTCTCTCTTCCCCCCCCAGTCGCTCTCTCTCTTCCACCCAGTCGCTATCTCTCTTCCCCCCCGTCGCTCTCCCTCTTCCCCCCAGTCGCTCTGTCACTTTTTCCGCTCCAGTCGCTCTCTCTCTTCCCCCCCAGTCGCTCTCTCTCTTCCCCCCCAGTCGCTCTCTCTCTTCCCCCCCAGTCGCTCTCTCTCTTCCCCCCAGTCGCTCTCCCTCTTCCCCCCCAGTCGCTCTTTCTTCCCCCCCAGTCGCTCTCTCTCTTTCCCCCCAGTCGCTTTCTCCCCGCCCAGTCACTCTCTCTCTTCCTCCCCAGACGCTCTCTCTTTTCCCCCCAGTTGCTCTCTCTCTTCCCCTAAAGTCGCTCTCTTTCTTCCCCCCCAGTCGCTCTCTCTATTCCTCCCCAGTCGCTCTCTCCTTTCCCACCCAGTCGCACTTTCTCCTCCGCCCCAGTCGCTCTCTCTCTTCCGTCCCAGTCGCTCTCTCTCTTCCCCCCCAGTTGCTCTCTCTCTTCCACCCCAGTCGCTCTCTCTCTTCCCCCCCAGTCGCTCTCTCTCTTCCCCCCCAGTCGCTCTCTCTCTTCCCCCCTAGTCGCTCTCTCGCTTCCCCCCCAGTCATTCTCTCTCTTCCCCCCTAGTCGATCTCTCTCTTCGCGCCAGTCGCTCTCACTCTTCCCCACCAGTCGCTCTGTCTCTTCCCCCGCAGTTGCTCTCTCTCTTCCCCCCCAGTCGCTCTTTCTCTTCCCCCAAGTCGCTCTCTCTCTTCCCCCCCAGTCGCTCTCTCTCTTCCCCCCCAGTCGCTCTCTCTCTTCCCCCCCAGTAGCTCTCTCTCTTCCCCCCCACTCGCTCTCTCTCTTCCCCCCAGTCGCTCTCTCTCTTCCCCCATCACTCTTTCTTCCCCCCCAGTCGCTCTCTCTCTTCCCCCCCAGTCGCTCTCTCTCTTCCTCCCCCAGTCGCTCTCTCTCTTCCTCCCCCAGTCGCTCTCTCTCTTCCCCCCCCAGTCGCTCTCTCTCTTCCCCCCCAGTCGCTCTCTCTGTTCCCCCCCATTCGCTCTCTCTCTTCCCCCCCAGTCGCTCTCTCTCTTGCCCCCCCAGTCGCTCTCTCTCTTCCCCCCAGTCGCTCTCTCTCTTCCCCCCAGTCGCTCTCCCTCTTCCCCCCCAGTCGGTCTCTCTCTTCCCCCCAAGTAGCTCTCACTATTCCCCACCAGTCGCTCTCTCTCTTCCCCCCAAGTCGCTCTCTCTCTTCCCCCCAGTCGCTCTCTCTCTTTTTCCGCCCCAGTCGCTTTCTCTCTTCCCCCCAGTCGCTCTCTCTCTTCCCCCCCAGTCGCTCTCCCTCTTCCCCCCCAGTCGCTCTTTCTTCCCCCCCAGTCGCTCTTTCTTCCCCCCCAGTCGCTCTCTCTCTTTCCCCCCCAGTCACTCTCTCTCTTCCCCCCCAGTCACTCTCTCTCTTCCTCCCCAGTCGCTCTCTCTCTTCACCCCAAGTCGCTCTCTCTCTTCCCCCCAGTCTCTCTCTCTCTTTCCCCCCCAGTCACTCTCTCTCTTCCCCCCCAGTCACTCTCTCTCTTCCCCCCAGTCGCTCTCTCTCTTCCCCCCCGTAGCTCTCACTCTTCCCCACCAGTCGCTCTCTCTCTTCCCCCCCAGTCACTCTCTCTCTTCCCCCCCAGTCACTCTCACTCTTCCCCACCAGTCGCTCTCTCTCTTCACCCCAAGTCGCTCTCTCTCTTCCCCCCAGTCGCTCTCTCTCTTTCCCCCCCAGTCACTCTCTCTCTTCCCCCACAGTCACTCTCTCTCTTCCCCACCAGTCGCTCTCTCTCTTCCCCCCCAGTCGCTCTCTCTCTTCCCCCACCAGTCGCTCTCTCTCTTCCCTCCCAGTCGCTCTCTCTCTTCCCCCCCAGTCGCTCTCTCTCTTCCCCCCAAGTCGCTCTCTCTCTTCCCCACAGTCGCTCTCTCTCTTCCCCCCCAGTCGCTCTCTCTCTTCCCCCCAGTTGCTCTCTCACTTCCCCCCAGTAGCTCTCTCTCTTCCCCCCCAGTCGCTCTCTCTCTTCCACCCAGTCGCTCCCTCTCATTTTCCGCCCCAGTCGCTCTCTCTCTTCCCCCCAGTCGCTCTCTCTCTTCCCCCCAGTCGCTCTCCCTCTTCCCCCCCAGTCGCTGTCTCTCTTCCCCCCCAGTCGCTCTCCCTCTTCCCCCCCAGTCGCTCTTTCTTCCCCCCCAGACGCTCTCTCTCTTTCCCCCCCAGTCACTCTCTCTCTTCCCCCCAGTCACTCTCTCTCTTCCTCCCCAGTCGCTCTATCTCGTCCCTCCAGTCACTCTCTCACTTCCCCCCCAGTCACTCTCTCTCTTCCCCCCAGTTGCTCTCTCACTTCCCCCCAGTAGCTCTCTCTCTGCCCCCCCAGTCGCTCTCTCTCTTCCACCCAGTCGCTCCCTCTCATTTTCCGCCCCAGTCGCTCTCTCTCTTCCCTCCAGTCGCTCTCTCTCTTCCGCCCAGTCGCTCTCTCTTCCCCCCCAGTCGCTCTCTCTCTTCCCCCCCCAGTCGCGCTCTCTTTTTCCCCCAGTCGCTCTCTCTCTTCCCCCCAGTCGCTCTCCCTCTTCCCCCCCAGTCGCTGTCTCTCTTCCCCCCCAGTCGCTCTCCCTCTTCCCCCCAGTCGCTCTTTCTTCCCCCCCAGTCGCTCTCTCTCTTCCCCCCCAGTCACTCTCTCTCTTCCCCCCCAGTCACTCTCTCTCTTCCTCCCCAGTCGCTCTCTCTCTTCACCCCAAGTCGCTCTCTCTCTTCCCCCCAGTCTCTCTCTCTCTTTCCCCCCCAGTCACTCTCTCTCTTCCCCCCCAGTCACTCTCTCTCTTCCCCCCAGTCGCTCTCTCTCTTCCCCCCCGTAGCTCTCACTCTTCCCCACCAGTCGCTCTCTCTCTTCCCCCCCAGTCACTCTCTCTCTTCCCCCCCAGTCACTCTCACTCTTCCCCACCAGTCGCTCTCTCTCTTCACCCCAAGTCGCTCTCTCTCTTCCCCCCAGTCGCTCTCTCTCTTTCCCCCCCAGTCACTCTCTCTCTTCCCCCACAGTCACTCTCTCTCTTCCCCACCAGTCGCTCTCTCTCTTCCCCCCCAGTCGCTCTCTCTCTTCCCCCACCAGTCGCTCTCTCTCTTCCCCCCCAGTCGCTCTCTCTCTTCCCCCCCCAGTCGCTCTCTCTCTTCCCCCCAAGTCGCTCTCTCTCTTCCCCACAGTCGCTCTCTCTCTTCCCCCCAGTCGCTCTCTCTCTTCCCCCCAGTTGCTCTCTCACTTCCCCCCAGTAGCTCTCTCTCTTCCCCCCCAGTCGCTCTCTCTCTTCCACCCAGTCGCTCCCTCTCATTTTCCGCCCCAGTCGCTCTCTCTCTTCCCCCCAGTCGCTCTCTCTCTTCCCCCCAGTCGCTCTCCCTCTTCCCCCCCAGTCGCTGTCTCTCTTCCCCCCCAGTCGCTCTCCCTCTTCCCCCCCAGTCGCTCTTTCTTCCCCCCCAGACGCTCTCTCTCTTTCCCCCCCCAGTCACTCTCTCTCTTCCCCCCAGTCACTCTCTCTCTTCCTCCCCAGTCGCTCTATCTCGTCCCTCCAGTCACTCTCTCACTTCCCCCCCAGTCACTCTCTCTCTTCCCCCCAGTTGCTCTCTCACTTCCCCCCAGTAGCTCTCTCTCTTCCCCCCCAGTCGCTCTCTCTCTTCCACCCAGTCGCTCCCTCTCATTTTCCGCCCCAGTCGCTCTCTCTCTTCCCTCCAGTCGCTCTCTCTCTTCCGCCCAGTCGCTCTCTCTTCCCCCCCAGTCGCTCTCTCTCTTCCCCCCCCAGTCGCGCTCTCTTTTTCCCCCAGTCGCTCTCTCTCTTCCCCCCAGTCGCTCTCCCTCTTCCCCCCCAGTCGCTGTCTCTCTTCCCCCCCAGTCGCTCTCCCTCTTCCCCCCCAGTCGCTCTTTCTCTTCCCCCCAGTCGCTCTCTCTCTTCCCCCGAGTCGCTCTCTCTCTTCCCCCCAGTCGCTCTCTCTCTTCCCCCCCAGTCGCTCTCTCTCTTCCCCCCCAGTCGCTCTCTCTCTTCCCACCCAGTCGCTCTCTCTCTTCCCCCCCAGTCGCTCTTTCTTCCCCCCCAGTCGCTCTCTCTCTTTCCCCCCCAGTCGCCCTCTCTCTTCCCCCCCAGTCGCTCTCCCTCTTCCTCCCCAGTCGCTCTCTCTCTTCCCCCCCAGTCGCTCTCTCTCTTCCGCCCCAGTCGCTCTCTCTCTTCTGCCCCAGTCGCTCTGTCTCTTCGCCACCAGTCATTCTCTCTCTTCCCCCTCAGTCGTTCTCTCTTTTTCCCCCCAGTCGCTCTCTCTCTTACCCCCCCAGTCGCTCTCTCTCTTCCCCCCAGTGGCTCTCTCACTTCCCCCCCAGTCGCTCTCACTCTTCCCTCCAGTCGCTCTCTCTCTTCCCCCCAGTCGCTCTCTCTTCCCCCCCAGTCGCTCTCTCTCTTCCCCCCCAGTCGCTCTCTCTCTTCCCCCCCCAGTCGCTCTCTCTCTTCCACCCAGTCGCTATCTCTCTTCCCCCCCGTTGCTCTCCCTCTTCCCCCCAGTCGCTCTGTCACTTTTTCCGCTCCAGTCGCTCTCTCTCTTCCCCCCCAGTCGCTCTCTCTCTTCCCCCCCAGTCGCTCTCTCTCTTCCCCCCCAGTCGCTCTCTCTCTTCCCCCCAGTCGCTCTCCCTCTTCCCCCCCAGTCGCTCTTTCTTCCCCCCCAGTCGCTCTCTCTCTTTCCCCCCAGTCGCTTTCTCCCCGCCCAGTCACTCTCTCTCTTCCTCCCCAGACGCTCTCTCTCTTCCCCCCAGTTGCTCTCTCTCTTCCCCTAAAGTCGCTCTCTTTCTTCCCCCCCAGT
>NW_028225186.1:562129-596814 GCF_052327205.1 Somniosus microcephalus | reverse complement strand
GTTCGTGGCCGCCTCTAACGAGAGCGCGGATCCCAAGAGGTGTCGGGCGTAAATTGTGTTCACTGGGCGCGTATATTGCCCTTTTAGTAGCTCGAGGGCCGCCACGTACGTATTAGAGTCCCGGATTAGCATATATACTTGATGCTCACCTGGGCGGTCAAATTTTCAGTTTGTGATCCTCCTCTGTAACCTGTGAGATTGCGAGGAAGGATTCAAAGCAGCTCAGCCAGTGTTCAAACTTGGCTGATGCACCCACATCTTGAGGGTCGAGGTCCAGGCGTGGTGGTCTGAGGGGCTCTCAGCAATGTCTGCTGTATCCGTTGCTGTTGTTGCTCCTCAGGTGTCGCCATTTAACTTTTAGCTAATAAAATTGATACGCTTATCAATTACTTCATAAAAGGTGATGAGTCGAAGAAGAGATGATGAGTCGAAAGAAGAGATGAATAAGGCTTTTATTAGCTAAGAAGAGACCATGCTTCTTCGTGAGTGACTGAACAAGTCTGAACGAAACCCACACAGTGGTGGGTGGAGTCAGCTGAGGCATGCCTCCATACACAGCGCCACCCAGAGGTGGCAATATACAATACAGTGGTTTACCACAACCCACCTCCCAGTCTCTCTCTCTTCCCCCCCAGTCTCTCTCTCTTCACCCCAGTCTATCTCTCCCCCCCAGTCTCTCTCCCTCTTCCTCCCCCAGTCCTCTCTCTCTCTTCCCCCCCAGTCTCTCTCTCTTCCCCCCGTCTCTCTCTCTTTCCCCCCCGTCTCTCTCTCTTCCCCCCTGCAGTCTCTCTCTCTTCCCCCCCAGTCTCTCTCTCTTCCCCCCCAGACTCTCTCTCTCTCCCCCCGTCTCTCTCTCCCCCGTCTCTCTCTCCTCCCCCCGCAGTCTCTCTCTTCCCCCCCAGTCTCTCTCTTCCCCCCCATTCTCTCTCTCTTCACCCCCCAGTCTCTCTCTCTTCCCCCCCAGTCTCTCACCTCCCTCCCCGTCTCTCTCTCTTCCCCCCCCGAGTCTCTCTCTCTTCCCCCCAGTCTCTCTCTCTCTCTCCCCCCGTCTCTCTCTCCCCCCCGTCTCTCGTCTGTTTCCCCCCCCAGTCTCTCTCTCTTCCCCCCCAGTCTCTCTCTCTTCCCCCCAGTCTCTCTCTCTTTCCCCCCCAGTCTCTCACTCTTCCCCCCCAGTCTCTCTCTCTTCCCCTCCCAGTCTCTCTCTCTTCCCCCCCAGTCTCTCTCTCTCTTCCCCCCCAGTCTCTCTCTCTCTACCCCCCAAGTGTCTCTCTCTTGCCCCCCAGTCTCTCTCCCTTCCCCCCTCCCCCAGTCTCTCTCTCTTCCCCCCCAGCCTCTCGCTCTCTTCCCCCCATCTCTCTCTCTTCCCCCCCAATCTCTCTCTTCCCCCCCCCAGTCTCTCTCTGTTCCCCCCCAGTCTCTCTCTTTCCCCCCCCAGTCTCTTTCTCTTTCCCCCCCCCCCGGTCTCTCTCTTTTTCCCCCCCAGTCTCTCTCTCTTCCCCCCCCAGTCTCTCTCTTCACCCCTCCCAGTCTCTCTCTTCACCCCCCCAGTCTCTCTCTTCCCCCCCCAGTCTCAATCTCTCTACACCCCCCCAGTCTCTCTCTCTCTTCCCCCCAGTCTCTCTCTCTTCCCCCCCAGTCTCTCTCTCTTCCCCACTCTCCCAGTCTCTCTCTCTTCCCCCCCAGTCTCTCTCTCCTCCCCCCCAGTCTCTCTCTTCCCCCCCAGTCTTCTCTCTCTTCCCCCCCCAGTCTCTCTCTCTTCCCCCCCAGTCTCTCTCCCTTCCCCCCCTCCCCAGTCTCTCTCTCCTCCCCGCTCACTCCCCCCAGTCTCTCTCTCCTCCCCCCCAGTCTCTCTCTTCCCCCCAGTCTCTCTCTGTTCCCCCCCAGTCTCTCACTCTTCCCCCCCAGTCTCTCTCTCTTCCCCGCCCCCAGTCTCTCTCTCTTCCCCCCAGTCTCTCTCTCTTCCCCCAGTCTCTCTCTCTTCCCCCCCCAGTCTCTCTCTCTCTTCCCCCCCAGTCTCTCTCTCTCTTCCCCCCCCAGTCTCTCTCTATTCACCCCCCAGTCTCTCTCTCTCTCTTCCCCCCCAGTCTCTCTCTCTTCCCCCCCCAGTCTCTCTCTCCTCCCCCCCCAGTCTCTCTCTCTTCACCCCCCAGTCTCTCTCTCTTCCCCCCCAGTCTCTCTCTCTTCCCCCCCAGTCTCTCTCTCTCTGCCCCCACGTCTCTCTCTCTCTGCCCCCCCAGTCTCTCTCTCTCTTCCCCCCCGCAGTCTCTCTCTCTTCCCCCCCAGTCTCTCTCTCTTCCCCCCATCTCTCTCTCTCTTCCCCCCGTCTCTCTCTCTCTTCCCCGTGTCTCTCTCTCTTCCCCCCCAGTCTCTCTCTCTCTTCCCCCCCAGTCTCTCTCTCTCATCCCCCCGTCTCTCTCTCTTCCCCCCCAGTCTCTATCTCCTCCTCCCCACCCCCCCAGTCTCTCTCTCCTCCCCCCCAGTCTCTCTCTTCCCCCCAGTCTCTCTCTGTTCCCCCCCCAGTCTCTCTCTCTTCCCCCCGTCTCTCTCTCTTCCCCCCCCAGTCTCTCTCTCTCTTCCCTCCCAGTCTCTCTCTCTTCCTCCCCCAGTCTCTCTCTCTTCCCCCCCAGTCTCTCTCTCTTCCCCCCCAGTCTCTCTCTCTCCCCCCCCAGTCTCTCTCTCGCTTCCCCCCCAGTCTCTCACTCTCTTCCCCCCCCAGTCTCTCTCTCTTCCCCCCGTCTCTCTCTCTTCCCCCCCGTCTCTCTCTCTTCCCCCCCAGTCTCTCTCTCTCTTCCCCCCCAGTCTCTCTCTCTCTCTTCCCCCGTCTCTCTCTCTCTTCCCCCCCGTCTCTCTCTCTCTCTTCCCCCCCGTCTCTCTCTCTCTTCCCCCCAGTCTCTCTCTCTCTTCCCCCCCAGTCTCTCTCTCTCTTCCCCCCAGTCTCTCTCTCTCTCTCTTCCCCCGTCTCTCTCTCTTCCCCCCAGTCTCTCTCTTCCCCCCAGTCTCTCTCTCTTCCCCCGTCTCTCTCTCTCTTCCCCCCAGTCACTCTCTCTCTTCCCCCCCGCAGTCTCTCTCTCTCTTCACCCCCCAGTCTCTCTCTCTTCCCCCGCAGTCTCTCTCTCTCTCCCCCCCTGTCTCTCTCTCTTCACCCCCAGTCTCTCTCTCTCTTCCCCCCAGTCTCGCTCTCTCTCTCTCTCTTCCCCTCCAGTCACTCTCTCTTCCCCCCCCAGTCTCTCTCTCTCTTCCCCCCCGTCTCTCTCTCTCTTCCCCCATCTCTCTCTCTCGTCCCCCCCGTCTCTCTCTCTCTTCCCCCCGTCTCTCTCTCTCTTCCCCCCCAGTCTCTCTCTCTCTCTTCCCCCCCCAGCCTCTCTCTCTCTTCCCCCCCAGTCTCTCTCTCTCTCTCTTCCCCCCAGTCTCTCTCTCTTCCCCCCAGAGTCTCTCTCTCTCTTCCCCCCCCCAGTCTCTCTCTCTCTCTCTCTTCCCCCCCAGTCTCTCTCTCTTCCCCCAGTCTCTCTCTCTTCCCCCCCAGTCTCTCGCTCTCTTCCCCCCCATCTCTCTCTCTTCCCCCCCCAATCTCTCTCTTCCCCCCCCCCCAGTCTCTCTCTGTTCCCCCCCCCAGTCTCTCTCTTTCCCCCCCCAGTCTCTTTCTCTTCCCCCCCCCCCCGGTCTCTCTCTTTTCCCCCCCAGTCTCTCTCTCTTCCCCCCCAGTCTCTCTCTTCACCCCCCCAGTCTCTCTCTTCACCCCCCCCGCAGTCTCTCTCTTCCCCCCCCAGTCTCAATCTCTCTACACCCCAAATCTCTCTCTCTTCCCCCCAGTCTCTCTCTCTTCCCCCCCCAGTCTCTCTCTCTTCCCCACCTCCCAGTCTCTCTCTCTTCCCCCCCAGTCTCTCTCTCCTCCCCCCCAGTCTCTCTCTTCCCCCCCAGTCGTTCTCTCTCTTCCCCCCCAGTCACTCTCTCTCTTCCCCCCGCAGTCTCTCTCTCTCTCTTCACCCCCCAGTCTCTCTCTCTTCCCCCGCAGTCTCTCTCTCTCTCCCCCCCTGTCTCTCTCTCTTCACCCCCCAGTCTCTCTCTCTCTTCCCCCCCAGTCTCGCTCTCTCTCTCTCTCTTCCCCTCCCAGTCACTCTCTCTTCCCCCCCAGTCTCTCTCTCTCTTCCCCCCCGTCTCTCTCTCTCTTCCCCCATCTCTCTCTCGTCCCCCCCGTCTCTCTCTCTCTTCCCCCCGTCTCTCTCTCTCTTCCCCCCCAGTCTCTCTCTCTCTCTTCCCCCCCAGCCTCTCTCTCTCTTCCCCCCCAGTCTCTCTCTCTCTCTCTTCCCCCCCAGTCTCTCTCTCTTCCCCCCAGAGTCTCTTTCTCTCTTCCCCCCCCAGTCTCTCTCTCTCTCTCTCTTCCCCCCCAGTCTCTCTCTCTTCCCCCAGTCTCTCTCTCTTCCCCCCCCAGTCTCTCGCTCTCTTCCCCCCCATCTCTCTCTCTTCCCCCCCCAATCTCTCTCTTCCCCCCCCCAGTCTCTCTCTGTTCCCCCCCCCCCAGTCTCTCTCTTTCCCCCCCAGTCTCTTTCTCTTCCCCCCCCCCCGGTCTCTCTCTTTTCCCCCCCCCAGTCTCTCTCTCTTCCCCCCCCAGTCTCTCTCTTCACCCCCCCAGTCTCTCTCTTCACCCCCCCCGCAGTCTCTCTCTTCCCCCCCCAGTCTCAATCTCTCTACACCCCACAAATCTCTCTCTCTTCCCCCAGTCTCTCTCTCTTCCCCCCCCAGTCTCTCTCTCTTCCCCACCTCCCAGTCTCTCTCTCTTCCCCCCAGTCTCTCTCTCCTCCCCCCCAGTCCTCTCTCTTCCCCCCAGTCGTTCTCTCTCTTCCCCCCCAGTCTCTCTCTCTTCCCCCCCGTCTCTCTCTCTTCCCCCCCGTCTCTCTCTCTTCCCCCTCCAGTCTCCCTCTCTTCCCCCCAGTCTCTCTCTATTCCCCCCCAGATTCTCTCTCTCCCCCCCGTCTCTCTCTCTCCCCCCGTCTCTCTCTCCCCCGTCTCTCTCTCCTCCACCCCAGTCTCTCTCTTCCCCCCCAGTCTCTCTCTTCCCCCCCGTCTCTCTCTTCCCCCCCAGTCTCTCTCTCTTCACCCCCCAGTCTCTCTCTCTTCCCCCCCCCAGTCTCTCAATCTCCCCCCCGTCTCTCTCTCTTCCCCCCCGAGACTCTCTCTCTTCCCCCCCAGTCTCTCTCTCCCTCCCCCCCGTCTGTCTCTCTCCCCCCCCAGTTTCTCTCTCTCCTGCACCCCGCCCCCCCCAGTCTCTCTCTCCTCCCCCCCAGTCTCTCTCTTCCCCCAGTCTCTCTCTTCCCCCGTCTCTCTCTTCCCCCCAGTCTCTCTCTCTTCCCCCCCAGTCTCTCTCTCTTCCCCCCAGTCTCTCCCTCTTCCCCCCCCAGTCTCTCTCTCTTCCCCCCTGTCTCTCTCTCTTCCCCCTCCAGTCTCTCTCTCTTCCCCCAGTCTCTCTCTATTCCCCCCAGACTCACTCTCTCCCCCCGTCTCTCTCTCTCCCCCCGTCTCTCTCTCCCCCGCCTCTCTCTCCTCCCCCCCAGTCTCTCTCTTCCCCCCCAGTCTCTCTCTTCCCCCCCATTCTCTCTCTCTTCACCCCCCAGTCTCTCACTCTTCCCCCCCAGTCTCTCAATCTCCCCCCGTCTCTCTCTCTTCCCCCCCGAGTCTCTCTCTCTTCCCCCCCAGTCTCTCTCTCTCTCCCCCCGTCTGTCTCTCTCCCCCCAGTTTCTCTCTCTCCTCCACCCCGCCCCCCCAGTCTCTCTCTCCTCCCCCCGTCTCTCTCTTTCCCCCCGTCTCTCTCTGTTTCCCCCCCCAGTCTCTCTGTTCCCCCCAGTCTCTCTCTCTTCCCCCCAGTCTCTCTCTCTTCCCCCCCAGTCTCTCTCTCTTCCCCCCCAGTCTCTCTCTCTTCCCCCGTCTCTCTCTCTTCCCCCCCAGTCTCTCTCTCTTCCCCCCAGTCTCTCTCTCTCTTCCCCCCCCAGTCTCTCTCTCTCTTCCCCCCCAGTGTCTCTCTCTTCCCCCCAGTCTCTCTCCCTTCCCCCCTCCCCCAGTCTCTCTCTCCTCCCCGCCACACCCCCCCAGTCTCTCTGTCCTCCCCCCAGTCTCTCTCTTCCCCCCCCCAGTCTCTCTCTGTTGCCGCCCCAGTCTCTCACTCTTCCCCCCCAGTCTCTCTCTCTTCCCCGCCCCCAGTCTCTCTCTCTTCCCCCGCAGTCTCTCTCTCTTCCCCCCAGTCTCTCTCTCTTCCCCCCCCCAGTCTCTCTCTCTCTTCCCCCCCAGTCTCTCTCTCTCTTCCCCCCCCAGTCTCTCTCTATTCACCCCCCAGTCTCTCTCTCTCTTCCCCCCGAGTCTCTCTCTCTTCCCCCCCCAGTCTCTCTCTCCTCCCCCCCAGTCTCTCTCTCTTCCCCCCCCAGTCTCTCTCTCTTCCCCCAGTCTCTCTCTCTTCCCCCCCAGTCTCTCTCTCTCTTCCCCCCGTCTCTCTCTCTCTTCCCCCCCCGTCTTGCTCTCTCTTCCCCCCGTCTCTCTCGCTCTGCCCCCCCAGTCTCTCTCTCTCTCCCCCCACGCAGTCTGTCTCTCTTCCCCCCCCAGTCTCTCTCTCTCTTCCCCCCCGTCTCTCTCTCTCTTCCCCCCCGTCTCTCTCTCTCTTCCCCCCGTCTCTCTCTCTCTTCCCCCCCCCAGTCTCTCTCTCTCTTCCCCCCCCAGTCTCTCTCTCTCTTCCCTCCATCTCTCTCTCTTCCCCCCCAGTCTCTATCTCCTCCTCCCCACCCCCCCAGTCTCTCTCTCCTCCCCCCCAGTCTCTCTCTTCCCCCCAGTCTCTCTCTGTTCCCCCCACAGTCTCTCTCTCTTCCCCCCGTCTCTCTCTCTTCCCCCCCAGTCTCTCTCTCTTCCCTCCCAGTCTCTCTCTCTTCCCCCCCAGTCTCTCTCTCTTCCCCCCCAGTCTCTCTCTCTTCCCCCCCAGTCTCTCTCTCTCCCCCCTGTCTCTCTCTCGCTTCCCCCCCAGTCTCTCTCTCTCTTCCCCCCCCAGTCTCTCTCTCTTCCCCCCCATCTCTCTCTCTTCCCCCCCGTCTCTCTCTTCCCCCCCAGTCTCTCTCTCTTCCCCCCCCCCGCAGTCTCTCTCTCTCTTCCCCCCCAGTCTCTCTCTCTCTCTTCCCCCCGTCTCTCTCTCTCTTCCCCCCTTCTTTCTCTCTCTCTTCCCACCTGTCTCTCTCTCTCTTCCCCCCCCAGTTTCTCTCTCTCTTCCCCACCCAGTCTCTCTCTCTCTTCCCCCCCCCCAGTCTCTCTCTCACTCTCTTCCCCCCGTCTCTCTCTCTTCCCCCCCAGTCTCTCTCTCTTTCCCCCAGTCTCTCTCTCTTCCCCCCCAGTCTCTCTCTTCCCCCCCCAGTCTCTCTCTCTTCCCCCCCGTCTCTCTCTCTCTTCCCGCCCCCCCAGCCCAGTCTCTCTCTCTCTCTTCCCCCCCCAGTCTCTCTCTCTCTTCCCCCCCAGTCTCTCTCTCTCTTCCCCCCCCGCAGTCTCTCTCTCTCTCTTCCCCCCCCAGTCGCTCTCTCTCTTCCCCCCCCAGTCTCTCTCTCTTCACCCCCCCAGTCTCTCTCTCTTCCCCCGCAGTCTCTCACTCTCTCCCCCCCGTCTCTCTCTCTTCCCCCCCTGTCTCTCTCTCTTCCCCCCAGTCTCTCTCTCTCTCCCCCCCAGTCTCTCTCTCTCTTCCCCCCCAGTCTCTCTCTCTCTTCACCCCCCAGTCTCTCTCTCTCTCTCTCTCTTCCCCCCCCAGTCACTCTCTCTTCCCCCCCGTCTCTCTCTCTCTTCCCCCCGTCTCTCTCTCTCTTCCCCACCCCGTCTCTCTCTCTCTTCCCCCCCCCACTCTCTCTCTCTCTTCCCCCCCGTCTCTCTCTCTCTTCCCCCCCAGTCTCTCTCTCTCTCTTCCCCCCCAGTCTCTCTCTCTTCCCCCCCCCAGTCTCTCTCTCTCTCTCTCTCTTCCCCCCAGTCTCTCTCTCTTCCCCCCCCAGTCTCTCTCTCTCTTCCCCCCCAGTCTCTCTCTCTCTCTCTTCCACCCCCGTCTCTCTCTCTTCCCCTCCAGTCTCTCTCTCTCTTCCCCCCCCGCAGTCTCTCTCTCTCTACACCCCCCCAGTCTCTCTCTCTCTTCCCCCCAGTCTCTCTCTCTTCCCCCCCCAGTCTCTCTCTCTTCCCCACCTCCCAGTCTCTCTCTCTTCCCCCCCCAGTCTCTCTCTCTTCCCCCCCAGTCTCTCTCTCCCCCCGAGTCTCTCTCCCTCTTCCCCCCCCAGTCTCTCTCTCTCTTCCCCCCAGTCTCTCTCTCTCTTCCCCCCCCAGTCTCTCTCCCTTCCCCCCGTCTCCCTCTCTTCCCCCCCGTCTCTCTCTCTTCCCCCTCCTGCCTCTCTCTCTTCCCCCCCAGTCTCTCTCTATTCCCCCCCAGACTCTCTCTCTCCCCCCGTCTCTCTCTCTCCCCCCGTCTCTCTCTCCCCCGTCTCTCTCTCCTCCCCCCCAGTCTCTCTCTTCCCCCCCAGTCTCTCTCTTCCCCCCCATTCTCTCTCTCTTCACCCCCCAGTCTCTCTCTCTTCCCCCCCAAGTCTCTCAATCTCCCCCCCCGTCTCTCTCTCTTCCCCCCCCAGTCTCTCTCTCTCTCCCCCCCGTCTGTCTCTCTCCACCCCCAGTTTCTCTCTCTCCTCCACCCCGCCCCCCCAGTCTCTCTCTCCTCCCCCCGTCTCTCTCTTCCCCCCGTCTCTCTCTGTTTCCCCCCCAGTCTCTCTGTTCCCCCCAGTCTCTCTCTCTTCCCCCCCAGTCTCTCTCTCTTCCCCCCCAGTCTCTCTCTCTTCCCCCCCAGTCTCTCTCTCTTCCCCCCCAGTCTCTCTCTCTCTTCCCCCCAGTGTCTCTCTCTTCCCCCCAGTCTCTCTCCCTTCCCCCCCTCCCCCAGTCTCTCTCTCCACCCCCCCAGCCTCTCTCTCCTCCCCCCCCAGTCTCTCTCTTCCCCCCCCAGTCTCTCTCTGTTGCCCCCCCAGTCTCTCTCTTCCCCCGTCTCTCTCTCTTCCCCCCCCAGTCTCTCTCTCTCTTCCCTCCCAGTCTCTCTCTTCCCCCCCAGTCTCTTTCTCTTCCCCCCCAGTCTCTCTCTCTTCCCCCCCCAGTCTCTCTCTCTCCTCCCCCAGTCTCTCTCTCGCTTCCCCCCCAGTCTCTCTCTCTTCCCCCCCAGTCTCTCTCTCTCTTCCCCCCGTCTCTCTTCCCCCCCAGTCTCTCTCTCTACCCCCCCAGCCTCTCTCTCTTCCCCCCCGTCACTCTCTCTTTCCCCCCAGTCTCTCTCTCTCTTCCCCCCCCGCAGTCTCTCTCTCTTCCCCCCCCAGTCTCTCTCTCTCTCTTCCCCCCGTCTCTCTCTCTCTTCCCCCCCGTCTCTCTCTCTCTCTTCCCCCCTGTCTCTCTCTCTCTTCCCCCCCCGTCTCTCTCTCTCTTCCCCCCCCAGTCTCTCTCTCTCTTCCCCCCCCCAGTCTCTCTCTCTCTATCTTCCCCCCCGTCTCTCTCTCTTCCCCCCCAGTCTCTCTCTCTTCCCCCCCAGTCTCTCTCTCTTCCCCCCCAGTCTCTCTCTTCCCCCCCCAGTCTCTCTCTCTTCCCCCCCGTCTCTCTCTCTCTTCCCGCCCCCCCAGCCCAGTCTCTCTCTCTCTCTTCCCCCCCAGTCTCTCTCTCTCTTCCCCCCCCAGTCTCTCTCTCTCTTCCCCCCCTGCAGTCTCTCTCTCTCTTCCCCCCCTGCAGTCTCTCTCTCTCTCTTCCCCCCCCAGTCGCTCTCTCTCTTCCCCCCCAGTCTCTCTCTCTTCACCCCCCCAGCCTCTCTCTCTTCCCCCACAGTCTCTCTCTCTCTCCCCCCGTCTCTCTCTCTTCCCCCCCTGTCTCTCTCTCTTCCCCCCAGTCTCTCTCTCTCTCCCCCCCCAGTCTCTCTCTCTCTTCCCCCCCAGTCTCTCTCTCTTCACCCCCCAGTCTCTCTCTCTCTTCCCCCCCCAGTCTCTCTCTCTCTCTCTCTCTTCCCCCCCGTCTCTCTCTCTCTTCCCCCCCCAGTCTCTCTCTCTCTTCCCCCCCGTCTCTCTCTCTCTTCCCCCCCAGTCTCTCTCTCTCTCTTCCCCCCCAGTCTCTCTCTCTTCCCCCCCCAGTCTCTCTCTCTCTTCCCCCCAGTCTCTCTCTCTCTTCCCCCCGTCTCTCTCTCTCTTCCCCCCACTGTCTCTCTCTCCCCCCCGTCTCTCTCTCTTCCCCCCCCAGTCTCTCTCTCTCTTCCCCCCCAGTCTCTCTCTCTCTTCCCCCCCCAGTCTCTCTCCCTCTCTTCCCCCCCAGTCTCTCTTTCTCTTCCCGCCCCCCCAGCCCAGTCTCTCTCTCCCCCCAGTCTCTCTCTCTCTTCCCCCCGTCTCTCTCTTTCTTCCCCCCCGTCTCTCTCTCTTCACCCCCCCGTCTCTCTCTTCCCCCCCCCAGTCTCTCTCTCTCTCTCTACCCCCCCAGTCTCTCTCTCTCTTCCCCCCAGTCTCTCTCTCTTCCCCCCAGTCTCTCTCTCTCTTCCCCACCCCCAGTCTCTCCCTCTCTCTCTTCCCCCCCCAGTCTCTCTATCTTCCCCCCCCAGTCTCTCTCTCTCTTCCCCCCTAGTCTCTCTCTCTTCCCCCCCCCAGTCTCTCTCTCTTCTCCCCCAGTCTCTCTCTCTTCCCGCCCCCAGTCTCTCTCTCTCCCCCCCAGTCTCTCTCTCTTCCCCCCCAGTCTCTCTCTCTCTTCCCCCCCAGTCTCACTCTCTTCCCCCCCCAGTCTCTCTCTCTTCCTTCCCCCCCATTCTCTCTCTCTTCCCCCCTCCAGTCTCTCTCTCTTCCCCCCCCAGTCTCTCTCTCTTCCTCCCCCAGTCTCTCCCTCTTCCCCCACCCCCAGTCTCTCGCTCTTCCCCCCCAGTCTCTCTCTCTTCCCCCCCCAGTCTCTCACTCTTCCCCCCCAGTCTCTCTCTCTCTTTCCCCCCCAAGTCTCTCTCTCTCTCCCCACCCCCAGTCTCTCTCTCTCTTCCCCCCCAGTCTCTCTCTCTCTCTCTCTTCCCCCCCAGTCTCTCTCTCTTCCCCCCCCAGTCTCTCTCTCTCTTCCCCCCCCAGTCTCTCTCTCTTCCCCCCCAATCTCTCTCTCTTCCCCCCCAGTCTCTCTCTCTTCCCCCCCAGTCTCTCTCTCTTCCCCCCCAGTCTCTCTCTCTTCCCCCCCCCCGTCTCTCTCTCTTCCCCCCCCCTGTAAAGTATGCAAATATACTTAATACAATAAGGAAGAGACAGCTTGGAAGGGTTTAACTTAGGTCTTTACTTCATACCCACAGGCGGGAACTGAGGGGAGATCAGTACCCACAGTACTATTTATACCCCTATGGCCAGGAGTGGTACTACGGTATCACTACACCCTACAAAGTAGTGCTGCCCTGGCCATAGGTTTAAAGTGACATACATATTACATACACAACATTCCTCCCCTTTTAATTAAAATGTACCCGTGCAATTAAGTCAACAGATGCACCATAACTAGGGCTAATAACATTTGGTAACACAACATACATAACATATTTACATCAGAGTTGTCTACCTATATACATATAAAAAGAAACATGTTATAGATTCAGTCTCTGAGGAGGCCTCCTGTCTCGACTAGGATAACGTCTTTCTCTAGTCGGTCTCGGTGTAGGCGGCGGTACTTCCGTCACCACTTCATCGCTGGAGTCGTCGGTGTCTGATGGCACATCCTGTGCCGTGGAGCTCACTGGAGTGCTGAACTCCTCGCAATCCTGAGACTTCTGTAGCGACGAGCTGGGCCGTGATTCCGCTGGAACAATGTGCTGAGACGTTTGAGGTAGTGAATCAGTTGGGTTTCTGGACTCCACAAGTTGATCAGCATGTCGTCTGATTATGCCGTCCCCAGTATCCACTGTGTACATCAAAGGTCCCTGGCGGGCCTTTATCGTACCAGACCGCCACTTTTCATTTCTATAATCACGGGCCAACACTTGCTGTCCCACCTCGAAGCTCCGTGTCTGTCTGTCAGGAGCCCTACGAAATACTCGGTTTTCCACATCTCTCCGGATGTTTGGTCTGAGCAATTCGAGGCGAGACCTTAACCTTCTATTAAAGAACATGACGGCGGGGGCCTGGTTGGTCACCGTATGTGCAGCATTACGGTACGCGAATAGGAAATTGTCCACCTTGTGTTGTAGTGGCAACCTTTCCTCCCCCATCGCCTTGATGGCCTTTTTAAAAGTCTGTACAAATCGCTCTGCCAGCCCATTTGTAGCCGGATGATATGGTGCGGACGTATAATGTCGCACTCCATTCCTTTTTAGGAATGCTTGAAATTCTTCTGCCACAAATTGTGGCCCATTGTCCGAACAGACTTGCTCGGGCACCCCGTTTTGGGCAAAAATGGTCCTTAAGGCTGCGACCGTCTTTTCAGCTGTCGTTGATGGCATCTTTATGACCTCCGGCCATTTTGAGTGGGCGTCCACTACAATAAGGAACATCGCATCCATGAAGGGCCCAGCGAAGTCCACGTGGATCCTTTGCCACGGCGTTGAGGGCCACTCCCACGGATGTAGTGGGGCTTGGGGTGGTACGTTCTGTACCATCTGGCACCCTTGGCATGCTTTTGCTACTTCCTCGATGTCCCTGTCAATGCCGGGCCACCAGGCGTAGGCTCTGGCGAGGCTTTTCATTTTGACACCCCCCAGATGACCTTCGTGTAAGTCCCGCAACACTTTATGTTGTAATTTTTGAGGGACCACCACCCTGGCTCCGCACATCAATGTGCCCCGGCATACGGACAACTGGTCCTTCCTTGCCGAAAACGCCGGCAATGATGCGTCACCCTGCGCCGGCCAGCCTTTCACGGTCAATTCGTAAACCCTTGCCAGTGTCGGGTCATTCTGTGTTTCCCGCTCGATACATTGGCTGGTGATGGGCAAGTGTTCCATAACCGCCGTATGGTATATTTCCACGGGGTCCTGTACTATCTCTTCGATCTCGGCAGGCAATGGTAGCCGCGACAGGCCATCCGCATTGCCATGCTGTTTGGTACCCTTATATTCGATAAGGTACTGGTGTGCTCCTAAGAACAGTGACCATCTCTGTAGCCTTTGGGCCGTCATCAGGGGCACCCCTTTTGTTGGATTAAATATGGACACCAACGGTTGATGATCCGTCAGTAGTGTGAAACGTTGCCCATGTAGATAGTGGTGGAATTTTTTTACACCCCACACCAGACTGAGGGCCTCCCTGTCGATTTGCGCATAGTTTCTTTCGGCTGTAGTTAACGACCTTGAGGCAAATGCTATTGGCCTCTCCATACCATTGGGAAATTTGTGTGACAACACTGCCCCTATACCATACGGGGAGGCGTCACATGCCAACCTCATTGGCATTTTTGGGTCAAAGTGTGCGAGCACTTCCTTTGATGTAATGAGTTGTTTACCCTTTTTAAAAGCAGCCTCACACGCTTCGTCCCAATTCCAGGAGACTCCCTTTTGCAGCAATGAATTTAGTGGATGTAAAATGGACGATAAGTTCGGGAGGAACTTATGGTAATAGTTTATAAGGCCTAAGAATGATCGTAACTGAGATACATTCTCAGGGGGCGGGGCCTTCACTACTGCCTCGATCTTTTCTGGGGACTTATGCAGGCCTTCCTTATCTATAATGTGACCACAGTATGAGATACGTTCCTGGAAAAACTCACATTTCTGCTTGTTCGCCCTGAGTCCGTATTGTTGCAACCGCAGAAGTACTCGCTCCAGGTTAGCGAGGTGGTCGTTATCCGTTTGTCCTGTCACCAGGATGTCATCCAGGTAGCACTGCGTTCCTGGAATGCCCTGTAGGACCTGTTCCATGGTCCTCTGCCATATGGCTGGGGCGGACGCCACACCAAATACCAGGCGATTGTACTGGTACAATCCCTTGTGTGCGTTAATCGTTAGGAGCTTTTTCGAGTCCTGCTCCACCTCCATCTGTAAATAAGCTTGACAAAGGTCAATCTTCGTAAAGTGTCTACCCCCAGCTAATGATGCGAATATGTCCTCTATCCGCGGCAGCGGATACTGTACCGTGTGCAGGACTGGGTTAATAGTTATCTTAAAATCCCCGCAAATGCGAACCTTCTTTGGTTCCCCCGGCGTGTTATTTGCAGATTTCTTTATAACTGGGACGATGGGCGTGGCCCACTCACTCCACTCAATCTTTGTAAGGACACCTGCACTCTCTAAGGCATCCAGTTCTGCTTCCACAGCTGGCCGAATGGCGTAAGGCACCGGTCTGGCCTTACAAAACTTGGGGTTTGCGTCTTGAGCAATAGTTATTTTTGCTCTAATGTCCTTTAAGGTCCCCAGCCCTTGTTGGAACACCTCTGGCGTTTTTGCCAATATTTTTGACAGCCTGTTTGTAATGGTTGTATCATCCTTGGTGGTCTCTACTTTTATCTCGTGTATCGACTTCCAGTCGAAATGGATTTTTCTTATCCATTCCCTACCCAAAAGTGGTGGTCCACCATTTGGTAGGACGTATAAATAAAGTCCTGGCACTTTTCTGCCATTGTATTTAACTGTTACTTGCATTTTTCCCTTCGGGTAAACTTTTTGTCCTGTATATGTTTTTAATTTGATTTCGGTATCCTTTAAGGGAATGCGTTTGAACAGCCTGTTATAATCTTGTTCATTAATTACTGATAGGGCTGAACCCGTGTCCAGCTCCATATTAACTTCGATGCCTGCTACCTTCATTTTAACCCACATTGTGCTGTGGTCCTCCGTTTTGTCTACACCATATAACTTGAGACATCCCAGACCTTTAGACTCTGCTTTTGTGCCTTCCTTGTGACTCGTCTGAGCTACTGTCAGATATCTTATGTATTTTTGTCCTTGCCTTGGTACTGCTCGGATTGCCCCCACTATTGGGTTTCGTACCCGACCGACAAACTTTCGCTATATGCCCCTTTTTCCCACACTGCCGGCATATTTTATCACGAAACCAACAATTACTTTGGTCGTGGGCGGCCTTGCCACAACGGTAGCATTTACCTTTGTGAAATGTCACCTCATGGGTGTCATAGCCGGTTGTATTTTGTCGTATTTGAGCAGCACCCTGTGCTGCTGCTTCATGTACCGATGCTATTTCCATCGCCTGATCTAGGCTGAGCTGTTTCTTGGCCAGCAACTGTTTTCGTGTACTCTCATTTAACATGCCACAGACAAATCTGTCTCTGATCGCTTCCGCCAAAAAGGCTCCAAACTGGCAATGTTTGGACAACCGTCTGAGCTCAGCCAAATAGGCTGCCTGCGACTCATCATTCCTTTGGTCGCGTCTGTAAAAGCGGTACCTTTCCGCTATAAATGGTGGCTTAGGGTTTAAATGTTCCTTTAACGTATCAACAATTTGGGCATACGTTTTGTCTGCTGGCTTTTCTGGAGTAAGAAGATTCCTCAGCAGACCGTATGTTTTTGCCCCCATAGAATTTAATAAGGTTGCTGCCTTTTCGTCATCTTCCACCTTGTTTACTATGCAATAAAGTTCATGCCTTTCTACATATGCGTCCCAATCTTCTATGTCGGCAACAAATTCTGACAACCGAGCTTCTTTAGCCATTTTTAAAACTGCTGAAGAGGTTTTCCCGCCTTTTTCCACTAGATGGCGCTGTTACTTTTTTCTTTAACTGCTGAAGAGAAAAACTTTTCCCCTTTGTCCACTAGATGGCGCTGTTCATTTTAAACTGCTGAAGAGAAAAAAACTTTTCCCCTTTTGTCCACTAGATGGCGCTTTTCCCGCCTTTTCTCCCTCTGCTGTCAACGACGTCTCTCCAGGTTCGTTATTTTTGGCCCTTGCAGCTCCCGTTATTGCCACCGCCACTATTACAACGACCTTCCCCTCTCGTGGCCCGCTAGTCCTCGTGGCTCCGTTTGTTCCCCAGATCACCTGCCCGTTCTGGCCCTTGCAGCTCGCGTTCCCCGGGAAGGATTGCAGTTTACCTGACCCTGGGTGGACTTTTGCCCCGTGGCTGGAACGCCCATTCAGCCTCTTCTCTCAGCTGCCGCAGCCTCCGCTGGAACCTCTCTCTCTCGCTCCGTTGCTGCCGCTCCTCCTGAACTGGGTGGCCTCCTTCGGTCGACGCTGGACTCTGCAGGCTGGTAAGAAGCTTCTCTCCCCGTACTGCTACCGATCCTTTGTTGCACCTTGTACTGGTGAGTTCGAACGTTCCTAGTCGCCAGTGTAAAGTATGCGAATATACTTAATACAATAAGGAAGAGACAGCTTGGAAGGGTTTAACTTAGGTCTTTACTTCATACCCACAGGCGGGAACTGAGGGGAGATCAGTACCCACAGTACTATTTATACCCCTATGGCCAGGAGTGGTACGACGGTATCACTACGCCCTACAAAGTAGTGCTGCCCTGGCCATAGGTTCAAAGTGACATACATATTACATACACAACACCCCCCACTCTCTCTTCCCCCCAGTCTCTCTCTCTTCCCCCCCCCAGTCTCTCTCTTCCCCCCCAGTCTCTCTCTCTTCCCCCCCAGTCTCTCTCTCTCTTCCCCCCCAGTCTCTCTCGCTCTTCCCCCCCAGTCTCTCTCTCTCTTCCCCCCCAGTCTCTCTCTCTTCCCCCCCAGTCTCTCTCTCTTCCCCCCCAGTCTCTCTCTCTCTTCCCCCCCAGTCTCTCTCTCTTCCCCCCCAATCTCTCTCTCTCCCCCCCAGTCTCTCTTCCCCCCCAGTCTCTCTCTCGCTCTTCCCCCCCCCAGTCTCTCTCTCTCTTCCCCCCCCAGTCTCTCTCTCTTCCCCCCCCCCCAGTCTTTCTCTCTTCCTTCCCCCCCAGTCTCTCTCTCTTCAATTCAATTCAATTCAATTCAATTCAAATCGCTTTATTGGCATGATAAGGTACATCTTATGTTGCCAAAGCATCAAAATACATTCATGGTTGAACACATAAACGCAGTTCTATTCATACAGTGTATAAACAGGTATATCCCTGAGTGTATAAATATACATTCGCATGATTTATATATACTCTTTTCTTAGTTTACTGGTTGTCCCTCTGTTCATGGCAAGCTCTCTTCCCCCCCCAGTCTCTCACTCTTCCCCCCCGTCTCTCTCTCTCTTCCCCCCCCAGTCTCTCTCTCTCTTCCCCCCCCAGTCTCTCTCTCTCTCTCTCTTCCCCCCCAGTCTCTCTCTCTTCCCCCCGCCATCTCTCTCTCTCTTCCCCCCCAAGTCTCTCTCTCTCTTCCCCCCCCAGTCTCTCTCTCTCTTCCCCCCCAGTCTCTCTCTCTCTCTCTTCCCCCCCCAGTCTCTCTCTCTCTCTCTTCCCCCCCAGTCTCTCTCTCTCTTCCCTCCCGCCGTCTCTCTCTCTCTTCCCCCCCCCCAGTCTCTCTCTCTTCCCCCCCCAGTCTCTCTCCCCCCCCCCAGTCTCTCTTCCCCCCCCCAGTCTCTCTCTCTTCCATTCAATTCAATTCAATTCAAATCGCTTCATTGGCATGATAAGGTACATCTTATGTTGCCAAAGCATCAAAATACATTTATGGTTGAACACATAAACGCAGTTCTATTCATACAGTGTATAAACGGGTATATCCCTGAGTGTATAAATATACATTCGCATTATTTATATATACTCTTTTCTTAGTTTACTGGTTGTCCCTCTGTTCATGGCAAGCTGTAACATAGTGTGCCGCCAGTGCTACACAGCTTCTCTCCTCCCCCAGTAGGTATAGGAGTTTTTGGTTGTCATTCAGATTTCTGAATTCAGGGCATATTTGTGAGAATTTTTGGTAGAAATTCTCCCTGATGCCCTGATATTTTCCACAGGCTGTGAGGAAGTGCATCTCTGTCTCCACTACTCCCTGACTGCAGTGAGAGCATATCCTGTCCTCTCTTGGCAGCCTGGTCTGCCTGTGTCTGCCTTTTTCGATCGCTAGGCTATGTTCGCTAAGTCTGTACCTTGTCAAGGTTTTTCTCAGTTTGTTATCCTTTACCATGGTCAGGTAATCAGCTATGTTGTATTGTCTGTTTAGGGCCAAGTAGCAATTGAGTTTGCTTTGGGTTTTTGTTGTTTCTGCCCAATATGACAGATATTTTTCCTTTTGCTTAGCGACGATTGTGTTGGGTCAAATTCTTTGTGTTACGCTGTCACTGTCCTGGGGCTGGTTATTGTTAGTAGTGTTAGTAGTTGCTTCACTGAGTCCCAGGACTAGTTGACTGAGGGTATTCTTCTTTATGGTCCTCTCTTGGCATTTCAGGGCTTCGTAATGATAGCATTGGGGGTTGCTCATTTCTAGGTGTTTCCAAAATTTGGTGGCTCTTTTTTGGATAGTGATTATTAATGGATATTGGCCTAGTTCTGCCCTGCATGCATTGTTTACGGTTTTCCTTTGAGTCCGGAGTATACTTTTACAGAATTCTGCATGTAGGATCTCAATTGGGTGTTTGTCCCATTTTGCAAATTCTTGTTGTGTTAGCGGTCCCCACACCTCACTGCCATAGAGTGCAATTGGTTCAATTACTGATTTGAAAATTTTGAGCCAAATGCTAATTGCGATTTCTATTTGGATTGATTTTTTAATGGCATAGAAAGCCCTTCTTGCTTTCTCTTTCAGTTCATTCACAGCCAGTTTGAAATTTCCCGTAGAACTGATTTTTAAGCCCAAGTATGTGTAGTTAGTGGTTTGTTCAATTTTGGTTGTTGCTAGTGTGAAATTTATTTTGGGTCCCTGATGTCTGGATCTTTGCTGGAACATAAGGACTTTGGTTTTTTGGGGATTTATTGTCATGGCCCAAGTCTGGCAGTATGACTCCAGCAGATCCAGGTTCTGCTGTAGACCCTCCTTAGTTGGTGACAGCAGAACCAGGTCGTCTGCATAGAGGAGGAATTTAACCTTGGATTCATATAGGGTGAGGCCGGGTGCTGTAGATTGTTCAAGTAGTTTTGCCAATTCATTTATGTAAATATTAAAGAGTGTCGGTGAGATTGGCGAGCCCTGCATCACCCCCCGCCCCTGTGGGAAGTATTTTGTTTGTTTGTCTCCAATTTTAACTGCACATTTGTTGTTTGTATACATTGATTTAATTACATCATATGTTTCTCCCCCTACCCAGCTTCCGATAAGTTTCAGGAATAAACCATCGTGCCAGATGGAGTCTAAAGCCTTCTGGAAATCTATAAAGCATGCATAGATTTTGCTTTTGTTTTGATGAACGTGTTTGTCAATTAGGGTCTGTCGGGTAAAGATATGATCTGATGTTCTATAGTTTGGCAGGAATCCAATTTGGCTTTTACTCAAGACATTGTGCTCCTCAAGGAAGTTTATAAGTCTTTTGTTTATGATGCTACAGAATACCTTCCCCAGGTTACTGTTTACACAGATGCCTCGATAGTTATTTGGGTCGACTTTGTCCCCACTTTTGTATATGGGCGTTATGAGTCCTTTGTTCCAGATATCAGGGAAGTAACCGACACTCAGAACCAAGTTGAAGAGTTTTAGGATAGCCAGTTTCATTTTATCGTCTGTGTGTTTAATCATCTCGCTTAGTATGCCTTCTGCCCCGCAAGCTTTTCCTGGTCGCAGGTCCTTGAGTTTTTCAAAAAGTTCTTTTTCTGTTCACAGAATCACAGAAACCCCACAGTGCAGATAGAGGCCATTTCAGCCCATCGAGCCTGCACCGACACATATCCCACCCGATCCCCATAACCCCACGTATTTAATCCCCCTAACACTAAGGGTCAATTTATCATAGCCAATCAACCTAACCCGCACATCTTTGGACTGTGGGAGGAAACCGGAGCACCCGGAGAAAACCCACGCAAACACGGGGAGAATGTGCAAACTCCACACAGACAGTCACCCGAGGCCGGATTCGAACCCGGGTCCCTGGCGCTGTGAGGCAACAGTGCTAACCACTATGGAGTCTAGCGGGTTTTGGTTATCTTTTGTGGCCATTTCTAGCTTTTCCAGTTTTTTGCATATTTGGGGTTGCTCTGGCCTTAGTGTGTTTTTCTGGTATAATTTTTCAAAGTGGTTTTCCCATGTGTCTCCATTTTGAATGGCCAATTCGTCGTGTTGTTTTTTGTGTAATGTATTCCAGTTGTCCCAGAAACAATTGGAATCAATGGATTCCTCAGTGTATTCTTAACATATTGCTCTTTTTTGGTTCTGAGTGTGTTTCTGTATTGTGTTAGTGTCTGACAATAAGTAAGGCGTAATTCCTCATTTTCTGGATGTCTTTGTTTTTGGTTTGATATTTTTCTAAGTTTTTTCCTCATGTTATGGCAATCTGGGTCAAACCATTTTTCATAGTTTTTTGTTTTGGGTTTGTTCTTGCGAGCTTTCAAGTTTGACCTTGTTGCCAAATTATCAAAAATATTGTGGTAAACCACTGTTATACCTGTCTGTATGTGTATGTGTATTCCACTAGGTACAGGTCTGGACATGCCTCGGCTGACTCCTCCCACTATTCCAGGTATATAAGTGACTACCTCCCAGTCCCTTAGTATTCTGGACGGGTCGACCACTCGAGACTAGACCTTCATTCTTTAGTTAATAAAAGCCTGGTTGTTACTCGCTTAACCTCAGTCTTTTGAGTAATTGATGGCGCATCAATTGTTTAGGTTATTCACTGCCCGGTTTACGCCTTCTTTATTGTGAGTGTATATGTTATCCAGAAAGGTGTCCAAGAGAGCTTGAGTTGATTCATTGCTAATTGCTTTCTGGTATTTTTCCGTGTCGTTTTTGGCCCATCTGTATGATTTTTTGGTGTTGTACAGTTTACTGGGTTGTGTTTCTGTGTTGTTTGTTTCTGTCTTTTTAAGATACATAGTAATTTGACTGTGATCTGACAGTGTTGTTTGTGGTTTGACTGTGAATGCTCTGAAAGAGGATGGGTCCAAGTCCGTAATCATATAGTCTACGGTGCTGCAGCCAAGAGGTGAGCAGTAGGTCGATCTTCCTAGGAGGTCTCCTATGAATCTACCATTGACAATGTACAGACCCAGGCTTCGACAGAGCTGCAGGAGATGTTTTCCGTTGGTATTTGTCTGCTTGTCGCAGTTATGCCTGTATGGAAGGGAAGGGATATCGAAGTGGTTATTTCCGAATATGTAATTGTTTCCCTGATTATTTGTGAAGTCTGGTTCTTCTCCAGTTCTTGAATTGAGGTCACCACAGATCAACACGTTCCCCAGGGCCTGGTATTGGATAATTTCCCCCTCAATGTTGGAGAAGGTGTCCTCTTTAAAGTACGGGGATTCCATTGGGGGGATATAGAGTGCGCAAATGAAAACATCTTGGGTGCTAGAGATAATCTCCCTCTCAATTTTGAGCCACATGTGGTTTTCGCCCTTTTTTATAAATTTGATGTAATTCTTAAGCTCTGTCTTAAACCAAATCAGTATGCCTCCGAAGTCTCTGCCTTGGGTTACTCCTGGTAATTTATTGGAGGGGACCACCAGCTCTGTGTACCCTTGGGGACGGCCAGTGTGTCCTTTTCCTTTATACCAAGTTTCCTGTAAAATGATAATATCTATATCTTTAGTTTCATCTATGAACTCTGGGGTCCTACTCTTCACGTCGAGCACCGAAGAGCGTAGACCTTGGATATTCCAGGTCGAAATATATAAGGATTTCATGTTAAGTTTGATCTTCAACTATGATATGTTAAAGAATGATATGTGATTGTCGTGTCTAAATGTGGGGAAAAAAGATCATCTCAGTTGTCTATAAATGTTAATACTACTTGGTTACAGTTCTTTCTATTAATTAGTCCTTGATTTTTTTCATTTTCTGATCCATAAGGCGGAAGTAGATGCTGCTGCACGTCTGCTTATTGTCTCTTAATGGATTGTCTCTGTCTGAGGTATTGCGTACGCCCTGTGCATCTCTCCCTCTGTCTGGCTGGGAGCGGTCCTGTTCCCCTGTGGGACAGGAGTGGTGCAGGTCTGGTATTGTTGTGCATGGGGATCCTCTCTGGTCCCGGTTGGTGTGGTGGTGGTCTCTGTAGTGGTCCTGGTATGTACGTCGCTGATCTCTGGTGTTCGGGGGGGGGTCCTCTTGAGGTCTGGGTATGGACCCGGTTAAAAGCGACGTCGTTCAGGGCTTTAGCAAAGATCGATATTCCTTTCCTGTGGATGTGGTCGTAAAGACATTCCTCATCGAGGGTGGGGTGTTGGGCCAGGTGCACGTTGTGCTTTGATTCACAGTCTCTTGCTATGCTGGCATTTATCTCATGAATTGTGTTGCTGTTAAAGTCTGTTCTCGGCAATATTGTGGAAACCGTGATTCTAGTGTTTGGAAATATATTGCTTGCCTTCCTAATCACTGCTCTGAGCGATGTTGCTACATCTTTCTGCTGGGCCTTTAGGTCATTTGTGCCCGTGTGTATTATTATGTGTTGGGGGGAGCCTAATCTGGTTTTGGTCAGCCATTCCATGGCTCTGTCTGTTGTTGGGCACCAGATCTTTTCTACTTTACTTCTAGGGAAGAGCTTTTTCTCCCATAGAAATTTCCCATTTGAGTCTATGAGTATTACAATGTCAGCCTTGTTTGTCTTTACTGTCTGGTGGCTTTCGCCTGGACTCATAGCGTATGTGTTGGGCTGGGGTGGTCGTGTCTGGTGTGTGCGCTCCTCTTGTGAGCGGCTCGCTTGTGGTTCCACGGTGGTGGGGGAAGACTGAGCTTCAGTATGCTGGTCGGTCTGTGTGGCACCCCTTGTATTGTGTGTCTGCTGCTGTTGTTCAGTGTGGGAGTGCAGCTGTTCAGTCGGGCTCTGTATTGTCTTATCTCTAGCCTCTGGCTGCTGGTCTAATGGTGTTATCTCTCCTCTATGGCTCTCTTTGTTTTCCTGCAGCTCTTTCACCTGATTCCCAAGTAGATTCACCTGATTCTCAAGTAGATTCAGCTCTCTCCTGTGTCTCTCCCTCTCTTGCTGTTGTTCGTGTTTCATTTTAAGGACCTCCTCTCTGAGTTTAACCATCTCTGTCTCTAACTGATTAAATTTATCCTTTAGTTGTATCTGGCTGTGTGATCCCGGGGTATGTGTCTGGTCGGCCCGGGAAGGCTCACTCACTTCCTGGCTAGGCTGCTCTTCTCTTGGTGAGCTGGAATTGGTAGGGGGACTATGTGTGGCTTCCTCCCTGGTAGTTAAGCTGGGGTTAGTCAGTTGTATCATGTGGCTGTGGGTCGCCGGGGTTAGTGTCTGGTTAGAACTGTGTGGCTCGTTCACCTCCTGACCAGGCTGATTTACTCCTGGTGAGTTGTCAATGGTGGGGGGCGTGCGGGTCACTTTTCCCCTGTTAGCCACTCTGGGGCTGTTCCTTCCCCTCTCTATTTCTTTCAGTGTCTTGAAGGTCGTTTCAAAGTTGTCGAGGTTGCCTTGCATTAATATTGTTCCGTTATTGTACATGTTGACAGTCGTGCTTGTCCTGTCTCCTGGTTTATTAATTTTCATTTTGGACCCATTAGCGGTTTTTTCCTGCGTAACCCTGGTATAGTGTGATTTTATTGCTGTGATCCAAGCCGCTGGCTGATCGGAGTAAAAAATGAGGTTACATTTTTTCCCAGTGCTGTACCGGTCAGCAAAAAGAGTTTCTGGTTGTTCTCCCAGTCTCTCTCTCCCCCCGTCTCTCTCTCTCCCCCCAGTCTCTCTCTCACCCCCCCAGTCTCTCTCTCTCCCCCCCGTCTCTCTCTCTACCCCCCAGTCTCTCACTCTACCCCCCAGTCTCTCTCTCTCCCCCCAGTCTCTCTCTCTCCCCCCAGTCTCTCTCGCTTCCCCCAGTCTCTCTCTCTCCCCCCCAGTCTTTCTCTCTCTCTCTCCCCCCAGTCTCTCTCTCTCTCCCCCCAGTCTCTCTCCCCCAGTCTCTCTCTCTCCCCCCCAGTCTCTCTCTCTCTCTCCCCCCTCCCAGTCTCTCTCTCTCTCTCCCCCGTCTCTCTCTCTCTCTCCCCCCATCTCTCTCTCTCTCTCCCCCATCTCTCTCTCTCCCCCCCACTCTCTCTCTCCCCCCCACTCTCTCTCTCTCCCCCCCAGTCTCTCTCTCTCCCCCCCAGTCTCTCTCTCAATTCAATTCAATTCAATTCAAATTGCTTTATTGGCATGATAAGGTACATCTTATGTTGCCAAAGCATCGAATAACATTTATGGTTGAACACATAAATGCAGATCTATTCATACAGTGTATAAACAGATATATCCCTGAGTGTATAAATATACATTCGTATAATTTGTATATACTCTTTTCTTAGGTTTACTGGTTGTCCCTCTGTTTATGGCAAGCTGTAACATAGTGTGCCGCTAAGGTTACACAGTTTCTCTGTTCCCCTCGTAGGTATGGGAGTTTTTGGTCGTCATTCAAATTTCTGAATTAAGGGCATATTTGTGTGAATTTTTGGTAGAAATTCTCCCTGATGCCCTGATATTTTCCACAAGCTGTGAGGAAGTGCATCTCTGTCTCCACCACTCCCTGACTGCAGTGAGAGCATTGTGGTAAACTGTTATACCTGCCTGTGTGGGTGTTTGTATTCCACTGTGTACATGTCTGTACATGCCTCGGCTGACTCCTCCCACGAGTCCAGGTATAAAGGTGACTGCTCCACAGTCCCTCTGTATTCTGGACTGGTCGACCACTCGAGGCACACCTTCATTCTCTTGTTAATAAAAGCCTGTTAGTTACTCGCTTAACCTCAGTCTTTTGAGTAACTGATAGCGCATCAATTTTATTAACAAGATTTTTTTATAATGGAGAAGATCCTCACACCAGCATGCCTGGACTTAGACCATCGGGAGGCGGACGCGTCCACCAAGTTTGCTCACTGGCTTAGGTGCTTTGAAAGATTCCTGATCGCCTCCGCTGCAACGGTCAAATCGGATGAGGACAAACTGGATGTCCTGATCTCCAAAGTGAACCACCGCGCGTACTCGGTCATCCAGGACGCGACCTCGTACACGGCTGCTCTCAAGCTCCTCAAGGACCAGTACACGCGCCCAGTGAATGAGGTGTACGCCAGGCACCTCCTGGGGAGTCGTAAACAACAACCTGGGGAATCGACCGAGGAATACCTTCAGGCACTGTCTGTGCTTGGCCGGGCCTGTGGTTGTAAGGATGTAAAGGCCGCCGTGTACACAGAGGAACTTATCCGGGACGCTTTTGTAGCGGGCCACAGGTCCAATTACACCCGACAGCGACTGTGGGAGCAGAGTGACCTCGACCTCAACAAGGCCTCTGAACTCGCACTATCATTGGACGCAGCCTACCGGGGCATGGATGCCTACTCCTCTGCACCGTGGACGCCGCGGGGAACGACAGCCTGGGACGCGGTAGGATCGTCTCATAGCGCCGTGCCACCCCAGCCACATCCCAGCAACGGCCCAACTACCGCAGCAGTGTCCCAAGGCCAGAAATGCTACTTCTGTGGTCAGGCCAAACACCCCAGAGCGCGCTGCCCGGCGAAAAATGCGATCTGCTCGGGCTGCGGTAAGAAGGGACTGCAGGGCCAGCGTCTGCAGGGCCAAAGCCACCCCGAACCCCAGCAGCGCCGCGTGTGGGCCGTGCGGGCCGCCATCTTGGGCCTCCCCAGCCATGTGCGAATCACCGGAACAGCAGCCATTTTGGACGCCTCCAGCCACATGGGGATCATGGACGCCGCCATCTTGGACGCCAGCGGGACGCAGCAGGCCCCCAACACCGCCTCATCTGATACCCGCAGCGACACACCGACCCCTACGCTGGCCTCCGTTACGCTGGACCAAGCGAGACCGCACCAACTGGCCCGGTCCACAATGGACATTAAGGTAAATGGTCACGAAACAACCTGCCTTTTTGACTCTGGGAGCACGGAGAGCTTCATCCACCCCGACACGGTGCGGCGTTGCTCTCTCCCAGTCCTGCCTGCCCACCAGCGGATTTCTATGGCCTCCGAGTCCCAGTCGGCGGACATTGGCGGCTACTGCGTGGTGACACTCTTAGTAGACGGGACTGTGTACGATAATTTTAAACTTCTGGTCCTGCCCCACCTCTGCGCTGCCGTTCTACTGGGGTTAGATTTTCAGTGCCACCTTAAAAGTGTTACGATGGCGTACGGTGGACCCCTCCCCCCACTCACAGTCCGCAGCCAGCAGCTTCCAAACTGCCCGCCGCGCACCAGGTGCAACCTCTCCACACTCAGAGTCACCCCCCCCCACTGTTTGCTAACCTCACCCCCGACTGTAAGCCCATCGCCACAAAGAGCAGGCGATACAGTGCCGGGGACAGGGTTTTCATTAAAACCGAAGTGGAGCGGCTCCTGAAGGAGGGGATTATTGAGGGCAGCACCAGCCCCTGGCGAGCCCAGGTTGTGGTCGTTAAGACCGGCGAGAAGCAGCGCCTGGTCATCAACTACAGCCAGACAATAAATCGCTACACATTGCTGGACGCTTACCCACTCCCCCGCATAGCTGATATGGTCAACCAGATCGCGCAGTACCGCGTCTTCTCGACCATTGACCTGAAATCAGCGTACCACCAGCTCCCTTTCCACCCTGAGGACCGCCAGTATACTGCCTTTGAGGCAAACGGCCGCCTCTATCACTTCCTTAGGGTTCCCTTTGGCGTCACCAACAGGGTCTCCGTCTTCCAAAGGGAGATGGACCGGATGGTCGATCAAAATGCGTTGCAGGCCACTTTCCCATATCTGGACAATGTGACCATCTGCGGCCATGACTTGCAGGACCATGACGCAAACCTCGAAAAATTCCTCTGCACCGCCCAACTCCTGAACCTGACGTATAACAAGGAGAAGTGCATATTCCGCACAAGCCGCCTCGCCATCCTTGGCTGTGTTGTGGAACACGGAGTCATTGGTCCCGACCCCGACCGGATGCGTCCCCTTATGGAACTCCCACTGCCCCACTGCCGCAAGGCCCTGAAGAGGTGCCTAGGGTTTTTCTCCTATTACGCCCAGTGGGTCCCCTACTATGCGGACAAGGCCCGTCCGCTGATCAAGTCCACCTTTTTTCCCTTGACGGCAGAGCCGCTTAGCCTTCCACCGTATCAAGGAAGACATTGCCAAAGCCATCATGCACGCAGTGGACGAATCCATCCCCTTCCAGGTGGAAAGCAACGAGTCCGACTTTGCCCTGGCCGCTACCCTTAATCAGGCGGGGAGACCCGTGGCCTTCTTTTCACGAACCTTCCAGGGCCCGGAGACCAGACACTCCACTGTTGAGAAGGAGGCCCAGGCGATTGTGGAGGCTGTGCGTCATTGGAGGCACTACCTGGCCGGAAAACGATTTACCCTGCTCACTGACCAGCGTTCAGTTGCTTTTATGTTTAACAACAAGCAGAGGGGCAAAATCAAAAATGACTAGATCTTGAGGTGGAGAATCAAACTTTCCACCTACAATTACGAGATCTTCTACCGGCCCAGGAAGCTCAATGAACCCCCGGATGCTCTATCGCGTGGCACCTGCGCCAGCGCGCAGATCGATAGACTGCGGGCCCTCCACAATGACCTCTGCCACCCGGGGGTCACCAGGTTCTTCCACTTCATCAAGGCCCGCAACCTGCCTTACTCCATTGAGGAGGTCAGGACCATGACCAGGAACTGCCAAGTCTGCGCTGAGTGCAAACCGCACTTTTATAGACCAGACAGGGCTCACCTGATAAAAGCCACTCGCCCCTTCGAGCGCCTGAGCGTTGATTTTAAAGGGCCTCTCCCCTCCTCCGACCGCAATGTGTACTTCCTCAACATTATTGATGAGTACTCCCGTTTCCCGTTCGCCATCCCCTGCCCGGACATGACCAGTGCCACGGTCATTAAATGTCTGAACGACCTCTTCACCCTGTTCGGTTTCCCCAGCTATATCCATAGTGACCGGGGCTCATCGTTTATGAGCGACGAACTCCGCCAGTACCTGCTCGCTAGGGGTATTGCCACAAGCAGGACCACCAGTTACAACCCCCGGGGGAACGGACAGGTAGAAAGAGAGAATGCGACAGTTTGGAAGGCCGCCCTGCTAGCCTTAAAGTCTAGGGGCCTTCCGACCTCCCGCTGGCAGGATGTGCTCCCCGAGGCGCTCCACTCTATTCGGTCACTGCTGTGCACTGCCACTAATGCCACCCCTCATGAGAAAATGTTTATCTTCCCAAGGAAGTCCACATCGGGGACATCGCTACCGCCATGGCTGACGTCCCCAGGGCCGGTCCTACTGAGAAGACACGTGAGGACCCATAAAACGGACCCCCTGGTCGAGAGGGTCGACCTCCTCCACGCCAACCCCCAGTATGCTTACATCGCGTACCCGGACGGGCGGGAGGACACAGTCTCCAAACGAGACCTCGCACCCTCGGGGGCCCCAGTAACCCACTACCACACCCCCCCCCCACGATCCAATATCAAACCCCAGCAGACGGCACGCCTGGGCCCCGCGACCCGCTCGACACCCACGAGGACTACACACCAGTGCCCCAGCCTACGCGGGACTCGATGCCGGAAGCTTCACTACCCCTGCCGTCGCCACGTCGATCACAGCGGCAGACAAGACCTCTGGAGAGACTCCAATACACAAACTTTTAATACACTTCACCCCGCCGGACTCATTTTTAAACAAAGGGTGAATGTGGCAAACCACTGTTATACCTGCCTGTGTGGGTGTTTGTATTCCACTGTGTACATGTCTGTACATGCCTCGGCTGACTCCCCCCACGAGTCCAGGTATAAAGGTGACTGCTCCACAGTCCCTCTGTATTCTGGACTGGTCGACCACTCGAGGCACACCTTCATTCTCTTGTTAATAAAAGCCTGTTAGTTACTCGCTTAACCTCAGTCTTTTGAGTAATTGATAGCGCATCAGTTGGTGACAGCAGAACCAGGTCATCTGCATAGAGGAGGAATTTAACCTTGGATTCATATAGGGTGAGGCCGGGTGCTGTAGATTGTTCAAGTAGTTTTGCCAATTCATTTATGTAAATATTAAAGAGTGTCGGTGAGATTGGCGAGCCCTGCATCACCCCCCGCCCCTGTGGGAAATATTTTGTTTGTTTGTCTCCAATTTTAACTGCACATTTGTTGTTTGTATACATTGATTTAATTACATCATATGTTTTTCCCCCTACCCAGCTTTCGATAAGTTTCAGGAATAAACCGTCGTGCCAGATGGAATCGAAAGCCTTCTGGAAATCTATAAAGCATGCGTAGGTTTTGCTTTTGTTTTGATGAACGTGTTTGTCAATTAGGGTCTGTAGGGTGAAGATATGATCTGATGTTCTATAGTTTGGCAGGAATCCAATTTGGCTTTTACTCAAGACATTGTGCTCCTCAAGGAAGTTTATAAGTCTTTTCGAGCATTTCCAGTTTTTTGCATATTTGGTGTTGCTCTGGCCTTAGTGTGTTTTTCTGGTATAATTTTTCAAAGTGGTTTTCCCATGTGTCTCCATTTTGAATGGCCAATTCGTCGTGTTGTTTTTTGATTAATGTATTCCAGTTGTCCCAGAAACAATTGGAATCAATGGATTCCTCAATGGAGCTGAGTGTATTCTTAATATACTGCTCTTTTTTGGTTCTGAGTGTGTTTCTGTATTGTGTTAGTGTCTGACAATAAGTAAGGTGTAATTCCTCGTTTTCTCGATGTCTGTGTTTTTGGTTTGATATTTTTCTAAGTTTTTTCCTCATGTTATGGCAATCTGGGTCAAACCATTTTTCATAGTTTTTTGTTTTGAGTTTGTTCTTGCGAGCTTTCAAGTTTGACCTTGTTGCCAAATTATCAAAAATATTGTTTAGGTTATTCACTGCCTGGTTTACGCCTTCTTTATTGTGAGTGTATATGTTATCCAGAAAGGTGTCCAAGAGAGCTTGAGTTGATTCATTGCTAATTGCTTTCTGGTATTTTTCCGTGCTGTTTTTGGCCCATATGTACGATTTTTTGGTGTTGTACAGCTTACTGGGTTGTGTTTCTGTGTTGGTTGTTTCTGTCTTTTTAAGATACATAGTAATTTGACTGTGATCTGACAGTGTTGTTTGTGGTTTGACTGTGAATGCTCTGAAAGAGGATGGGTCCAAATCCGTAATCAAATAGTCTACGGTGCTGCAGCCAAGAGGTGAGCAATAGGTCGATCTTCCTAGGAGGTCTCCCATGAACCTACCATTGACAATGTACAGACCCAGGCTTCGACAGAGCTGCAGGAGCTGTTTTCCGTTGGTATTTGTCTGCTTGTCGCAGTTATGCCTGTATGGAAGGGAAGGGATATCGAAGTGGTTATTCCCGAATATGTAATTGTTTCCCTGATTATTGGTGAAATCTGGTTCTTCGCCAGTTCTTGAATTGAGGTCACCACAGATCAACACGTTCCCTGGGCCTGGAATTGGATAATTTCCCTCTCAATTTTGGAGAAGGTGTCCTCTTTAAAGTACGGGGATTCCATTGGGGGGATATAGGGTGCGCAAATGAAAACATCTTGGGTGTTAGAGATAATCTCCCTCTCAATTTTGAGCCACATGTAGTTTTCGCCCTTTTTTATAAATTTGATGCCATTCTTAAGCTCTGTTTTAAACCAAATCAGTATGCCTCCGGAGTCTCTGCCTTGGGTTACTCCTGGTAATTTATTGGAGGGGACCACCAGCTCTGTGTACCCTTGGGGACGGACAGTGTGTCTTTTTCCTTTATACCAAGTTTCCTGTAAAATGATAATATCTAGATCTTTAGTTTCATCTATGAACTCTGGGGTCCTACTCTTCACGTCGAGCACCGAAGAGCGTAGACCTTGGATATTCCAGGTCGAAATATATAAGGATTTCATGTTAAGTTTGATCTTTTACTATGATATGTTAAAGAATGATATGTGTTTGTCGTGTCTAAATGTGGGGAAAAAAAGATCATCTCAGTTGTCTATAAATGCTAATACTACTTGGTTACAATTCTTTCTATTAATTAGTCCTTGATTTTTTTCATTTTCTGATCCATAAGGCAGAAGTAGATGCTGCTGCACGTCTGCTTAGTGTCTTAATGGATTGTCTCTGTCTGAGGTATTGCGTACGCCCTGTGCATCTCTCCCTCTGGCTGGGAGCGGTCCTGTTCCCCTGTAGGACAGGAGTGGTGCAGGTCTGATATTGTTGTTGTGCATGGGGATCCTCTCTGGTCCTGGTTGGTGTGGTGGTGGTCTCTGTAGTAGTCCTGGTATGTACCCCGCTGATCTCTGGTGGTCGGGGGGGGGGGTCCTCCTGGAGTCTGGGTATGGACCCGGTTAAAAGCGACGTCCTTCAGGGCTTTAGCAAAGATCGATATTCATTTCCTGTGGATGTGGACGCGGTCGTAAAGACATTCCACATCGAGGGTGGGGTGTTGGGCCAGGTGCACGTTGTGTTTTGATTCACAGTCTCTTGCTATGCTGGCATTTATCTCATGAATTGTGTTGTTGTTAAAGTCTGTTCTCGGCAATATTGTGGAAACAGTGATTCTAGTGTTTGGAAATGTATTGCTTGCCTTCTTAATCACTGCTCTGAGCGATGTTGCTACCCCTTTCTGCTGGGCCTTTAGGTCATTTGTGCCCATGTGTATTATTATGTGTTGGGGGGAGCCTAATCGGGTTTTGGTCAGCCATTCCAGGGCTCTGTCTGTTGTTGGGCACCAGATCTTTTCTACTTCTAGGGAAGAGCTTTTTCTCCCATAGAAATTTCCCATTTGAGTCTATGATTATTATGATGTCAGCCTTGTTTGTGTTTACTGTTTGGTGGCTTTCGCCTGGACTCATAGCGTGTGTGTTGGACTGGGGTGGTCGTGTCTGGTGTGTGCGCTCCTCTTGTGAGCGGCTCGCTTGTGGTTCCACAGTGGTGGGGGAAGACTGAGCTTCAGTATGCTGGTCGGTCTGTGTGGCACCCCTTGTATTGTGTGTCTGCTGCTGTTGTTCAGTGTGGGAGTGCAGCTGTTCAGTCGGGCTCTGTATTGTCTTATCTCTAGCCTCTGACTGCTGGTCTATTGGTGCTATCTCTCCTCTATGGCTCTCTTTGTTTTCCTGCAGCTCTTTCACCTGATTCCCAAGTCGATTCAGCTCTCTCCTGTATCCCTCCCTCTCTTGCTTTTGTTCGTGTTTCAGTTTAAGGACCTCCTCTCTAAGTTTAACCAGCTCTGTCTCTAACTGATTAAATTTATCCTTTAGTTGTATCTGGCTGTGTGATCCCGGGGTATGTGTCTGGTCGGCCCTGGAGGGCTCACTCACTTCCTGGCTAGGCTGCTCTTCTCTTGGTGAGCTGGAATTGGTAGGGGGACTATGTGTGGCTTCCTCCCTGGTAATTACGCTGGGGTTAGTCAGCTGTATCATATGGCTGTGGGGCCCCGGGGTTAGTGTCTGGTTAGAACTGTGTGGCTCGTTCACCTCCTGACCAGGCTGATTTACTCCTGGTGAGTTGTCAATGGTGGGGGGAGTGCGGGTTGCTTTTCCCCTGTTAGCCACTCTGGGGCTGTTCCTTCCCCTGTCAGTTACTTCTCTCAGTGTCTTGAAGGCCGTTTCAAAGTTGTCGAGGTTGCCTTGCACTAATATTGTTCCGTTATCGTACATGTTGACAGTCGTGGTTGCACTGTCCGGGTCCCCTGGTTTCTTAATTTTCAGTTTGGACCCATTAGCGGTTCTTTCCTGCTTAACCCTGGTATAGTGTGATTTTATTGCTGTGATCCAAGCCGCTGACTGATCTGAGTAAAAAATGAGATTACATTTTTTCCCAGTGCTGTACCAGTCAGCAAAAGAGTTTCTGGTTTTTTCTCTCAGCTGTTTCTGCTTGATCGATTTTTTAGCATTTTTTCTGGTGTTGGGGGCAATCTGGAAGAGGTTGCTCTCAGTGTGCCTCGGAGCTGCTGTGGCTCCTCTGATTCGCTCATTATTGGTAGTGTAGAGGTAGAAAGTATTGTTGATCTTAGAATAAGCTTTTCTGGGGCCCCCGGGTTTGATGTTTCCCTCTCCCTGCTCGCGACCTTTCCCAGTCCCCAGACTCGCTCGCTCTCCAGGCCCTCCCAGGCCCCGTACTCACTGTCCTGGTCTGTGTCTGGGATTTGCTGATTCCCGGTGTCTCCCGGCTGCTCCCCTCCCCCTCAGAGGTCTCTCGGCCTCTGTCTTGGCCCGGCTCCTCAGGCCTTTCCCTGGCTTCAGGCTCCCTCCCCAGGACCCGTACTCACTGTCTGCGCCTGGGAGCCGCTGCCTCACGGTGCCTTCAGGCTGCTCCCCTCTCCCTCAGAGGTCTCCAGGCCTCTGTCTCGGCCCGGCTCCTCCGGCCCCTCCCCGGTCCACAGTCCTGTGTTCCGGCCACCGCTCTGGAGTCGCGCTCCGACCCCCTGCCCCTGTGGCCCCGTGCGGCCGCTGTTGAGTCGCCGCTCCGACTGTCGCTGCGGCCCCGTGCGGGCCGTTGTTGAGTTGCCGCTCCGAATGCGCCCCCCCCAGTCTCTCTCTCTTTCCCCCCCAGTCTCTCTCTCTTCCCCCCCAGTCTCTCTCTCTTCCCCCCAGTCTCTCTCTCTTCCCCCCAGTCTCTCTCTCTTCCCCCCCAGTCTCTCTCTCTGTTTCCACCTCCAGTCTCTCTCTCTCTCTTCCCCCCGTCTCTCTCTTCCCCCCCAGTCTCTCTCTCTTCCCCCCCGTCTCTCTCTTCCCCCCCAGTCTCTCTCTCTTCCCCCCAGTCTCTCTCTCTACACCTCCCCCCAGTCTCTCTCTCTTTCCCGCCCCCCCAGTCTCTCTCTGTTTCCCCCCCCAGTCTCTCTCTCTCTTCCCCCAGTCTCTCTCTCTTCACCCCCCCCAGTCCCCTCTCTCTCTTCCCCCCCAGTCTCTCTCTCTTCCCCCCCAGTCTCTCTCTCTCTTTCCCCCCCTCAGTCTCTCTCTCTATTCCCCCCCAGTCTCTCTCTCTCTTCCCCCCAGTCTCTCTCTCTTCCCCCCCCAGTCTCTCTCTCTCTTTCCCCCCCAGTCTCTTTCTCTTCCCCCCCCCGTCTCTCTCTCTTCCCCCCCCCAGTCTCTCTCTCTTCCCCCCGCAGTCTCTCTCTCTTCCCCCCCGTCTCTCTCTCTTCACCCCCCCAGTCTCTCTCTCTTTCCCCCCAGTCTCTCTCTCTTCCCCCCCAGTCTCTCTCTCTTCCCCCCCCAGTCTCTCTCTCTTCCCCCCCCAGTCTCTCTCTCTTCCCCCCCAGGTCTCTCTCTATTCCCCCCCAGTCTCTCTCTCTTCCCCCCCAGTCTCTCTCTCTTCCCCCCCAGTCTCTCTCGCTTTCCCCCCCCAGTCTCTCTCTCTTTCCCCCCCCCAGTCTCTCTCTCTTTCCCCCCCCCAGTCTCTCTCCCCCCCCTGTCTATCTCCACCCCCCCCGCCCCCGTCTCTCTCGCCCCACCCCCCCCGTCTCTCTCCCCCCCGGTCTCTCTTCCTCCCCCCCCCCGGGTCTGTCTCTCTCCCCCCCCCCTCGTCTCTCTCCCCCCCCCACACCCCCGGGTCTGTCTCTCTGCCCCCCCCGTCTCTCTCCCCCCCCCCCCCCACGTCTCTCCCCCCCCCAGTCTCTCTCCCCCCCAGTCTCTCTCCCCCCCCAGTCTCTCTCCCCCCCCCCCGGTCTCTCTCCCCCCACCCCAGTCTCTCCCCCCCCCACCCCCAGTCTCTCCCCCCCCCCCAAGTCTCTCCCCCCGCCAGTCTCTCTCCCCCCCAGTCTCTCTCTCTTCCCCCGCCCCGGTCACTCTCTTTTCCCCCCCCAATCTCTCTCCCCCC
>NW_028225186.1:519263-561629 GCF_052327205.1 Somniosus microcephalus | reverse complement strand
GTCTGTCTCTGATTTGTGTCTCTGATAGTCGAGAGATAGTCTGCCAGTTTATATTCTCTTTTTAGGGCCCGGTAGCATTCTAATCTGCTTTGGCTTTTGGTTATTGTGTTCCAATGTTCCAGGTAGGTTTCTTTGCATTGTTTAATGATTTGGTTCACTCGGATTGGTATTTGGGGAGCAGTGTTGGTCTGGGACTGGTCAGGGTCCGGCTGGGTAGGAGAACTTTGTTTCAGTAACAACTGACTCAGGGGACTCGTTTCTGGGTTCAGCTCTTGGGTCTGGAGGGCTTTGAAATGAAGGGTGTCTGGGGAACTAGATTTGAGGTGATTTAGAAAGTTTAGTGCTCGTTTTTGGATGTTTATTATCAGTGGGTATCTGCCTAGTTCGGCTCTACATGCATTTGTTGGTGTTTTCCTTTGGGTGCGAAGAATGCTTCGGCAAAATTCTGCATGTAGGGCTTCTATTGTGTGTTTTTCCCATTTAGTGTAGCTATGGTGATTGAGTGGGCCCCATACTTCACTACCATACAGCGCAATGGGCAGGATTATACTATCAAATATTTTGAGCCAGATTTTGATTGGAATTTGGATGTTGTAGAATTTTCTTTTTATTGTATATAGGGCTCTTCGGGCTTTTTCTTTTAGTGCATTCACTGCTATGTTGAAGCTCCCTGATGCTGTAATGGTTAGACCAAGGTAAGTGTAGCTCATAGTGTGTCCTATGATAGTATCACTGAGAGTAAACTGGTATTTGTTTCCTGACATCTGGGCCTTTTTGAAAAATCATGATGTTGGTTTTCTTTAGATTTACTGTCAGGGCCCAATTTTGGCAGTATTTGTCGAGTAGGTCTAAATGTTGCTGTAATCCCTCTCTCTCTCTCTTCCGCCTCCCAGTCTCTCTCTCTTCCCCCCGTCTTTCTCTCTCTCCCCCCCAGTCTCTCTCTCTTCCCCCCACGTCTCTCTCTCTTTTCCCCCCCAGTCTCTCTCTCTCTCTTCCCCCATCTCTCTCTCTCTTCCCCCCAGTCTCTCTCTCTCTTCTCCCCCAGTCTCTCTCTCTCTTCCCCCCCAGTCTCTCTCTCTCTTCCCCCCGTCTCTCTCTCTGTTCCCCCCCAGTCTCTCTCTCTCTTCTCCCCCCAGTCTCTCTTTCTTCTCCCCCCAGTCTCTCTCTCTCTTCTCCCCCCCAGTCTCTCTCTCTCTCTCTTCCCCCCAGTCTCTCTCTCTTCCCCCCCAGTCTCTCTCTCTTCCCCCCCAGTCTCTCTCTCTTCCCCCCAGTCTCTCTCTCTTCCCCCCAGTCTCTCTCTCTTCCCCCCCAGTCTCTTCTCTTTCTTTTCTCTCTCTCTTCTCTCGTCCCCCCCAGTCTTTCTCCCTTCCCCCCAGTCTCTCTCCCTTCCCCCCAGTTTCTCTCCCTTCCCCCCAGTCTCTCTCCCTTCCCCCCCAAGTCTCTCTCTCTACCCCCCCAGTCTCTCTCTCTTCCCCCGCCCCCAGTCTTTCTCTCTCTCTTCCCCCTCCGTCTCTCTCTCTCTTCCCCCCCCAATCAATTCAAATCAATTCAATTCAAATTGCTTTATTGGCATGACAAGGTACATCTTATGTTGCCAAAGCATCGAAAAACATTCATGGTTGAACACATAAATACAGATCTATCCATACAGTGTATAAACAGATATATCCCTGAGTGTATAAATATACATTCATATAATTTGTATATACTCTTTTCTTATATTTAGTGGTTGTCCCTCTGTTTATGGCAAGCTGTAACATAGTGTGCCGCTAAGGTTACACAATTTCTCTCTTCCCCTGGTAGGTATGGGAGTTTTTGGTCGTCATTCAAATTTCTGAATTCCGGGCATATTTTTATGAATTTTGGGTAGAAATTCTCCCTTATGCCCAGTCTCTCTCTCTCTTCCACCCCCCCAGTCTCTCTCTCTCTTCCCCCCCCAGTCTCACTCTTCCCCTCCCCAGTCTCTCTCTTCCCCCCCCAGTCTCTCTCTCTCTCTTCTCCCCCAGTCTCTCTCTCTTCCCCCCATCTCTCTCTCTTCCCCCCGTTACTCTCTTCCCCCCCAGTCTCTTTCTCTTCCCCCCAGTCTGTCTCTCTTCAACCCACCAGTCTCTCTCTTCCCCCCCCAGTCTCTCTCTCTCTCTTCCCCCCCAGTCTCTCTCTCTTCCCGCCCCCCAGTCTCTCACTCTCTCCCCCCCAGTCTCTCTCTCTTCCCCCCACCAGTCTCTCTCTTCCCCCCAGTCTCTCTCTCTCCCACCCAGTCTCTCTCTCTCTCTTCCCCCCAGTCTCTCTCTCTCTTCCCGCCCCCCAGTCTCTCTCTCTCTTCCCCCCAGTCTCTCTCTCTCTTCCCCCCCAGTCTCTCTCTCTCTTCCCCCCCAGTCTCTCCCTCTCTTCCCCCCCAGTCTCTCTCTCTCCCCCCACAGTCTCTCTCTCTCTTCCCCCCAGTCTCTCTCTCTCTTCCCCCCCAGTCTCTCTCTCTCTCTCTTCCCCCCAGTTTCTCTCTCTCTTCCCCCCCAGTCTCTCTCTCTCCACCCCAGTCTCTCTCGCTTCCCCCCCCGTCTCACTCTCTTCCCCCCAGTCTCTCTCACTCTTCCCCCCAGTCTCTCTCACTCTTCCCCCCCAGTCTCTCTCTCTTCCCCCCCAGTCTCTCTCTCTTCCCCCCCAGTCTCTCTCTCTCTTCTCCCCCCCACAGTCTCTCTCTCTCTCTCCCCCCCAGTTCTCTTCCCCCCCTAGTCTCTCTCTCTAAACCCCCTGCCTCTCTCTCTCTCTGTCTCCTCCCCCCAGTCTCTCTCTCTCTCTCTTCCCCCCCAGTCTCTCTCTCTTCCCCCCCCAGTCTCTCTCTCTTCCCCCCCAGTCTCTCTCTCTTCCCCCCCAGTCTCTCACTCTTCCCCCCCAGTCTCTCTCTTTCTTCCCCCCCAATCTCTCTCGCTTCACCCCCCAGTCTCTCTCCCTTCCCCCCCCCAGGCTCTCTCCCTTCCCCCCCAGTCTCTCTCCCTTCCCCCCACAGTCTCTCTCTCTCCCCCCCAGTCTCTCTCTCTTCCACCGCCCCCAGTCTCTCTCTCTCTCTTCCCCCCCATCTCTCTCTCTCTTCCCCCCCAGTCTCTCTCTCTCTTCCCCCCCCCGTCTCTCTCTCTCTTCCCCCCCCCCAATCAATTCAAATCAATTCAATTCAAATCGCTTTATTGGCATGACAAGGTACATCTTATGTTGCGAAAGCATCGAAAAACATTTATGGTTGAACACATAAATACAGATCTATTCATACAGTGTATAAACAGATATATCCCTGAGTGTATAAATATACATTCATATAATTTGTATATACTCTTTTCTTATATTTAGTGGTTGTCCCTCTGTTTATGGCAAGCTGTAACATAGTGTGCCGCTAAGGTTACACAATTTCTCTCTTCCCCTGGTAGGTATGGGAGTTTTTGGTCGTCATTCAAATTTCTGAATTCCAGGCATATTTTTGTGAATTTTGGGTAGAAATTCTCCCTTATGCCCAGTCAATTCAATTCAATTCAATTCAAATCGCTTTATTGGCATGACAAGTTAAATCTTATGTTACATCGGAAAACATTCATGTTTGTTCACAAAAATACAGATCTATCCATACAGTGTATAAACAGATATATCCCTGAGTGTATAAATATACTTTCATATAATTTATATATACTCTTTTCTTATATTTAGTGGTTGTCCCTCTGTTTATGGCAAGCTGTAACATAGTGTGCCACTAGTGTTACGCAATTTCTCTCTTCCCCTAGTAGGTATGGGAGTTTTTGGTTGTCATTCAAATTTCTGAATTCCGGGCATATTTTTGTAAACTTTGGGTAGAAATTCTCACTTATGCCCTGATATTTTCTACAAGCTGTGAGGAAGTGCATCTCTGTCTCCACCATTCCCTGACTGCAGTGAGAGCATATCCTGTCCTCTCTTGGTAGCTGGGTCTGCCTGTGTCTACCTTTTTCGATCGCCAGGCTATGTTCACTAAGTCTGTACATTGTCAAGATTTTTCTCAGTTTGCTGTCCTTTACCATGGTCAGGTAATCAGCTATGTTGTATTGTCTGTTTAGGGCCAAGTAGCAATTGAGTTTGCTTTGGGTTTTTGTTGTTTCTGCCCAATATGTCAGATATTTTTCCTTTTGCTTAGCGACGATTGTGCTGGGTCGAATTCTTTGTGTTACGCTGTCACTGTCCTGGGGCTGGTTATTGTTAGTAGTGTTAGTAGTTACTTCACTGAGTCCCAGGACTAGTTGACTGAGGGTATTCTTCTTTATGGTCATCTCTTGGCATTTCAGGGCGTCGTAGTGATAGCATTGGGGGTTGCTCATTTCTAGGTGTTTCCAAAATTTGGTGGCTCTTTTTTGGATAGTGATTATTAATGGATATTGGCCTAGTTCTGCCCTGCATGCATTGTTTACTGTTTTCCTTTGAGTCCGGAGGATACTTTTACAGAATTCTGCATGTAGGATCTCAATTGGGTGTTTGTCCCATTTTGCAAATTCTTGTTGTGTTAGCGGTCCCCACACCTCACTGCCATAGAGTGCAATTGGTTCAATAACTGATTTGAAAATTTTGAGCCAAATGCTAGTTGGGATTTCTATTTGGATGGATTTTTTAATGGCATAGAAAGCCCTTCTTGCTTTCTCTTTCAGTTCATTCACAGCCAGTTTGAAGTTTCCCGTAGAACTGATTTTTAAGCCCAAGTATGTGTAGTTAGTGGTTTGTTCAATTTTGGTTGTTCCTATTGTGAAATTTATTTTGGGTCCCTGATGTCTCTCTCTCTCTTCCACCCGCCCCCCAGTCTCTCTCTCTCTTCCCCCCCCCCAGTCTCTCTCTTCCCCTCCCCAGACTCTCTCTTCCCCCCCACTCTCTCTCTCTCTCTTCCCCCCCAGTCTCTCTCTCTTCCCCCCGTCTCTCTCTCTTCCCCCCCGTTACTCTCTTCCCCCCCAGTCTCTTTCTCTTCCCCCCAGTCTGTCTCTCTTCCCCCCACCAGTCTCTCTCTTCCCCCCCCAGTCTCTCTCTCTCTTCCCCCCCAGTCTCTCTCTCTCTTCCCGCCCCCCAGTCTCTCACTCGCTTCCCCCCAGTCTCTTTCTCTTCCCCCCACCAGTCTCTCTCTTCCCCCCCAGTCTCTCTCTCTCCCACCCAGTCTCTCTCTCTCTCTTCCCCCCAGTCTCTCTCTCTCTCTCCACCCCCCAGTCTCTCTCTCTTCCCCCCCAGTCTCTCTCTCTTCCCCCCCACTCTCTCTCTCTCTTCTCCCCCCCACAGTCTCTCTCTCTCTCTCTCCCCCCAGTTCTCTTCCCCCCCAGTCTCTCTCTCTAACCCCCCCGCCTCTCTCTCTCTCTCCTCCCTCCCAGTCTCTCTCTCTCTCTCTTCCCCCCCAAGTCTCTCTCTCTTCCCCCCCAGTCTCTCTCTCTTCCCCCCCAGTCTCTCTCTCTTCCCCCCAGTCTCTCTCTCTTCCCCCCAGTCTCCCTCTTTCTTCCCCCCCAATCTCTCTCGCTTCACCCCCCAGTATCTCTCCCTTCCCCCCCGTCTCTCTCCCTTCCCCCCCAGTCTCTCTCCCTTCCCCCCACAGTCTCTCTCTCTTCCCCCGCCCCAGTCTCTCTCTCAATCTTACCCCCCCGTCTCTCTCTCTCTTCCCCCCAGTCTCTCTCTCTCTTCCCCCTCCCAGCCTCTCTCTCTGTTTCCCCCCCCACTCTCTCTCTCTCTTCTCGCCCCCAGTCTCTCTCTCTCCCCCTTCACCCCGTCTCTCTCTCTTCCCCCCGCAGTCTCTCTCTCTTCCCCCCTAGTCTCTCTCTCTTCCCCCCCAGTCTCCCTCTCGTTCCCCCGTCTCTCTCTCTTCCCCCCAGTCTCTCTCTCTTACCCCCCAGTCTCTCTCTATTAACCCCCCAGTCTCTCTCTTCCCCCCCAGTCTCTCTCTTCCCACCCCCCAATCTCTCTCTTACCCCCCAGTCTCTCTCTCTTCCCCCCCGAGTCTCTCTCTCTCTCTCTACCCCCCCAGTCTCTCTCTCTCTCTCTTCCCCCCCAGTCTCTCTCTCTCTCTCTTCCCCCCCCTGTCTCTCTCTCTCTCTCTCTTCCCCCCCGTCTCTCTCTCTCTCTTCTGCCCCCCATCTCTCTCTCTCTCTATTCCCCTCCACAGTCTCTCTCTCTCTCTCTTCCCCCCCAGTCTCTCTCCCTTCCCCCCCAGTCTCTCTCCCTTCCACCCCCCCAGTCTCTCTCCCTTCCCCCCCAGTCTCTCTCTCTTCCCCCCAGTCTCTCTCTCTTCCCCTCCCCCAGTCTCTCTCTCCCACACCCCCAGTCTCTCTCTCCCCCCCAGTCTCTCTCTCCCCACCCCCAGTCTCTCTCTACCCCCCAGACTCACTCTCCCCCCCAGTCTCTCTCTCCCCCCCAGTCTCTCTCTCCCCCCAGTCTCTCTCTCCCCCCCAGTCTCTCTCTCCCCACCCCCAGTCTCTCTCTACCCCCCAGACTCACTCTCCCCCCCAGTCTCTCTCTCCCCCCCAGTCACTCTCTCCCCCCCAGTCTCTCTCTCCCCCCCCCAGTCTCACGCTTCCCCCCCAGTCTCTCTCTCCCCCCCGTCTCTCTCTCTTCCAATTCAAATCGCTTTATTGGCATGACAAGGTACATCTTATGTTGCCAAAGCATCGAAAAACATTTATGGTTGAACACATAAACGCAGATTTATCCATACAGTGTATAAACAGATATATCCCTGAGTGTATAAATATACATTCGTATAATTTAATATACACTTTTCTTAGATTTAATGGTTGTCCCTCTGTTTATGGCAAGCTGTAACATAGTGTGCCGCTAAGGTTACACAATTTCTCTGCTCCCCTAGTAGGATTGGGAGTTTTTGGTCGTCATTCAAATTTCTGAATTCAGGGCAAATTTTTGTGAATTTTGGGTAGAAATTATCCCTGATGCCCTGATATTTTCCACAAGCTGTGAGGAAGTGCATCTCTATCTCCACCACTCCCTGACTGCAATGAGAGCATATCCTGTCCTCTCTTGGCAGCCAGCTCTGTATGTGTCTGCCTTTTTCGATGGCCAGGCTATGTTCACTAAGTCTGTACATTGTCAAGGTTTTTCTCAGTTTGCTATCCTTTACCATGGTCAGGTATTCAGCCATGTTGTATTGTCTGTTTAGGGCTAAGTAGCAATTGAGTTTGTTTTGGGTTTTTGTTGTTTCTGCCCAATATGACAGATATTTTACCAGTCTCTCGCTCTCTTCCCCACCCCAGTCTCTCTCTCTTCCCCCCCCAATCTCTCTCTCCCCCCCAGTGTCTCTCTCTCTTTCCCCCCTGCAGTCTCTCTCACCCCCCCAGTCTCTCTCTCTCTGCCCCCCACCCCCAGTCTCTCTCTCCCCCCCACCCCCAGTCTCTCTCTCTCCCCCCCAGTCTCTCTCTCCCCCCAGTCTCTTTCTCCCCCCACCCCAGTCTCTCTCTCCCCCACCCAGTCTCTCACTCCCCCCACCCCAGTCTCTCTCTGCCCCCCACCCCCAGTCTCTCTCTCCCCCCCCAGTCTCTCTCTCTCCCCCCCAGTCTCTCTCTCTCCCCCCAGTCTCTCTCTCCTCCCCCAGTCTCTCTCTCCCCCCCAGTCTCTCTCTCCCCCCACCAGTCTCTCTCTCCCCCCCCAGTCTCTCTCTCCCCCCCAGTCTCTCTCCCCCCCAGTCTCTCTCCCCCCCAGTCTCTCTCTCCCCCCGTCTCTCTCTCCCCCCCACCCCCAGTCTCTCTCCCCCCCAGTCTCTCTTCCCCCCCACCCCCAGTCCCTCTCTCCCCCCCGACCCCCAGCCTCTCTCACTCCCCCCGCAGTCTCTCTCTCCCACCCCCCCAATCTCTCTCTCCCCCCCCCCAGTCAATTCAATTCAATTCAATTCAAATCGCTTTATTGGCATGACAAGGTACATATTGGGCCAGAAATTCCAGGCCAGAAGCGTGAGTACGGTCGGGTTACTCACGCATCTGGCCGTTGGAAATGCCGGCGCTCAGCAGGAACAGCGCATGCGGGGAACGCCGGCATTTCCAGACCCGAGGTCTATTCACAGCGCGTGCGACTGCACAGGCAGCGCTTGCGCAGTGAACTTTGTAGATTTCACTGATGGATTCAGTGAGGGTAAGTCCCTAGAACTTGCACTTAAAAAAAGCAAGTGTAAAGTTGTTCATTGGCTGGGGAAGGAGATATATTTTATGGAGGAGCTTATGAAATGCAATATTTAGGTTTGGGAAAGGGAGGGAAGTTATTTTAAGAAATTTTAACTAAGTTTTAAACTTTAATTTTTTTTTTTTAAACGGGTTTTCAGAACGGTAGGTAGAAGGAGCAATTGTGGCTGTGTGAATGGAATGTGAGAATGAGTTATGTATGTATGTCCACATATATTCCTTTACGTATATGTATGTATGTTTTATATTCCTTTACTAATGTGTATGAATGTATATTTTTAATTATGATTTTCCAATAAGTTACTTTCTCTGAAAGTCATAATTAAATAATACATTCATACACATAAGTAAAGGAATATATACATAACACGCAAAGGAATATATACAGACATACATACTTTCAGAAGCTCCACGATAAGAAATATCTTCCTCCGCAGCCTCTGGAGCAACTGTACCCATGCTTTTTTCATGTGTAAGTTGTAATGACTGGACCTCACTGAAAGCATTAATGAAAGCGGCGAATTATACTGCGCACGCACTGCCTGTGCAGTCGCACGTGTTCTGCCTCTGAACCCCTTCGTTCAGAGGACAGGAAATGCCGGTTTTCCCCACATGCACTGTGCATGCTGAAAACCGGCATTTCATCCGGCCAGATGCGTAAGTACCCCCGACCGTACTAGCGCATTTGGAAGGGAATTACTGGGCCAACATTTTACATGTCAATAAAATAAAAAATTTAACAATTGCACAACTTACCCCCTCGCATCTGTGACTGAGGGTCCAAGGAGGTGCATTGCGCAAGAGGTCATCATCGTACGTATCCTCACACTGTTCCCTTTGGGGAACTGTATGAAGTGGTGGAAGGATTTATGGCCGTGATTAACGCTCATTCCGTGACCGTAACCATCTTTGAACCAGCCATTAGGGTGGTTAGTCCTATGGCGGGCGGGTTTTACGGGCTCCCACAACCCATCTGAGGGGGGGTGCCACCAACACCCACGGACGCAAGCATCCCGCTGGATGTCCACCCAGAATTTAAAGTTGGAGCTCCGACTCCACTTGCCGGGACTGTCTGGAGTGGGGTTCAAAACCCTACTCCTTCTGGCCCAGCGGCGGGGATGCTTACTGCTACGCAAAAGGCCCACTCCGCACAAAAGGTGACACCCATACGTTTCCTGCGCCTTTTCCCTCCCCGTGACTGGAGCCCTATGCTGCCATTTCACGTTGCTAATTTGATTGGACCTTTGTCATAGCGGTAGGATCCCCGCCGCTGGGCCAGATCAGGGTAGGGTTTCGAACCCCGCTCCAGACAGTCCCGGCAAGTGGAGTCGGAGCTCTGGCTCTAAATCTGGGTTGACATCCAGTGGGATATTTGCGTCCGTGGGTGTGGGTGGCCCCCCCTCCTTGTATAGCTTGTGGGAGCCCGTAAAACCCTCCCGCCATAGGACTAACCGCCCTAATGGCTGGTTCAAAGATGGTTACGGTCACGGAATGAGCGTTAATCATGGCCATAAATCCTTCCACCACTTCATACAGTTCCCCAAAGGGAACAGTGTGAAGACACGTATGACGATGACATTGCTAAATAAATAAATGGAATTTTAAAAATTCTTTTAGGGCTTTTAAAAGTCTTTAAATTGCTTTAATTCTCTTTAAAACTACTTCAGATTACTCAAAATAATGTAAACATTTAAAAAAGTTTATGAAAGTTACCAAAATCTTCAAAAAACTTCCAAAAACCTATTTAAACTGCTGCTTTGCATGTAAAAATGGTTAGCAGCTTGACAGAAACATTGGGGGCGTGTCCAGTGAAACTGAGACCTCAAGGGGCGTGTCTCACTTGCACTGCACGCTCCTGACTTCGCGCTGGCTGCACTCCTGGGCGGCGTGATGTCATACGCTGCCCGGGATTCTTCTTCTGGAAACACCAATGCCAGGCGTCCCTGGAGCTGATCGGCAGTAGCGCGGGGTAAGTGTAAATACGGGGCTTGCACGCGCTGCAAGCCCCGTTCTGGAATTTCTGGGCCATTATGTTGCCAAAGCATCGAAAAACATTCATGGTTGTACACAAAAATACAGATCTATCCATACAGTGTATAAACAGATATATCCCTGAGTGTATAAATATACATTCATATAATTTGGATATACTCTTTTCTTTTATTTAGTGGTAGTCCCTCTGTTTATGGCAAGCTGTAACATAGTGTGCCGCTAAGGTTACACAATTTCTCTCTTCCCCTTGTAGGTATGGGAGTTTTTGGTCGTCATTCATATTTCTGAATTCGGGGCATATTTTTGTGAATTTTGGGTAGAAATTCTCCCTTATGCCCTGATATTTTCTACAAGCTGTGAGGAAGTGCATCTCTGTCTCCACCACTCCCTGACTGCAGTGAGAGCACATCCTGTCCTCTCTTGGTAGCCGGGTCTGCCTGTGTCTACCTTTTTTGATCGCCACGCTATGTTCACTAAGTCTGTACATTGTCAAGGTTTTTCTCAGTTTGCTATCCTTTACCATGGTCAGGTAATCAGCCATGTTGTATTGTCTGTTTAGGGTCAAGTAGCAATTGAGTTTGCTTTGGGTTTTTGTTGTTTTTGTCCAATATGACAGGTATTTTTCCTTTTGTTTAGCGACGATTGTGTTGGGTCGAATTCTTTGTGTTACACTGTCACTGTCCTGGGGCTGGTTATTGTTAGTAGTGTTAGTAGTTACTTCACTGAGTCCCAGGACTAGTTGACTGAGGGTATTCTTCTTTAAGATCCTCTCTTGGCATTTCAGGGCTTCGTAATGATAGCATTGGGGGTTGCTCATTTCTAGGTGTTTCCAAAATTTGGTGGCTCTTTTTTGGATAGTGATTATTAATGGATATATGCCTAGTTCTGCCCTGCATGCATTGTTTACAGTTTTCCTTTGAGTCCGGAGGATACTTTTACAGAATTCTGCATGTAGGATCCCAATTGGGTGTTTGTCCCATTTTGCAAATTCTTGTTGTGTCAGCGGTCCCCACACCTCACTGCCATAGAGTGCAATTGGTTCAATTACTGAGTTAAAAATTTTGAGCCAAATGCTAATTGGGATTTCTATTTGGATTGATTTTTTAATGGCATAGAAAGCCCTTCTTGCTTTCTCTTTCAGTTCATTCACAGCCAGGTGAAAATTTCCCATAGAACTGATTTTTAAGCCCAAGTATGTGTAGTTAGTGGTTTGTTCAACTTTGGTTGTTCCTAGTGTGAAATTTATTTTGGGTCCCTGATATCTGGATCTTTGCTGGAACACAAGGGCTTTGTTTTTTTGGGGATTTATTGTCAGGGCCCTGGTCTGGCAGTACGACTTCAGCAGATCCAGGTTCTCTCCCACCCCCACCCCCAGTCTCTCTCCCCCCCCAGTCTCTCTCTCCCCCCAGTCTCTCTCTCCCCCCCACCCCCAGTCTCTCTCTCCCCCCCAGTCTCTCACACCCCCCCACCGCAGTCTCTCTCTGCCCCCCACCCCCAGTCTCTCTCTCCCCCCCAGTCTCTCTCTCCCCCAGTCTCTCTCTCCCCCCAGTCTCTCTCTCCCCCCCAGTCTCTCTCCCCCCCAGTCTCTCTCTCCCCCCCAGTCTCTCTTCCCGCAGTCTCTCTTCCCCCCCAGTCTCTCTCTCCCCCCCACCACCAGTCTCTCTCTCTCCCCCCATTCTCTCTCTCCCCCCCAGTCTCTCTCTTCCCCCCAGTCTCTCTCTCCCTCCCCAAAGTCCCTCTCTCCCCCAGTCTCTCTCCCCCCCATTCTCTCTCTCCTCCCCCATTCTCTCTCTCCTCCCCCAGTCTCTCTCCCCCCCCAGTCTCTCTCTCCCCCCAGTCTCTCTCTGCCTCCCCAAAGTCTCTCTCTCCCCCCAGTCTCTCTCCCCCATCTCTCTCTCCCCCCCAGTCTCTCTCTCCCCCGCACCCCAAGTCTCTCTCTCCCCCCCCAGTCTCTCTCTCCCCCCCAGTCTCTCTCTCCCCCCGCAGTCTCTCTCTCCGCCCCAGTCTCTCTCTCCCCCCCCAGTCTCTCTCAATTCAATTCAATTCAATTCAATTCAAATCACTTTATTGGCATGACAAGTTACATCTTATGTTGCCAAAGCATCGAAAAACATTTGTGTTTGTACACAAAAATACAGATCTATCCATACAGTGTATAAACAGATATATCCCTGAGTGTATAAATATACTTTCATATAATTTATACATACTCTTTTCTTATATTTAGTGGTTGTCCCTCTATTTATGGCAAGCTGTAGCATAGTGTGCTGCTAGTGTTACACAATTTCTCTCTTCCCCTAGTAGGTATGGGAGTTTTTGGTCGTCATTCAAATTTCTGAATTCCGGGCATATTTTTGTGAATTTAGGGTAGAAATTCTCCCTTATGCCCTGATATTTTCTACAAGCTGTGAGGAAGTGCATCTCTGTCTCCACCACTCCCTGACTGCAGTGAGAGCATATCCTGTCCTCTCTTGGTAGCTGGGTTTGCCTGTGTCTACCTTTTTCGATCGCCAGGCTATGTTCACTAAGTCTGTACATTGTCAAGGTTTTTCTCAGTTTGGTATTGTAGTGTATGTACCCGTCTACCTTTAAGAGAACTATTGTATGTAACCGTCCACCTTTAAGAGAACCACTTTAGGTGTTGCACTACTTTGTTGGCTTCTGTATACTGTAATACCGACGGTGACCACAGCATAGTATATAAGTGCTGTGTCAGGATTTATTGGGCAGATTCGCCCCGACCTTCGAATAGTAAAGTCCTGTTTTAAGTTACTCTGGTAGTCTGTGTATTAATTAACTAAACAACCCACAGACTTTACAGTGGCGACGAGTCCGATCGTACCCTGCGGCAACAATACTTCCGAAGCAGTTAACGAGCGTCGAGAAGAGGCAACCGCCCTCGTCATTCTGCTGGGAGAAAACTCGAGTCTGCAGAGCTGGAAAGGAGGAAGAATTCCGAGACACAGACTTCCATCAGCAACAGGCACTGACTGTCCCTTCTGCCACGGTGAGGAGTGAGCCGATCAGCACGAGAAGCAAGCCGGCCACGGTGACTGTGAGTAAGGGAAAAGTAAAAAGAATAACCGGAGGATAAGGGCGGTGCACTCGACCACGGTCGAGGGGGAAAGGAGCCGGACAGAAGTCGGGCCCAGAGGCGCTGAGACTGGGGCAGCGTGGAGCAAGGAAGCCGCGGTACAGACAGGCTGGGGACGCAACGGCGTCGTGAGACAGCTAGACCGCGACCGGCGAAAAGGGCCGGGCAGCGACCGAAGCCACGAAGCGCTGCGACCGGGAGCGTAGGCGCGGGAAGATATAAAAAACTCAGCCGCAGCCGGGGAGGGAAGCTCCGGACTGCGAGAGGGCTGGGAGGCGCGATTGGGAGCCGAGCGAGCGGGAGAGGCAGAGCCGACCAAGGGAGACTGAGCGAGAGCCAGTCCAGCGGCTGAAACTGTTCGCCGTCAACGGGGGGTATCCAGCGCCGGTAGAGCCGAGCGAGCGGGAGAGAGACAGAGCCCGAGCAAGGGGAACTGAGCGAGAGCCAGCCCAGCGGCTGAAACTGTTCGCCGTCAACGGGGTGTACCCAGCGCCGGTTGCCCTGCCGAGAAAAGGGAAAGCACTGAAGCCGACGCGCAGGCTGTGAACCTGAAAGCCAGCGGCCGTCGCCCGTGGGGAAAGTGTACCCCTCCCGCTAGGGAAGAAACGCGGGAAGCTGCCATTAGGCGGGGAAGAAGACAGAAGCGGGAAACCGCCATTGAAGTGGGCGGGGAGAGAAGATAAGCGCGGGAAACCGCCATTTTCGCGGGAACCGCCATCTTAGAAAAAAAAAAGAAAAGAAAATTTAAAGAAATAATTCGTGGTGTTATCAGGAAGAGAGGAAGATGCCTAAGCGTGGTAACATCAACGATTTTAATTCCGAGGTAGAAGACTGGGCCACGTATGTGGAACGCATTGAGATCTATTGTGAGGCCAATAAAATAGAAGAAGATGACAAAGCTATAACCTTGCTAAACTCGATGGGTGCGAAGACATACGGGCTCTTGAAGCATCTACTAGCACCAGCTAAACCGACGGATCAGACTTTCGATGATATTGTGACTGTTCTGAAGGATCTGAAGGGCAGCACGGTGGCATAGTGGTTAGCAGTGATTAGCACTGTTGTCTCACAGCGCCAGAGACCCGGGTTCGAATCTGGCCTCGGGCGACTGTCTGTGTGGAGTTTGCACATTCTCCCCGTGTTTGCGTGGGTTTTCTCCGGGTGCTCCGGTTTCCTCCCACAGTCCAAAGATGTGCAGGTTAGGTTGATTGGCTATGATAAATTGACCCTTAGTGTTAGGGGGGATTAAATACGTGGGGTTACAGGGATAGGGTGGGGTATGTGTTGGTGTAGGGATTACGGGGATCGGGTGGGATATGTGTCAGTGCAGGCTCGATGGGCCGAAATGGCCTCTATCTGCACTGTGGGGTTTCTGTGATTCTGTTTCTGTGATCACTTGAACCCCACACCGTTGATGTTGGCGGAACGATTCAAATTCTATGCGAGAACGCAAAGGAAAGACGAAAGCAACGCAGAATACTTGGTCGAACTGCGTAGACTAGCGAAACACTGACAGTTTGGAGGGAATCTGACAGAGGCATTGCGAGACAAATTCGTGTGCGGAATGTCGAAGGAAGAAACACAAAAACGACTGCTCGAAGAGAACGATCTTACACTTGAGAAGGCTGTCCTTATTGCTGCATCGAACGAAGCCGCAGCGAAAGGAACGGCGGAAATGCAGCTAAAGGCAGCGGCACTCAGGGTGCAGCAAATTACTTCGGGTACAACGAAATGCTATCGTTGTGGGAAGGCAACACACAACCAGAACCAATGCTGGTTTAAAAACCAGGAATGTAGGAAATGTGGCAAGCTCGGTCACATAGCTAAGGTATGCCGGTCAGGAAAGAAGACCAACAATAATGAGTCACCACAAAAGAGGTACAGAAAGGTACATGAGGTGACTAGGAAGAGTCCGGAAGAACAGAATTCGGACTCACACTCCAACTGCAAGGAACTGGATAGTCTGAGAATTCACAATGTGAGTAATGAAGCTGACCGACAAGCTATCTGGATCACACTACAGATTGCAAAAGTCCAAGTGAAAATGGAAGTGGACACCGGATCGGCGTTGACGGTCATGAATAAGCATGATTATAAAAAGTTATTCAAGCATATTCCCCTACGGGATACGGAACTAGTATTGAAGACATACACGGGGCACAAAGTATACCCCATCGGAAAGATAGAAGTCAAGGTGAGATACAAGGACAAAGAGCACCAAAGGATGGACCTGTATGTGTTGCCTGAGGGAGGCCCACCACTTCTGGGATGGGAGTGGATCAGGAAAATAAAGATAGACTGGCATTCACTAAACACCATGACGGTAGATTCCGGAAAGGAAGATGTCAAACCTGAACGGTTGTCCAGAATATTAGACGAAGCTAAAGAGGTATTCCAGCAAGGACTGGGAACACTGCGAGGAATTAAAGCAAAGGTTAAGATTGCAGAACATGCAAGCCCAAAATTTTTCAAAGCCAGATCGGTACCTTACGCGATACGACCTGCTGTGGAGGCAGAACTGGAAGAACTTGAACGATCAGGGGTACTGTCAAAAGTGGACTGGAGTGAGTGGGCCACGCCCATTGTTCCCGTCATGAAGTCTTCACCAAGTAACAAGCCAGGGGGACCGGGGAAGGTCCGCATCTGCGGAGACTTCAAGATCACAGTGAATCCGGTGCTTCACACGGTACAATACCCGCTTCCGCGGATTGAAGATATCTTTGCTTCGTTGGCTGGAGGGAAACACTTCACCAAGATAGACCTGGCACAGGCATACTGACAAATGGAAGTCGAGGAAGAGTCGCGTCAGTACCTCACCATCAACACACACAGAGGCTTGTATCGTTATAATAGACTGGTTTTTGGGGTAGCTTCGGCTCCAGCAATTTGGCAGAGGGCCATGGAGCAGGTATTACAAGGAATTCCAAGCACGCAGTGTTACTTAGACGATATCCTGATTACGGGAGAAGACGAGGAAGAACACCTCACAAATTTGAAACTGGTGCTCACTAGGTTGAAGGAATATGGCCTTCGAGTTAATCGCAAGAAATGTGAGTTCTTCCAAAAACGGATCTCGTACTGCGGTCATGTCATTGACTGAGAGGGGCTGCACAAGTCACCTGACAAGATAGAAGCTGTCGTGAAGGCCCCTGCTCCGGAAAACGTATCACAGTTAAGATCATTCTTGGGGTTGATTAATTATTATCACAAGTTTCTGCCGAATCTATCCACGGTGCTGCATCCGCTGAATGCTCTGTTGCGGAAAGAAGTACCATGGAAGTGGAGTGAGGAATGTAAAAAGGCCTTTCGCAGAAGCAAGGCGTTGATTACCTCTGAAGAAGTGTTGGCTCATTTCAACCCAACGTTACCTCTTCGTCTAGCTTGTGATGCTTCCCCCTATGGAATTGGAGCAGTACTTTCACACAAGTTACCAAATGGCTCGGAAAGGCCAGTGGCATTCGCGTCCCGATCACAGAAATCACAGAAACCTCACAGTACAGATGGAGGCCATTTCGGCCCATCGAGCCTGCACCAACACGTATCCCTCCCAATCCCCGGAACCCCTACACATATCCCACCCTATCCCCGTAACCCCACGTATTTAATCCCCCTAACACTAAGGGTCAATTTTTATCATAGCCAATCAACCTAACCTGCACATCTTTGGACTGTGGGAGGAAACCGGAGCACCCGGAGAAAACCCACGCAAACACGGGGAGAATGTGCAAACTCCACACACGATCATTGACCTCCGCGGAGCGAAATTATGCTCAAATAGATAGGGAGGCCCTCAGCCTTGTGTGGGGCGTAAAGAAATTCAATCATTACCTGCAGGGCAAGAAGTTCACATTACTGACAGACCACCAGCCGTTGGTGTCCACATTCAACCCTAACAAGGCCGTTTCCACCATGACAGCGCAAAGGTTACAGAGGTGGTCCGTGTTACTTGGGGCACACCAATATGACATCGAATACAAAAGGTCCAAACAGCATGGAAATGCTGATGGGTTATCGCGCTTGCCATTGCCAATAGTAGAAGAAGCGACTACAGTGGACCCGGTAGAGATGTTCCACTCATCCATAGTGGAATGTCTACCAGTAACAAATTCGATGATCGAAAATGAAACGAGAAATGACCCGACTCTCTCACGAGTCTATGATTTAACGGTGGAGGGATGGCCAGCACAGGGCGAACCAACGCTGCCAGCATTTTCGCAGAGAAAAGAATAGCTGTCAGTGTGTCAAGGAACCCTGATGTGTGGATCTAGAGTGGTGATTCCACCCAAACTTCAACAGAAGGTGTTAAAGGAGCTGCACGAGGGACATCTGGGTGGAGTGAAAATGAAGAACCTAGCAAGAGCGTTTGTGTGGTGGCCAGGCATTGATGGGGACATCGAAGAAATCACTAAGAGCTGTCTAGGATGCCAGAAGGTCCAAAACGCGCCACCACAGGCTCCTCTGCATCCATGGGAGTGGCCCTCATCTCCTTGGCAAAGGGTACACATCGACTTTGCTGGTCCATTTATGGACTCAATGTTTCTAATAGCGGTGGATGCACACTCCAAGTGGCCGGAGGTAATAAAGATGTCCACCACCACCACGGAAAAAACCATCACAGTGTTAAGGACCATGTTTGCTAGGAATGGGCTGCCGGAACAGATCTGTTCTGATAATGGACCACAATTTGTGTCCGAAGAATTCAAGAAATTCTTAAAGAGCAATGGGGTTAAGCACTACACGTCAGCCCCATACCATCCCGCCTCCAATGGATTGGCTGAAAGGTTTGTCCAGACCTTCAAGAAGGCCATAAAGGCCATGGGTAATGAAGCCATTAACTTACAACATAAGGTGGATAGCTTCTTGTTGGCGTACAGGAATGCAACACATGCGGTCACAAATCAAACTCCCGCCATGATGTTTTTTAATAGACGACTAAGATGCCGGCTGGATTTGCTTAAACCAAACGTCAGAAGGGACGTAGAGAACCGGCAATTCCAGGGCATGAATGAAAGGCCAACTAGATCTTTTCAGATAGGTCAACAAGTTTTGGCCCGGGACTACCGTACCGAGAAATGGCAGCCTGGAACTATTGGAAAAAGGCTAGGGCCGTTGATGTATATGGTGGACATTGGGGACAGTATAATAAGGCGCCATGTTGACCAGATCATAGGGTCAGCCACAAATGGCCAACCTACTCCACCACCTTACACGGTTAATGTTGAGACAGAGATACCCAGAACACCTACCTCCGATCTGGTAATACTGGAATCAGATGAACCTGACACTGTCCTTCAAGCCGAATCGACCTTGCCAGAAGCACCTACTACCCCGCCGGGTGTTACGACACCACCGAGGCGTTATCCGGACAGAGTCCGGAAACCTCCAGAGAGACTGAATCTGTGAACTGTCTTGCATAAAGTTGTATATATGTTATAATGTATGTTTAATGGGGAATCAGTATGTTGTAAGCTAAAAAGGGAGGATTGTAGTGTATGTACCCGTCTACCTTTAAGAGAACTATTGTATGTAACCGTCCACCTTTAAGAGAACCACTTTAGGTGTTGCACTACTTTGTTGGCTTCTGTATACTGTAATACCGACGGTGACCACACCGGTATATAAGTGCTGTGTCAGGATTTATTGGGCAGATTCGCCCCGACCTTCGAATAGTAAAGTCCTGTTTTAAGTTACTCTGGTAGTCTGTGTATTAATTAACTAAACAACCCACAGACTTTACAGGTATCCTTTACCATGGTCAGGTAATCAGCCATGTTGTATTGTCTGTTTAGGGCCAAGTAGCAATTGAGTTTGCTTTGGGTTTTTGTTGTTTCTGCCCAATATGACAGATATTTTTCCTTTTGTTTAGCAACGATTGTGTTGGGTCGAATTCTTTGTGTTACGCTGTCACTGTCCTGGGGCTGGTTATTGTTAGTAGTGTTAGTAGTTACTTCACTGAGTCCCAGGACTAGTTGACTGAGGGTATTCTTCTTTATGGTCCTCTCTTGACATTTCAGGGCTTCGTAATGATAGCATTGGGGGTTGCTCATTTCTAGGTGTTTCCAGAATTTGGTGGCTCTTTTTTGGATAGTGATTATTAATGGATATTGGCCTAGTTCTGCCCTGCATGCATTGTTTGCGGTTTTCCTTTGAGTCCGGAGGATACTTTTACAGAATTCTGCATGTAGGATCTCAATTGGGTGTTTGTCCCATTTTGCAAATTCTTGTTGTGTTAGCGGTCCCCACACCTCACTGCCATAGAGTGCAATTGGTTCAATTACTGATTTGAAAATTTTGAGCCAAATGCTAATTGGGATTTCTATTTGGATTGATTTTTTAATGGCATAGAAAGCCCTTCTTGCTTTCTCTTTCAGTTCATTCACAGACAGTTTGAAATTTCCCATAGAACTGATTTTTAAGCCCAAGTATGTGTAGTTAGTGGTTTGTTCAATTTTGGTTGTTCCTAGTGTGAAATTTATTTTGGGTCCCTGATGTCTGGATCTTTGCTGGAACACAAGGACTTTGGTTTTTTGGGGATTTATTGTCAGGCCCCAAGTATGGCAGTACGACTCCAGCAGATCCAGGTTCTGCTGTAAACCCTCCTTAGTTGGTGACAGCAGAACCAGGTCATCTGCATAGAGGAGGAATTTAACCTTGGATTTGTATAGGTTGAGGCCGGGTGCTGTAGTTGTTCAAGTAGTTTTGCCAATTCATTTATGTAAATATTAAAGAGTGTCGGTGAGATTGGCGAGCCCTGCGTCACCCCCCGCCCCTGTGGGAAGTATTTTGTTTGTTTGTCTCCAATTTTAACTGCACATTTGTTGTTTGTATACATTGATTTAATTACATCATGTGTTTTTCCCCCTACCCCGCTTTCAATAAGTTTCAGGAATAAACCGTCGTGCCAGATGGAATCGAAAGCCTTCTGGAAATCTATAAAGCATGCGTAGATTTTGCTTTTGTTTTGATGAACGTGCTTGTACCCCCCAGTCACTCTCTCCCCCCCAGTCTCTCTCTCCCCTCCCCAGTCTCTCTCTCCCCCCCAATCTCTCTCTCTCCCCCCCAGTCTCTCTCTCCCCCCCAAGTCTCTCTCTTCCCCCTCCCCGTCTCTCTCCCCCCCCAGTCTCTCTCCCCCCCAGTCTCTCTCTCCCCCCCAGTCTCTCTCTGCCCCCCAGTCTCTCCCTCCCCCCCAGTCTCTCTTTCTCCCCCCTGTAGTGTATGTACCTTTAAGAGGAACTATGTTTATGAAGCCCCTGTATACTGTAGTACCAGTAGTAACCACTCGGGTATATAAGCCTGTATAGCGTCTTGTGTAGTTAGTTCACCTCCAGACTTTGTTCAGTAAACACTTGTTAAATCAACTCCTGCATTCCATGTCTCCATTAACACATGGATCTAACAGTGGCGACGAATTAGAAATGAACTTACCTGCAATTCGGCAGCACCTCAAGGAGATCGATTCCTCAGACGAAGGTCGAAGCCAGAGGCAAGAAAAAAGAAAGGGAAGCTGTGGTTTCACCAGCTAAATGGGCTGGTGGCAGGTAGTGCACTGATCCTTCCTGGGCTGCGGCGGGCTAGAGCTCGATCGGGTGGCTCTGCAACAGGGCCGGGCAGCGAGTCGGGAAGCAGAAGCAAGGAGAGAGAGAGGGTGGAGCACTCAGGGCGCGGCCGGTGCTGCAAAGCAGGTCGGCGTTCAGACCGAGCAGAGGGAGGGGAAAGTCCCAGAAGGTCCGCTCCACGACGGGAACGGTTCTCCAAGTAACGGAGAAACTATTGAAGCGCTATATAAAAAAAAAATAGAAATACCGCGAAAAGCTGCAGGTCGCAACAGGAACTGCGGAGAACAGCGTTGGCAGCAGCGGCAGCAGTGGGAAAGCGCGGGAGGCGCCATCTTAACTCGGCGGGGAAGAAAGAAAAGCGTGGGAGGCGCCATTTTGATCCATCGGGGACGGAGGTAAAGCGCGGGAAGCGCCATTTTAGATTTTCACGATGCCGAAGACTGGCAATATTATTGCTTTCGATAGTGATATAGAAGATTGGACCACATATGTGGAAAAAGTGGAGGTATATTGCAAGGCGAATGAAGTAGCGGATGATAAAAAGGCATCGGTACTTCTAAATCTGATGGGCGCAAGGACATACGGGCTGTTACGAAACTTGATCACTCCAGCCAAACCGATGGACAAGAATTTTAAGGAGATTGTTGATACCTTCCAGGAGCACTTAAACCCAACACCACTGCTGATAGCGGAACGATTCAAATTCTTCAGGAGGAATCAGCACAAGAATGAAAGTAATGCTGATTACCTCACCAAATTACGACAGCTGTCAAAGCACTGCCAATTCGGGGCAGGACTGGCAGGTTCTCTACGAGACAAATTCGTCTGCGGTCTCCTAAGCGAAGGAACACAGAAAAGATTACTTTCTGAGAAAGATTTGACACTGGACAAGGCTTTCAGTGTGGCTGTATCATACGAAGCAGCAGCAAGAGGAGCTGCAGAGATACAGCAAAAGCCACAAGACTTCGGCACCCATGAAATGACACGGGGTTTTGAGAGATGTTATCGCTGCGGCAGATCCACCCATGACCAGAAGGACTGCTGGTTCAAGGACAAAGCATGCAGGCAATGCGGAAAGATGGGACACATTGCACGTTTATGCAGATCTGGAAAGAAATCCGCTGACAGTAAAAAGGTCAATAAAGAAAAGTACAGAAAGGTACAAATGATGACGGACAGTAGCTCCGAAGACCAGAAGAGCGATAGCGACTCCGGAAACAAGAGACTAAGCTGTCTCAAATTACATAATGTAATTGCCAAAGAAGATTACCAGACCATTTGGGTTACCCTCACGATAGCGGGGTCCCCAGTCAAAATGGAGCTAGATACAGGATCAGCTCTGACCGTCATGAGTTGATGGGATTATGAGCGGCTATTTCCGCATATACCTTTGAAAGACACATCCATTATCTTGAAGACATATACGGGGCAGAAAGTATACCCTAGAGGGAAAATAAGGGTGCCTGTTGTATACAACGGCAAGGAAATACAGAAGTTGTATTTATACGTTCTGCAAGATGGTGGTTCACCGTTGTTGGGACGTGAATGGATCAGAAAAATACGTTTAGACTGGCACTCCATTCAGGCACTGACGGTGACCAGTAAGAAAAAAAACGATGATGACGTCATACCTGGACGATTAAAAGAAATCTTGGCTAATGCCAAAGAAGTGTTTCAACAGGAACTAGGAACCCTGAAAGGCGCCACCGCCTCAATAAAAGTGGAAGATGCGGCAATTCCCAAGTTTTTTAAGGCAAGGCCGGTGCCATACGCAATTCGTCCAGCAGTCGAGGCAGAGCTGGAGAATTTGGAAAAAGCAGGCGTGTTATCCAAGGTAGATTGGAGCGAGTGGGCAGCACCCATCGTCCCGGTCATGAAGAAAACGTTGAATAATGATAAATCTGAAGAACAGAGAAAAATTCGCATCTGTGGGGACTTCAAGGTGACTGTAAACCCGGTTCTTCACACGGTACAGTATCCTCTTCCGAGGATAGAAGATATTTTCGCCTCACTATCCAGAGGGAAACGTTTCACCAAAATTGACTTAGCACAGGCATATCTACAGATGGAGGTTGAGGAGGCCTCTAAAAAGTATCTCGCGATAAACACACACAAAGGCCTGTACCAGTACAATCGACTGGTTTTCGGAGTGGCATCAGCTCCGGCTATCTGGCAAAGAGCTATGGAGCAAATCCTGCAAGGGATTCCGGGGACTCAATGCTACCTAGACGACATCCTTGTAACAGGAGAAAACGACAACGAGCACCTTGCCAACTTGGAGCAGGTGCTCACAAGGTTGAGAGAACGGGGCCTACGAGCAAATCGCCCCAAGTGCGAATTTTTCCAGAAACAAATATCATATTGTGGCCATGTCATTAACGAAGAAGGGTTGCATAAGTCACCTGAAAAAATTGAAGCGGTCGTAAAGGCCCCAGCGCCTGAAAATGTCTCACAATTAAGGTCGTTCCTGGGATTAGTAAATTACTATCATAAATTTTTACCGAACTTGTCGACGGTTCTGCACCCTCTTAACGCACTGCTACAAATGGGAGTAGTTTGGAAATGGAGCGAAGACTGTAAACGTGCCTTCCATAAATGCAAAGGCTTGATCACGTCCAGGGAAGTGTTGGCTCATTACAACCCATCACTGCCAATCAGACTGGCGTGCGATGCATCCCCTTATGGCGTGGGAGCGGTATTATCGCATAGATTCCCTGATGGCTCGGAGCGGCCGATAGCTTTTGCGTCACGCTCATTGAACTCAGCTGAGCGTAACTATGCCCAGATCGACAGGGAGGCACTCAGCCTGGTGTGGGGGGGTGAAGAAATTCAACCATTACCTACACGGACAAAAATTTACCTTGTTGACTGACCATCAACCCCTCGTCTCCATATTCAACCCTAAAAAGGGCGTTCCCATTATGACAGCGCAAAGGCTACAGAGGTGGTCCCTTTTCCTAGGGGCACACCAATATGACATAGAATACAAAGGAACAAAACAGCATGGGAATGCTGACGGGTTATCGCGCCTACCGTTGCCAACGGTGGAAGAGGCGCCTACAGTGGACCCAGTGGAGATGTTCCACTCGACCATAGTGGAATGTCTACCGGTGACAAATTCTACCATTGAAAAGGAAACGCGAAATGACCCGACTCTCTCACGAGTCTACGATTTAACGGTGAAGGGATGGCCAGCACATGGCGAACCACTGTTGCCAGCATTCTCGCAAAGAAGAGAACAGCTGTCAGTGTGCCGAGGAACCTTGATGTGTGGATCCAGAGTGGTGATTCCACCCAAACTCAAGGATAGAGTGCTAAAGGAGCTTCACGAGGGGCATCTGGGTGGAGTGAAAATGAAGAACTTAGCCAGAGCGTTTGTGTGGTGGCCAGGTATCGATGGAGACATCAAAGAAATGACCAAGAGCTGTCTAGGATGCCAGAAGGTCCAAAACGCCCCACCACAAGCCCCTCTACATCCATGGGAGTGGCCCTCATCTCCATGGCAAAGGGTACATATCGACTTTGCTGGTCCATTTATGGACTCAATGTTCTTAATCCCGGTGGATGCACACTCCAAGTGGCCGGAGGTAATAAAGATGTCCTCCACCACCACGGAAAAAACCATCACAGTATTAAGGACCATATTCGCCAGGAATGGGCTGCCTGAACAGATCTGTTCTGATAATGGACCGCAATTTGTATCCGAAGAATTCAGGAAGTTCTTAAAAAACAATGGGGTTAAGCACTACACGTCCGCCCCATACCATCCCGCCACCAATGGATTGGCTGAAAGGTTTGTCCAGACCTTCAAGAAGGCCATAAAGGCCATGGGTAATGAAGACATAAATCTACAACATAAGGTAGATAACTTCTTGTTTGCGTACAGGAATGCAACACATGTGGTTACAAACCAAACCCCCGCCATGATGTTTTTCAATAGAAGCCTAAGATGCCAGCTGGATTTGGTCAAGCCAAACGTCAGAAGGGACGTAGAGAACTGGCAATTTCAAAGCATGAATGAAAGGCCAACTAGAACCTTCCAGATAGGTCAACCAGTTTTGGCCCGGGACTACCGTACCGAGAAATGGCAGCCTGGAACTATTTGCACACGACTAGGACCGCTGATGTATACCGTGGACAATGGAGAAAGCATAATAAGGCGCCATGCTGACCAGATCATAGAGTCATCCGAAAAAGGACAACCTACACCACAATTCTATACGCCTAGTGATGAAGCAGAGATACCCATAGTATCTACCTCCGATCCGGTGATACTGGAACCAGATGAACATGACACTGGCATTGAAGCCGAATCGACCTTGCCAAAAGAACCTACTACACCAACGAGGCGTTATCCGGACGGAGTCAGGAAGCCTCCAGAGAGACTGAATTTGTAATTGATTAACTTCAGCAAATGTGTATATTATTGTTCTTGTAAAAATGTTATGTACTATTTATCTAAAAGGGGAGGAATTGTAGTGTATGTACCTTTCAGAGGAACTATGTTTTTGAAGCCCCTGTATACTGTAGTACCAGTAGTAACCACTCGGGTATATAAGCCTGTATAGCGTCTTGTGTAGTTAGTTCACCTCCAGACTTTGTTAAGTAAACACTTGTTAAATCAACTCCTGCATTCCGTGTCTCCATTAACACACGGATCTAACACCACCCACCCCCAGTCTCTCTCTCCCCAAAACCCCACCCCCAGTCTCTCTCTCCCTCCCCACCCCCAGTCCCTCTCTCTCCCCCCCACCCCCAGTCTCTCTCTCCACCCCCCCACCCCCAGTCTCTCTCACCCCCCCACCCCCAGTCTCTCTCTCCCCCCCACCCCCAGTCTCTCACTCCCCCCCACCCCCAGTCTCTCTCTCCCCCCCAGTCTCTCTCTCCCCCCAGTCTCTCTCTCCCCCCCAGTCTCTCTCTCCCCCCAGTCTCTCTCTCTGTTCCCCCTCCCAGTCTCTCTCTCTGTTCCCCCCCAGTCTCTCTCTCCCCCCCCAGTCTCTCTCTCCGCCCCAGTCTCTCTCTCCCCCCAGTCTCTCTCTCCACCCCAGTCTCTCTCTCCCCCCACAGTCTCTCTCTCCCCCCGTCTCTCTCTCCCCCCAACCCAGTCTATCTCTCCCCCCAGTCTCTCTCTCCGCCCCCCAGTCTCTCTCTCCCCCCCAGTCTCTCTCCCCCCCAAGTCTCTCTCTCCCCACCCCAGTCTCTCTCTCTCTCTCCCCCCAAGTCTCTCTCTCTCTCTCCCCCAGTCTCTTTCTCTCCCCCAGTCTCCCTCTCTCCCCCCCCAGTCTCGCTCTCTCCTCCCCAGTCTCTCTCTCCCCCCCAGTCTCTCTCTCTCCCCCAGTCTCCCTCTCTCCCCCCCAGTCTCTCTCTCTCCCCCCCAGTCTATCTCTCCCCCCCCAGTCTCTCTCTCCCCCCAGTCTCTCTCTCCCCCCAGTCTCTCTCTCCCCCCCCCAGTCTCTCTCTCTCTCACCCCCCAGTCTCTCTCTCTCCCCCAGTCTCTCTCTCCCCCCCAGTCTCTCTCTCTCCCCCCAGTCTCTTTCCCTCTCCCCCCCGTCTCTGTCTCTGTCTCTCCCCCCCAGTCTCTCTCTCTCCCCCGTCTCTCTCTCTCCCCCCACCCAGTCTCCCTCTCTCCCCCCTCTCTCCCCCCTCTCTCCCCCCTCGCTCTCTCCCCCCCTCTCTCTCCCCCCTCACCCCCTCTCTCTCTCCCCCCCAGTCTCTCTCTCTCCCCCCCAGTCTCTCTCTCCCCCCCAGTCTCCCTCTCTCCCCCCAGTCTCTCTCTCTCCCCCCCAGTCTCTCTCTCTCCCCCCCAGTCTCTCTCTCTCCCCCCAGTCTCTCTCCCCCTCCAGTCTCTCTCTCTCCCCCCAGTCTCTCTCTCTCCCCCCCAGTCTCTCTCTCTCCCCCCAGTCTCTCTCTCTCCCCCTCAGTCTCTCTCACTCTCTCCCCCCCAGTCTCTCTCTCACTCCCCCCCCAGTCTCTCTCCCTCTCTCCCCACCAGTCTCTTTCTCTCTCTCCCCCCCAGTCTCTCTCTACCCCCAGTCTCTCTCTCCCCCCGTCTCTCTCTCTTCCCCCCCACTGTCTCTCTCTCTTCCCCCCAGTCTCTCTCTCTTCCCCCCAGTCTCTCTCTCTCTCTCTCTCTTCCCCCCCAGTCTCTCTCCCTTCCCCCCAGTCTCTCTTCCTTCCTCCGCAGTTTCTCTCCCTTTCCCCCCAGTCTCTCTCCCTTCCCCCCGTCTCTCTCTCTCCCCCCCAGTCTCTCTCTCTTCCCCCGCCCCCAGTCTCTCTCTCTCTCTTCCCCCCCGTCTCTCTCTCTCTTCCCCCCCAGTCTCTCTCTCTCTTCCACCCCCCAGCCTCTCTCTCTCTTCCCCCCCAGTCTCTCTCTCTCTTCTCCCCCCCAGTCTCTCTCTCTCTCCCTTCCCCCCCAGTCTCTCTCTCTTCCCCCCGCAGTCTCTCTCTCTTCCCCCCCAGTCTCTCTCTCTTCCCCCCGTCTCTCTCTCCTCCCCCCCAGTCTCTCGCTCCTCCCCCCCAGTCTCTCTCTGTTCCCCCCCAGTCTCTCTCTTCCCCCCCAGTCTCTCTCTCTCTTACCCCCCCCCAGTCAATTCAATTCAATTCAAATCGCTTTATTGGCATGATGACAAGGTACATCTTATGTTGCCAAAGCATCGAAAAACATTTGTGGGTAAACACATAAATGCAGTTCTATCCATACAGTGTATAAACCGATATATCCCTGTGTTTATAAATATACATTCATATAATTTGTATATACTCTTTTCTTAGATTTAATGGTTGTCCCTCTGTTTATGGCAAGCTGTAACATAGTGTGCCGCTAAGAACATAAGAACATAAGAAATAGGAGCAGGATTAGGCCAATCAGCCCCTCGAGCCTGCTCCGCCATTCAATAAGATCATGGCTGATCTGATCCTAACCGCCAATCCACTATCACAGAACCATCTCCTGAATCTAACAGAATTAGACACACAAAATAGGAGCAGGATCAGGCTACACGGCCCCTGGGCCCGCTCCGCTACCCACAGGGCCATGACCGATCCGAACCTAGTCTCATGTCCGAATTCCTGCCCGCTCCCCGTAACCTTTAGTTCCCTTTACTTCTAGGAAACTGTCTATTTCTGTTTTAAATTTATGCAATGATGTAGCTTCTACAGCTTTTTGGGGCAGCATATTCCATGGACCTACCACCCTCTGAGTGAAGTAGTTCCTCCTCATCTCAGTTTTGAAAGAGCAGCCCCTTATTCTAAGACTATGCCCCCTAGTTTTAGTTTCACCCATCATCGGGAACATCTTCCCCGCATCCACCCGATCCAACACCTTCACAATCTTATATGTTTCAATAAGATCGCCTCTCATTCGTCTGAACTCCAATGAGTAGAGTCCCACTCTACTAAACCTCTCCTCATATGTCCATCCCCTCATCCCCGGGATTAATCGAGTGAACCTTCTTTGTACTGACTCGAGAGCAAGTATGTCCTTTCTTAAGTATGGACACCAAAACTGTACGCAGTATTCCAGGTGCGGTCTCACCAATACCTTGTACAACTGAAGCAATACCTCCCTATTTTTATATTCTATCCCCCTAGCAATGAAAGCCAACATTCCATTGGCCTTCTTAATCACTTGCTGCACCTGCATACTAACCTTTTGAGTTTCGTGCACCAGGACCCCCAGATCCCTTTGTGGTTCAGTACTTTCCAGTTTCTTACCATTAAGTTAATAACTTGCTCTACGATTTTTCCTGCCAAAGTGCATAACCTCACACTTTCCAGTATTGAATTCCATCTGCCAAATCTCTGCCCACTTACTTAGCCTGTCTATGTCCCCTTGCAGGTTTTTTATGTCCTCCTCATTCACTACTTTCCCTCCCATCTTAGTATCATCTGCAAACTTTGATATGTTACACTTGGTCCCCTCCTCCAAATCGTTAATATAGATTGTAAAGAGTTGGGGACCCAGCACTGGCCCCTGCGGAACACCACTAGTTACTGATTGCCAGTCTGAGAATGAACCATTTATCCCAACTCTCTGCCTTCTGTTAGATAGCCAATCCTCTATCCATGCCAGAATATTACCCCCAATCCTGTGATTTTTTATCTTAAGCAATAATCTTTTGTGTGGCGCCTTGTCAAATGCCTTTTGGAAGTCTAAATGCACTACGTCCACTGGTTCCCCTTTATCCACGCTATATGTTACTTCCTCAATGAACTCCAGCAAATTTGTCAAACATGACTTCCCCTTCATAAAACCATGCTGACTTTGTCCTATTAAATTATGATTATCCAAATGTCCTGTTACTGTCTCCTTAATAATGGACTCTAAAATTTTACCTACCACAGATGTTAGGCGGTCTATAGTTTCCAGCCTTCTGTCTACTGCCCTTTTTAAATAAGGGTGTTACATTAGCCGTTTTCCAGTCTGCCAGGACCTTTGCCGAGCCCAGGGAGTTTTGGAAAATTATTGCCAATGCATCCACAATCCCTACCGCCACTTCCCTCAAGACCCTAGGATGTAAGCCATCAGGTCCAGGTGATTTATCCGCCTTGAGTCCCATTATTTTACCGAGTACCACTTCCTTAGTGATTTTGATCGTGTTTAGCTCCTCCCCCCCCTTTAGCCCCCTGTTTGTCTAGTGCTGGGATATTCTTAGTGTCTTCTACTGTAAAGACTGATATAAAATATTCATTCAGTGTTTTTGCCATCTCCATATTTCCCACCATTAATTTCCCGGTCTCATCCTCTAAGGGACCAACATTTACTTCAGCCACCCTTTTTCTTTTTATATAACTATAAAAACTCTTACTATCTGTTTTTATATTTTTTGCTAATTTACTTTCATAATCTATCTTCCCTTTCTTAATCAATCTTTTTGTTATTTTTTGCTGTCTTTTAAAGTTTTCCCAATCCTCTATCCTCCCACTAGATTTGGCTACCTTATATGCCCTTGTTTTTAGTCGAATACTATCCTTAATTTCTTTACTTAGCCACGGATGGCTGTCTTTTCTTTTACACCCTTTTCTTCTCAGTGGAATATATTTTTTTTGGAAGTTGTAAAATAACTCCTTAAATGTACACCACTGATCATGTATCGTCTTACCCTTTAATCTATTTTCCCAATCCACTCTACTCAATTCCGCTCTCATACCTTCATAGTCTCCTTTATTCAAGCTTAGCACGCTTGTTTGAGATCCAACCTTCTCACCCTCTAATTGAACATGGAATTCAACCATGTTATGGTCACTTATTCCAAGGGGATCCTTTACTAGGACATTTTTAATTAATCCTGTCTCGTTACACAGGACCAGATCTAAGGTTGCTTGCCCCCTGGTCGGTTCAGTTACATACTGCTCAAGAAACCCATCCCTAATACACTCAATGAACTCATCCTCAAGGCAGCCCTGCCCAATTTGATTTGTCCAATTAATATGAAAGTTAACATCCCCCATAATTATAGATGTTCCCTTATTACAAGCCTCAACTATTTCCTGATTGATACTCCATCCAACAGAGTTGCCACTGTTCGGAGGCCAATAGACTACGCCCACTAGTGTTATTTTCCCCTTATTATTCCTTACCTCCACCCAAACTGTTTCATTATCCTGATCTTTTGACCCAATATCATTTCTCTGTATTACAGTGATTCCTTCCTTTATTAACAAAGCCACCCCACCTCTCCTTCCTTCCTGCCTGTCCTTCCTGATTGTTAAATAACCTGGTATGTTTAATTAAGGTTACACAATTTCTCTCTTCCCCTAGTAGGTATGGGAGTTTTTGGTCGTCATTCAAATTTCTGAATTCCGGGCATATTTTTGTAAATTTTGGGAAGAAATTCTCCCTTATGCCCTGATATTTTCTACAAGCTGTGAGGAAGTGCATCTCTGTCTCCACCATTCCCTGACTGCAGTGAGAGCATATCCTGTCCTCTCTTGGTAGCCGGGTCTGCCTGTGTCTACCTTTTTCGATCGCCAGGCTATGTTCACTAAGTCTGTACATTGTCAAGATTTTTCTCAGTTTGCTATCCTTTACCATGGTCAGGTAATCAGCTATGTTGTATTGCCTGTTTAGGGCCAAGTAGCAATTGAGTTTGCTTTGGGTTTTTGATGTTTCTGCCCAATATGTCAGATATTTTTCCTTTTGCTTAGCGACGATTGTGTTGGGTCGAATTCTTTGTGTTACGCTGTCACTGTCCTGGGGCTGGTTATTGTTAGTAGTTACTTCACTGAGTCCCAGGACTAGTTGACTGAGGGTATTCTTCTTTATGTTCATCTCTTGGCATTTCAGGGTGTCGTAGTGATAGCATTGGAGGTTGCTCATTTCTAGGTGTTTCCAAAATTTGGTGGCTCTTTTTTGGATAGTGATTATTAATGGATATTGGCCTAGTTCTGCCCTGCATGCATTGTTTACTGTTTTCCTTTGAGTCCGGAGGATACTTTTACAGACTTCTGCATGTAGGATCTCAATTGGGTGTTTGTCCCATTTTGCAAATTCTTGTTGTGTTAGCGGTCCCCACACCTCACTGCCATAGAGTGCAATTGGTTCAATTACTGATTTGAAAATTTTGAGCCAAATGCTAATTGGGATTTCTATTTGGATTGATTTTTTAATGGCATAGAAAGCCCTTCTTGCTTTCTCTTTCAGTTCAATCACAGCCAGTTTGAAGTTTACCGTAGAACTGATTTTTAAGCCCAAGTATGTGTAGTTAGTGGTTTGTTCAATTTTGGTTGTTCCTATTGTGAAATTTATTTTGGGTCCCTGATGTCTGGATCTTTGCTGGAACACAAGGACTTTGGTTTTTTGGGGATTTATTGTCAGGGCCCAAGTCTGGCAGCATGACTCCAGCAGATCCAGGTTCTGCTGTAGACCCTCCTTAGTTGGTGACAGCAGAACCAGGTCATCTGCATAGAGGAGGAATATAACCTTGGATTCATATAGGGTAAGGCCGGATGCTGTAGATTGTTCAAGTAGTTTTGCCAATTCATTTATGTAAATATTAAAGAGTGTCGGTGAGATTGGCAAGCCCTGCGTCACCCCCCGCCCCTGTGGGAAGTATTTTGTTTGTTTGTCTCCAATTTTAACTGCACATTTGTTGTTTGTATACATTGATTTAATTACATCATATGTTTTTCCCCCTACCACGCTTTCGATAAGTTTCAGGAATAAACCGTCATGCCAGATGGAGTCGAAAGCCTTCTGGAAATCTATAAAGCATGCGTAGATTTTGCTTTTGTTATGGTGAATGTGTTTGTCAATTAGGGTCTGTAGGGTGAAGATATGATCTGATGTTCTATAGTTTGGCAGGAATCCAATTTGGCTTTTATTCAAGACATTGTGCTCCTCAAGGAAGTTTATAAGTCTTTTGTTTATGATGCTACAGAATACCTTCCCCAGGTTACTGTTTACACAGATGCCTCGATAGTTATTTGGGTCGACTTTGTCCCCACTTTTGTATATGGGCGTTATGAGTCCTTTGTTCCAGATATCAGGGAAGTAACCAACATTCAGAACCAAGTTGAAGAGTTTTAGGATAGCCAGTTTCATTTTATCGTCTGTGTGTTTAATCATCTCGTTTAGTATGCCGTCTGTCCCGCAAGCTTTTCCTGGTCGCAGGTCCTTGAGTTTTTCAAAAAGTTCTTTTTCTGTTATTATGGAGTCTAGCAGGTTTTGGTTATCTTTTATGGCCATTTCGAGCTTTTCCAGTTTTTTGCATATTTGGTGTTGCTCTGGCCTTAGTGTGTTTTTCTGGTATAATTTTTCAAAGTGGTTTTCCCATGTGTCCCCATTTTGAATGGCCAATTCATCGTGTTGTTTTTTGTGTAGTGTATTTCAGTTGTCCCAGAAACAATTGGAATCAATGGATTCCTCAATGGAGCTGAGTGTGTTCTTAATATATTGCTCTTTTTTGGTTCTGAGTGTGTTTCTGTATTGTGTTAGTGTCTGGCAATAAGTAAGGCGTAATTCCTCGTTTTCTGGATGTCTGTGTTTTTGGTTTGATATTTTTCTAACTTTTTTCCTCATGTTATGGCAATCTGGGTCAAACCATTTTTCATCGTTTTTTGTTTTGGGTTTGTTCTTGCGAGCTTTCAAGTTTGACCTTGTCGCCAAATTATCAAAAATATTGTTTAGGTTATTCACTGCCCGGTTTACGCCTTCTTTATTGTGAGTGTATATGTTATCCAGAAAGGTGTCCAAGAGAGCTTGAGTTGATTCATTGCTAATTGCTTTCTGGTATTTTTCCGTGTCGTTTTTGGCCCATCTGTACGATTTTTTGGTGTTGTACAGTTTACTGGGTTGTGTTTCTATGTTGTTTGTTTCTGTCTTTTTAAGATACATAGTAATTTGACTGTGATCTGACAGTGTTGTTTGTGGTTTGACTGTGAATGCTCTGAAAGAGGATGGGTCCAAATCTGTAATCATATAGTCTATGGTGCTGCAGCCAAGAGGTGAGCAATAGGTCGATCTTCCTAGGAGGTCTCCTATGAACCTACCATTGACAATGTACAGACCCAGGCTTTGACAGAGCTGCAGGAGCTGTTTTCCATTGTTATTTGTCTGCTTGTCGCAGTTATGCCTGTATGGAAGGGAAGGGATATCGAAGTGGTTATTCCCGAATATGTAATTGTTTCCCTGATTATTGGTGAAGTCTGGTTCTTCGTCAGTTCTTGAATTGAGGTCCCCACAGATCAACACGTTCCCCTGGGCCTGGTATTGGATAATTTCCCCCTCTATGTTGGAGAAGGTGTCCTCTTTAAAGTACGGGGATTCCATTGGGGGGATATAAAGTGCACAAATGTAAACGTCTTGGGTGTTAGAGATAATCTCCCTCTCAATTTTGAGCCATATGTGGTTTTCGCCCTTTTTTATAAATTTGATGTAATTCTTAAGTTCTGTTTTAAACCAGATCAGTATGCCTCCGGAGTCTCTGCCTTGGGTTACTCTTGGTAATTTATTGGAGGGGACCACCAGCTCAGTGTACCCTTGGGGACATCCAGTGTGTCCTTTTCCTTTATACTAAGTTTCCTGTAAAATGATAATAGCTAGATCTTTAGTTTCATCTATGAACTCTGGGGTCCTACTCTTCACGTCGAGCACTGAAGAGCGTAGACCTTGGATATTCCTGGTCGAAATATATAAGGATTTCATGTTAAGTTTGATCTTTAACTATGATAGGTTAAAGAATGATATGTGTTTGTCGTGTCTAAATGTGGGAAAAAAAGGTCATCTCAGTTGTCTATAAATGTTAATACTACTTGGTTACAGTTCTTTCTATTAATTAGTCTTTGATCCATAAGGCAGAAGTAGATGCTGCTGCACATCTGCTTATTCTCTCTTAATGGATTGTCTCTGTCTGAGGTATTGCGTACGTCCTGTGCATCTCTCCCTCTGTCTGGCTGGGAGCGGTCCTGTTCCCCTGTGGGACACGAGTGGTGCAGGTCTGATGTTGTTGTTGTGCATGGGGATCCTCTCTGGTCTCGGTTGGTGTGGTGGTGGTCTCTGTAGTGGTCCTGATATGTACCCCGCTGATCTCTGGTGGTCGGGGGGGTCCTCTTGGAGTCTGGGTATGGACCCGGTTAAAAGCGATGTCCTTCAGGGCTTTAGCAAAGATCGATATTCATTTCCTGTGGATGTGGACGCGGTCGTAAAGACATTCCTTATCGAGGGTGGGGTGTTGGGCCAGGTGCATGTTGTGTTTTGATTCACAGTCTCTTGCTATGCTGGCATTTATCTCAGTCACTCTCTCCCCCACAGTCTGTCTCTCCCCCCCAGCCTCTCTCTCCCCCCCCAGTCTCTCTCTCCCCCCAGTCTCTCTCTCCCCCAGTCTCTCTCTCCCCCATCTCCCTCTCCCCCCCAACCCAGTCTCTCTCTCCCCCCCAGTCTCTCTATCCCCCCAGTCTCTCTCTCCCCCCAAGTCTCTCTCTCCCCACCGCAGTCTCTCTCTCTCTCCCCCCAGTCTCTCTCTCCCCCCCCCCCCAGTCTCTCTCTCTCTCCCCCAGTCTCTCACTCCCCGCCCAATCTCTCTCTCCCCGCCCAATCTCTCTCTCCCCCCCAGTCTCTCTCTCTCTCACCCCCCCAGTCCCTCTCTCTCCCCCCAGTCTCTCTCTCCCCCATCTCCCTCTCCCCCCCAACCCAGTCTCTCTCTCCCCCCCAGTCTCTCTATCCCCCCAGCCTCTCTCTCCCCCCAAGTCTCTCTCTCCCCACCGCAGTCTCTCTCTCTCTCCCCCCAGTCTCTCTCTCTCCCCCCCCAGTCTCTCTCTCTCCCCCCCAGTCTCTCTCTCCCCCCCAGTCTCTCTCACTCCCCCCCAGTCTCTCTCACTCCCCCCCCAGTCTCTCTCTCCCCCCAGTCTCTCTCTCCCCCAGTCTCTCTCTCTCCCCCCCCAGTCTCTCACTCCCCGCCCAATCTCTCACTCCCCCCCAGTCTCTCTCTCTCTCACCCCCCCCAGTCCCTCTCTCTCCCCCCAGTCTCTCTCTCTCCCCCCCCCAGTCTCTCTCTCTCCCCCCAGTCTCTCTCTCTCTCCCCCCCGTCTCTCTCTCCCTCCGCCCCCTCTCTCTCTCTCTCTCTCTCCACCCCCCAGTCTCTCTCTCTCCCCCCCAGCCTCTCTCTCTCCAACCCCAGTCTCTCTCTCTCCCCCCCACCCAGTCTCCCTCTCTCCAGTCTCCCTCTCTCCCCCCCCCCCTCTCTCCCCCCCCCCTCTCTCCCCCCCCCCTCTCTCCCCCCCTCTCTCCCCCGTCTCTCTCCCCCTCTCTCTCTCCCCCTCTCACCCCCCTGCCCCCTCTCTCTCCCCCCTCTCTCTCTCCCCCCTCTCTCTCCCCCCTCTCTCTCTCCCCCCCAGTCACTCTCTCTCCCCCGAGTCTCTCTCTCTGCCCCCGAGTCTCTCTCTCTGCCCCCCAGTCTCTCTCTCCCCCCAGTCTCTCTCTCCCCCCAGTCTCTCTCTCTCCCCCCACTGTCAGGGTTGGGGAGCCACGGGGCCGTATAAATACGAGGCCGTGCTCTCCAGGCAAAGGTAGGATCTGGACCCAAGTGCAGAAACCAGACAAGAGACACATATACTGTACTTTGTTTGAACTTTACTAAATTTACACATAACCAGATTAACACAAGGGACACAGCAATATACATAAGAACTAGAGACAAGAGAACTAGAGACAAGTTACAAGACAGCTAGTCAAGATAGGAACTCAGGACAGCTTCCATGAGGAAGCCCACTTGTCTACACTGAGCTTGCGACAAGCTACCACAAGGGGCAACCGGCTTGCCGAGGCACAACTCCAGACAAGCTACCCCGAGGGTAATCGGCTTATCAATGCAAGGCTCAAGACAAGATCCCAACGGCTCCCACATAGCAACACGCTAGTCCAAACAGCACCTTACCAAGACAAGCAGCTCAACAGAACAAGACTTAAATACATCTTAAATCCAGAGACAAGAACACAGATTTAGATACATAGCTCGAGAGAACTAGAACACAGACTAAGATACATAGCTCAAGAGAACTATGGCAGCCAGCTTGTGAAGGCAAGCTGCCATAGAGGAAAGGCTAGTCACAGAGAACCTAGCCAAGACAAGGAACATTGTCAAGACAAACACCCTAGTGAGGACTGAGCACTGAGTGAAACAACAACAGAACTTATATACCAAGAAAACCAGGTGCCACCCATAAACAGCTAACAGGCTGATTAAAAACTAACACCAGAGAACGAGAAACAATTAACAAAAGAACAGTGAAGGTGCCATCTAGAGGTTACAAAAAGGAACTGACTGGCACCCTCACAGGACCCCCTCCCCAAGGAACGGCTCCTGACGTTCCAAACACAGGGCTCGAGAGAGAGACAAACAGGGGCTCAAGAGACAAACAGGGGCTCGAAAGACACTGGGCGCTAAGACACTGGGCGCTAAGACACTGGGCGCTAAGACACTGGGCGCTAAGACACTGGGCGCTAAGACACTGGGCGCTAAGACACTGGGCGCTAAGACACTGGGCGCTGATTTAAATGAACATAGAGCAAATACTTAAATTCTCTAAACTTCTGAATTAGTGGTATGGATAACCAAGTGGGGAAAAGACTTAAAGGCTTAAGCTAAATCAATCCAAAGTCACACGTGTAAAACAGAGACAGCCACACACCCTCCAGGGCATTTAGAACCAAGTCAAAAAACTGAAAGTCTGTTTTAGTACACATGGCAAATCTTCTTAGCTTCTCAAGCAATGATATCTTCCATTCCAACTTTTCACGAACTGCAGATGTTCAGAAATCTCAAAACGAAATCATCCTCTTCATCCACTAGCGGCAGGGACATGTCATGGCAATCATATGACCAAAATCTTTGTAAACAACAGAGTCATCATTCTCCAAAGTTAGCACGCTCAATGGATTATATTCCGAAGGGATGCAAGAAAGACAAAGACTCGAGAATTTAACTTGTCCAAGAGAGCTTGAGAATTCAATAGTCCAGGAGAACTCGAGAATGTCTTATCCAGTAGAGCTCAAAAGTTGCATTTGTCCAGAAGAATAACAAAACACAACAGGGTCTTCTTCCTAGGGAACTCGAGAATTAAACACAGAAACACAGGAGGGAGTTATTTGCCCCAGAGAGCTTGAAAACTTAATTTGCCCAGGAGAACGTGAACACTTAATTTGCCCAGGAAGCTTGAGAATTTACTTGGGATTTAACACAGAAGGCCCAAGAAACTTGAGAATTTACTTGGGGGTCTAACAGTAGAGGCCCAAGAGACTTGAAAATTTTCTTGGGGTTTAACACAGTAGAGGCCCAGGAAGCTTGAGAGCTTTACCTGGGGGTCTAACCGTAGAGGCCCAAGAAACTTGAGGTCGACTTGAAAATATAACAATGGCCCAGAAAACTTGAAAGTTTGCTCGAAATTCTAACACAATGAAGGTCCAAGAGACTTGAGAGTTCACCTGGGGGGTCTAAATACAGTAACAGCCCAGGAGACTCAAATTTTACTTGAAAGTTTAACACTATGAAGGCCCAGGAGACTCAAAAGTTCACACAAAAATTTAAACACAGGAGACTTAAAATTTTAACACAGTGGAGTCTTACTCCTAGGAGACTCAAAACTTGCCCAGGAAAACTAGAAAATTTAACTCGAGAATTTATATCGCCCAAGAGAACTTGAAATTTTAACTCGAGAGTTTCAAACCTTAGCCGGTTGGTTTCCGCTGGGTCCATGTATGGCTCAGTCCTACTGTCAGGGTTGGGGAGCCACGGGGCCGTATAAATACGAGGCCGTGCTCTCCAGGCAAAGGTAGGATCTGGACCCAAGTGCAGAAACCAGACAAGAGACACATATACTGTACTTTGTTTGAACTTTACTAAATTTACACATAACCAGATTAACACAAGGGACACAGCAATATACATAAGAACTAGAGACAAGAGAACTAGAGACAAGTTACAAGACAGCTAGTCAAGATAGGAACTCAGGACAGCTTCCATGAGGAAGCCCACTTGTCTACACTGAGCTTGCGACAAGCTACCACAAGGGGCAACCGGCTTGCCGAGGCACAACTCCAGACAAGCTACCCCGAGGGTAATCGGCTTATCAATGCAAGGCTCAAGACAAGATCCCAACGGCTCCCACATAGCAACACGCTAGTCCAAACAGCACCTTACCAAGACAAGCAGCTCAACAGAACAAGACTTAAATACATCTTAAATCCAGAGACAAGAACACAGATTTAGATACATAGCTCGAGAGAACTAGAACACAGACTTAGATACATAACTCGAGAGAACTATGGCACAGACTTAGATACATAACTCGAGAGAACTATGGCACAGACTTAGATACATAACTCAAGAGAACTAGAACACAGAATAAGATACATAGCTCAAGAGAACTATGGCAGCCAGCTTGTGAAGGCAAGCTGCCATAGAGGAAAGGCTAGTCACACAGAGAACCTAGCCAAGACAAGGAACATTGTCAAGACTAACACCCTAGTGAGGACTGAGCACTGAGTGAAACAACAACAGAACTTATATACCAAGAAAACCAGGTGCCACCCATAAACAGCTAACAGGCTGATTAAAAACTAACACCAGAGAACGAGAGCCATGTTCGCGCCCGGGTGGCCCTAGAGATGGAGCACGCGGTGTCCGCCGGCACGCTCGAGCTCTTTCGTGACCGGTGGGCGCCGCGGGGACTGGAGTGCATTGTTAATCGGGACAACCAAATTTTAATTTGATTGGTGGAGGGTTATTTAAAAGGGTAATTGGGTTGTTGTCACCTTATTTGTGAAATTGTTTCTTTTTTTGGGTCCAATGAAAAGAGAGAGAACGAGAAACAATTAACAAAAGAACAGTGAAGGTGCCATCTAGAGGTTACAAAAAGGAACTGACTGGCACCCTCACACCCAGTCTCTCTCTCTCCCCCCCAGTCTCTCTCTCTCCCCCCCAGTCTCTCTCTCTCCCCCCCAGTCTCTCTCTCCCCACCCCAGTCTCTCTCTCTCCCCCCCCAAGTCTCTCTCTCTCCCCCCCCAGTCTCTCTCTCTCCCCCCAGTCTCTCTCTCTCTCTCCCCCACCAGTCAATTCAATTCAATTCAATTCAAATCGCTTTATTGGCATGACAAGTTACATCTTATGTTGCCAAAGCATCGAAAAACATTCATGTTTGTACACAAAAATACAGATCTATCCATACAGTGTATAAACAGATATATCCCTGAGTGTATAAATATACTTTCATATAATTTATATATACTCTTTTCTTATATTTAGTGGTTGTCCCTCTGTTTATGGCAAGCTGTAACATAGAGTGCCGCTAGTGTTACACAATTTCTCTCTTCCCTTGGTAGGTATGGGAGTTTTTGGTCGTCATTCAAATTTCTGAATTCCGGGCATATTTTTGTGAATTTTGGGTAGAAATTCTCCCTTAAGCCCTGATATTTTCTACAAGCTGTGAGGAAGTGCATCTCTGTCTCCACCACTCCCTGACTGCAGTGAGAGCATATCCTGTCCTCTCTTGGTAGCCGGGTCTGCCTGTGTCTACCTTTTTCGATCGCTAGGCTATGTTCACTAAGTCTGTACATTGTCAAGGTTTTTCTCAGTTTGCTATCCTTTACCATGGTCAGGTAATCAGCCATGTTGTATTGTCTGTTTAGGGCCAAGCAGCAATTGAGTTTGCTTTGGGTTTTTGTTGTTTCTGCCCAATATGACAGATACTTTTCCTTTTGCTCAGCGACGATTGTGTTGGGTCGAATTCTTTGTGTTACGCTGTCACTGTCCTGGGGCTGGTTATTGTTAGTAGTGTTAGTAGTTACTTCACTGAGTCCCAGGACTAGTTGACTGAGGGCATTCTTCTTTATGGTCCTCTCTTGGCATTTCAGGGCTTCGTAATGATAGCATTGGGGGTTGCTCATTTCTAGGTGTTTCCAAAATTTGGTGGCTCTTTTTTGGATAGTGATTATTAATGGATATTGGCCTAGTTCTGCCCTGCATGCATTGTTTACAGTTATCCTTTGAGTCCGGAGGATACTTTTACAGAATTCTGCATGTAGGATCTCAATTGGGTGTTTGTCCCATTTTGCAAATTCTCTCCCCCCCAGTCTCCTCTCTCTCTCCCCCCCAGTCTCTCTCCCTCTCGCCCCCCAGTCTCTCTCTCTCCCCCCCCGTCTCTCTCTCTCTCTCCACCACCCAGTCTCTCTCTCTCCCCCCCAGTCTCTCTCTCTCCCCCAGTCTCTCTCATTGTCCCCCCAGTCTCTCTCTCTCCAACCCCAGTCTCTCTCTCTCCCCCCACCCAGTCTCCCTCTCTCCCCCCCACCCAGTCTCCCTCTCTCCCCCCCTCTCTCCCCCCTCTCTCCCCCATCTCTCTCCCCCTCTCTCTCTCCCCCCTCACCCCCCTCACCCCTCTCCCTCCTCCCTCTCTCTCTCCCCGTCACTCTCTCTCCCCCCAGTCTCTCTCTCTCCCCCCCAGTCTCTCTCTCTGCCCCCCAGTCACTCTCTCCCCCCCAGTCTCTCTCTTCCCCCCAGTCTCTGTCTCCCCCCCCAGTCTCTCTCTCTCCCCCCATCTCTCTCTCTCCCCCCCAGTCTCTCTCTCTCCCCCCTCTCTCTCTCCCCCCCAGTCACTCTCTCTCCCCCCGTCTCTCTCTCTCCCCCCCAGTCTCTCTCTCTCCCCCCTCTCTCTCTCCCCCCCAGTCACTCTCTCCCCCCGTCTCTCTCTCTCCCCCCAGTCTCTCTCTCTTCCCCCTCTCTCTCTCCCCCCCCAGTCTCTCTCTCTTCCCCCCAGTCACTCTCACGCCCCCAGTCTCTCTCTCTCCCCCCCAGTCTCTCTCTGCCCCCAGTACTCTCTCCCCCCAGTCTCTGCCTCCCCCCAGTCTCTCTCTCCCCCCCAGTCTCTCTCTCTCCCCCCAGTCTCTCTCTCTCCCCCCGTCTCTCTCTCTCCCCCCGTCTCTCTCTCTCCCCCCCCCAGTCTCTCTCTCTCCCCCCCAGTCTCTCTCTCTCTCCCCAGTCTCTCTCTCCCCACCCCAGTCTCTCTCTCTCCCCCCCAGTCTCTCTCTCTCCCCCCAGTCTCTCTCTCTCCCCCCAGTCTCTCTCTCTCCCCCCCCCCAGTCAATTCAATTCAATTCAATTCAAATCGCTTTATTGGCATGACAAGTTACATCTTATGTTGCCAAAGCATCGAAAAACATTCATGTTTGTACACAAAAATACAGATCTATCCATACAGTGTATAAACAGATATATCCCTGAGTGTATAAATATAATTTCATATAATTTATATATACTCTTTTCTTATATTTAGTGGTTGTCCCTCTGTTTATGGCAAGCTGTAGCATAGAGTGCCGCTAGTGTTACACAATTTCTCTCTTCCCCTAGTAGGTATGGGAGTTTTTGGTCGTCATTCAAATTTCTGAATTCCGGGCATATTTTTGTGAATTTTGGGTAGAAATTCTCCCTTATGCCCTGATATTTTCTACAAGCTGTGAGGAAGTGCATCTCTGTCTCCACCACTCCCTGACTGCAGTGAGAGCATATCCTGTCCTCTCTTGGTAGCCGGGTCTGCCTGTGTCTACCTTTTTCGATCGCCAGGCTATGTTCACTAAGTCTGCACATTGTCAAGGTTTTTCTCAGTTTGCTATCCTTTACCATGGTCAGGTAATCAGCCATGTTGTATTGTCTGTTTAGGGCCAAGTAGCAATTGAGTTTGCTTTGGGTTTTTGTTGTTTCTGCCCAATATGACAGATTGGGCAGCACGGTGGCATAGTGGTTAGCACTGTTGCCTCACAGCGCCAGGGACCCGGGTTCGAATCCGGCCTCGGGCGACTGTCTGTGTGGAGTTTGCACATTCTCCCCGTGTTTGCGTGGCTTTCCTCTGGGTGCTCCAGTTTCCTCCCACAGTCCAAAGATGTGCAGGTTAGGTTGATTGGCTATGATAAATTGACCCTTAGTGTTAGGGGGATTAAATACGTGGGGTTACAGGGATAGGGTGGGATATGTGTTGGCATAGGGGTTACGGGGATCGGGTGGGATATGTGTCGGTGCAGGCTCGATGGGCTGAAATGGCCTCTATCTGCGCTGCGGGGTTTCTGTGATTCTGTGATATTTTT
>NW_028225186.1:484758-518763 GCF_052327205.1 Somniosus microcephalus | reverse complement strand
CCCCAGTCTCTCTCCCCCCCCAGTCTCTCTCCCCCCCAGTCTCTCTCCCCCCCCAGTCTCTCTCCCTCTCTCTCTCTCCCCGTCTCTCTCTCCCCCAGTCTCTCTCTCTCTCCCCCCCAGTCTCTCTCTCTCGCTCTCTCTCCCCCAGTCTCTCTCTCTCCCCCCCAGTCTCTCTCTCTCTCTCCCTCCCCCCAGTCACTCTCTCTCTCTCTCTCCCCCCAGTCTCTCTCTCTCTCCCCCCCCACGTCTCTCTCTCTCTCTCTCCCCCGGTCTCTCTCTCTCTCTCTCCCCCGGTCTCTCTCTCTCTCTCCCCCCCGGTCTCTCTCTCTCTCTCCCCCGGTCTCTCTCTCTCTCTCTCTCCCCCGCAGTCTCTCTCTCTCCCCCTCTCCACGTCTCTATCTCTCTCTCTCCCCCGGTCTCTCTCTCTCTCTCTCCCCCGGTCTCTCTCTCTCCCTCCCCCAGACTCCCTCTCTCGCTCCCTCCCCCAGTCTCTCTCTCTCCCCCGCCCAGTCTCTCTCTCTCCCCCGCCCAGTCTCTCTCTCTCCCCCGCCCAGTCTCTCTCTCTCCCCCGCCCAGTCTCTCTCTCTCCCCCGCCCAGTCTCTCTCTCTCCCCCCGCCCAGTCTCTCTCTCTCCCCCGCCCAGTCTCTCTCTCTCCCCCGCCCAGTCTCTCTCTCTCCCCGCCCAGTCTCTCTCTCTCCCCCCGCCCAGTCTCTCGTCTCTCTCTCTCCCCCGCCCAGTCTCTCTCTCTCTCTCTCCCGCCCAGTCTCTCTGTCTCTCTCTCCCGCCCAGTCTCTCTCTCTCTCCTCCCCCAGTCTCTCCCTCTCCCCCAGTCTCTCCCTCTCCCCCGTCTCTCTCTCTCCCCCGTCTCTCTCTCTCTCCCCCGTCTCTCTCTCTCTCTCTCCCCCCGTCCGTCTCTCTCTCTCCCCCCGTCTCTCTCTCTCCCCCGTCTCTCTCTCTCCCCCCGTCTCTCTCTCTCCCCCCGTCTCTCTCTCCCCCCGTCTCTCTCTCCCCCCTTCTCTCTCTCTCTCTCTCTCTCTCCCCATCTCTCTCTCCAATTCCAATTCCAATTCCAATTCAAATGCTTTATTGGCATGAAAGTTTACAGAGAACCATATTGCCAAAGCTACATAGCAAAAAGGTACAGTTTTCCAACATTCTGTAGGTGTCAATCGATTTGACATTTGTTGGGTACATACAATATTACTTTTAAACAATATTAATTTTAAACAGTCTTTGTACTTCATTTGGTACGTTCAATATTAATTTTAAACAGTCTTAATTTTAAACAGTCCTCAGGTTGTGACATGTTGTTACATATTTGGCCCCAAGGTATGGTCTGTCTCCTTCTCCTAGGACTAATCTCAATTTTGACAGGTCATCCAATTCCTTGAAATCTGGGGTTGTTTGGCTTAGCTTGTTGAATAATATGTTTCTTGATGTGTTGAATTTTTCGCATTTTAGGAGGAAATGCATCTCTGTTTCAAGGAAATGCATCTCTGTTTCAACCTCGCCGGCCAGACATTGATCGCATATTCTATTCTCTCTAGGCTGCCAGGATTTCTTGTATCTGCCTTTTTCAATTTCCAGTTGGTGGTCGCTTAGTCTGTACCTGGTGAGGGTCTGTCTCTGTTTTGTGTCTCTGATGGTCGTGAGGTAGTCTGCCAGTTTATATTCTCTTTTTAGGGCCCGGTAACATTCTAATCTGCTTTGGCTTTCGGTTATTTTGTTCCAATGTTCCAGGTAGGTTTCTTTGCATTTTTTAATGATTTGGTTCACTCGGATTGGTGTTTGGACGGCTGTGTTGGTCTGGGGCTGGTCAGGGTCCGGCTGGGTATTTAGTTTCAGTAGCAGCTGACTCAGGGGACTCTTTTCTGGTTTAGCTCTTGGGTCTGAAAGGCTTTGAAATGAAGGGTGTCTGGGGAGCTAGATTTGAGGTGATTTAGGAAGTTTAGTGCTCGTTTTTGATGTTTATTATCAGTGGGTATCTGCCTAGTTCGGCTCTGCATGCATTTGTTGGCATTTTTCTTTGGGTGCGAAGGATGCTTCGGCAGAATTCTGCATGTAGGGCTTCTATTGTGTGTTTTTCCCATTTAGTGTAGCTTTGGTGATTTAGCGGGCCCCATACTTCACTACCGTACAGTGCAATGGGCAGGATTATGCTGTCAAATATTTTGAGCCAGATTTTGATTGGGATTTGATGTTGTAGAATTTTCTTTTTATTGCATATAGGGCTCTTCGGGCTTTTTCTTTTAGTGCATTCACTGCTATGCTGAAGCTCCCTGATGCTGTAATAGTTAGACCAAGGTAGGTGTAGCTCATAGTGTGTCCTATAGTGGTATCACTGAGGGTAAACTGGTATTTGTTTTCCTGACATCTGGGCCTTTTTTGAAAAATCATGATGTTGGTTTTCTTTAGATTTACTGTTAGAGCCCAATTTTGGCAGTATTTGTCGAGTATGTCTAGTTGTTGCTGTAATCCCTGTTCTGTGGGAGACAGCAGAACCAGGTCGTCCGCATAGAACAGGGATTTCACTTCTCCATCCAGGAGACGGAGACCTGTTGACTCGCTTTGCTCCAGCATGTCTGCTAATTCATTTATGTATATGTTGAACAGGGTCGGGCTCTCTCTCTCTCTCCCCGTCTCTCTCTCTCTCTCTCTCCCCGTCTCTCTCTCTCTCTCCCCCCCCAGTCTCTCTCTCTCTCCCCCCCAGTCTCTCTCTCTCTCCCCCCCCAGTCTCTCTCTCTCTCTCTCCCCAGTCTCTCTCCCCCCCAGTCTCTCTCTCTCCCCCCCGTCTCTCTCTCTCTCTCCCCCGTCTCTCTCTCTCCCACCGAGTCTCTCTCTCTCTCCCCCCCAGTCTCTCTCTCTCTCTCCCCCCCAGTCTCTCTCTCTCTCTCCCCCCCAGTCTCTCTCTCTCCCCCCACAGTCTCTCTCGCTCCCCCCACAGTCTCTCTCGCTCCCCCCCACAGTCTCTCTCGCTCCCCCGGTCTCTCTCTCTCTCTCCCCCGTCTCTCTCTCTCTCTCCCCCGGTCTCTCTCTCTCTCTCTCCCCCAGTCTCTCTCTCTCCCCCAGTCCAATTCCAATTCCAATTCAAATGCTTTATTGGCATGAAAGTTTACAGAGAACCATATTGCCAAAGCTTACATAGCAAAAAGGTACAGTTTTCCAACATTCTGTAGGTGTCAATCGATTTGACATTTGTTGGGTACATATAATATTACTTTTAAACAATATTAATTTTAAACAGTCTTTGTACTTCATTTGGTACGTTCAATATTAATTTTAAACAGTCTCTCTCCCCGTCTCTCTCTCTCTCTCTCCCCCCACAGTCTCTCTCTCCCCCAGTCTCTCTCTCTCTCTCTCCCCCTCTCCCAGTCTCTCTCTCTCTCCCTCCCCCCAGTCTCTCTCTCCTCCCTCCCCCCAGTCTCTCTCTCCCTCCCCCATCTTTCTCTCTCCCTCCCCCGTCTCTCTCCCTCTCCCCCCCGCAGACTCCCTCTCACGCTCCCTCCCCCAGACTCCCTCTCTCGCTCCCTCCCCCCAGACTCCCTCTCTTCCCCCCCAGACTCCCTCCGACTCCCTCTCCCCCCCAGACTCCCTCTCTCCCTCCCCCAGACTCCCTCTCTCTCTCACCCCAGTCTCCCTCTCTCTCCCACCCCAGTCTCCCTCTCTCTCCCCCCAGTCTCTCTCTCCCCGCCCAGTCTCTCTCCCCCGCCCAGTCTCTCTCTCCCCCGCCCAGTCTCTCTCTCTCCCCCGCCCAGTCTCTCACTCTCCCCCGCCCAGTCTCTCTCTCTCTCCCCCGCCCAGTCTCTCTCTCTCCCCCGCCCAGTCTCTCTCCCCCGCCCAGTCTCTCTCTCTCTCCGCCGCCCAGTCTCTCTCTCCCCCGCCCAGTCTCTCTCTCTGCCGCCCAGTCTCTCTCTCTCTCCCCCGCCCAGTCTCTCTCTCTCCCCCGCCCAGTCTCACTCTCTCTCTCCCCGCCCAGTCTCCCTCTCTCTCTCACCCGCCCAGTCTCCCTCTCTCTCTCCCCCGCCCAGTCTCCCTCTCTCTCTCCCCCCGCCCAGTCTCTCTCTCTCCCGCCCAGTCACTCTCTCTCTCCCCCGCCCAGTCTCTCTCTCTCTCCCCCGCCCAGTCTCCCTCTCTCTCTCCCCCGCCCAGTCTCCCTCTCTCCCCCGCCCAGTCTCTCTCTCTACCCCGCCCAGTCTCTCTCTCTCCCCCGCCCAGTCTCTCTCTCTCTCCGCCGCCCAGTCTCTCTCTCTCTCCCCCCGCCCAGTCTCTCTCTCTCCCCCGCCCAGTCTCTCTCTCTCTCCCCGCCCAGTCTCTCTCTCTCTCCCCCCCAAGTCTCCTCTCTCTCTCCCCCCGCCCAGTCTCCCTCTCTCCCTCCCCCGCCCAGTCTCCCTCTCTCTCTCCCCCGCCCAGTCTCTCTCTCTCTCTCCCCCCCCAAGTCTCCCTCTCTCTCTCCCCCGCCCAGTCTCCCTCCTCTCTCCCCCGCCCAGTCTCCCTCTCTCTCTCCCCCGCCCAGTCTCCCCTCTCTCTCTCCCCCCGCCCCAGTCTCTCTCTCTCCCGCCCAGTCTCTCTCTCTCTCCCCCACCCAGTCTCTCTCTCTCTCCCCCGCCCAGTCTCCCTCTCTCTCTCCCCCGCCCAGTCTCCCTCTCTCTCTCCCCCGCCCAGTCTCTGCTCTCTCCCCCACCCAGTCTTCTCTCTCTCTCCCACCCAGTCTCTCTCTCTCTCCCCCGCCCAGTCTCCCTCTCTCTCTCCCCCCGCCCAGTCTCCCTCTCTCCCCCCCGTCTCTCTCTCTCTCCCCCCGTGTCTCTCTCTCCCCCCGTCTCTCTCTCTCTCCCCCCGTCTCTCTCTCTCTCCCCCGTCTCTCTCTCTCTCCCCCGTCTCTCTCTCTCTCCCCGTCTCTCTCTCTCTCCCCCGTCTCTCCCCCCGTCTCTCTCTCTCCCCCCGTCTCTCCCTCTCTCCCCCCGTCTCTCTCTCTCCCCCCCGTCTCTCTCTCTCTCCCCCCCGTCTCTCTCTCTCTCCCCCCGTCTCTCTCTCTCCCCCCGTCTCTCTCTCCCCCCCGTCTCTCTCTCTCCCACCCCGTCTCTCTCTCTCCCCCCGTCTCTCTCTCCCCCCCGTCTCTCTCTCTCCCCCCGTCTCTCTCTCTCCCCCCCGTCTCTCTCTCTCTCCCCCCGTCTCTCTCTCTCCCCCCGTCTCTCTCTCTCTCCCCCCGTCTCTCTCTCTCTCCCCCCGTCTCTCTCTCTCTCCCCCCGTCTCTCTCTCTCTCTCTCCCCCCGTCTCTCTCTCTCTCCCCCGTCTCTCTCTCTCTCCCCCCGTCTCTCTCTCTCCCCCCGTCTCTCTCTCTCTCCCCCGTCTCTCTCTCTCCCCGTCTCTCTCTCTCTCCCCCGTCTCTCTCTCTCTCCCCCCTCTCTCTCTCTCTCCCCCGTCTCTCTCTCTCTCCCCCCGTCTCTCTCTCTCCCCCGTCTCTCTCTCCCCCCGTCTCTCTCTCTCTCCCCCCGTCTTTCTCTCTCTCCCCCCCGTCTCTCTCTCTCTCCCCCGTCTCTCTCTCTCTCCCCCCGTCTCTCTCTCTCCCCCGTCTCTCTCTCCCCCCGTCTCTCTCTCTCTCCCCCCGTCTTTCTCTCTCTCCCCCCGTCTCTCTCTCTCTCCCCCGTCTCTCTCTCTCCCCCCGTCTCTCTCTCTCTCCCCCCGTCTCTCTCTCTCTCCCCCCGTCTCTCTCTCTCCCCCCGTCTCTCTCTCTCTCCCCCCGTCTCTCTCTCTCTCCCCCGTCTCTCTCTCTCTCTCCCCGTCTCTCTCTCTCTCCCCCGTCTCTCTCTCTCTCTCTCCCCGTCTCTCCAATTCCAATTTCCAATTCAAATGCTTTATTGGCATGAAAGTTTAAAGAGAACCATATTGCCAAAGCTTACATAGCAAAAAGGTACAGTTTTCCAACATTCACACACACACACAGAAATCACACAGAAACCCCACAGTGCAGATAGAGGCCATTTCGGCCCATCGAGCCTGCACCGACACATATCCCACCCGATCCCCGCAACCCCTGCACCAACACATATCCCACCCTATCCCCGCGTATTTAATCCCCCTAACACTAAGGGTCAATTTATCATAGCCAATCAACCTAACCTGCACATCTTTGGACTGTGGGAGGAAACCGGAGCACCGGAGGAAACCCACGCAAACACGGGGAGAATGTGCAAACTCCACACAGACTGTAGGTGTCAATCGATTTGACATTTGTTGGGTACATACAATATTACTTTTAAACAATATTAATTTTAAACAGTCTTTGTACTTCATTTGGTACGTTCAATATTAATTTTAAACAGTCTTAATTTTAAACAGTCCTCAGGTTGTGACATGTTGTTATATATTTGGCCCCAAGGTATGGTCTGTCTCCTTCTCCTAGGACTAATCTCAATTTTGACAGGTCATCCAATTCCTTGAAATCTGGGGTTGTTTGGCTTAGCTTGTTGAATAATATGTTTCTTGATGTGTTGAGTTTTTCGCATTTTAGGAGGAAATGCATTTCTGTTTCAACCTCGCCAGCCAGACATTGATCGCATATTCTATTCTCTCTAGGCTGCCAGGATTTCTTGTATCTGCCTTTTTCAATTTCCAGTTGGTGGTCGCTTAGTCTGTACCTGGTGAGGGTCTGTCTCTGTTTTGTGTCTCTGATGGTCGTGAGGTAGTCTGCCAGTTTATATTCTCTTTTTAGGGCCCGGTAACATTCTAATCTGCTTTGGCTTTCGGTTATTTTGTTCCAATGTTCCAGGTAGGTTTCTTTGCATTGTTTAATGATTTGGTTCACTCGGATTGGTGTTTGGACGGCTGTGTTGGTCTGGGGCTGGCTCTCTCTCTCTCTTCCCCCAGTCTCCCAGTCTCTCTCCCTCTCCCTCTCTCCCCGGGCTGTCTCTCTCTCTCTCTCTCTCCCTCGCTCTCCCTGGGCTGTCTCTCTCTCTCTCTCTCTCCCTCGCTCTCCCCGGGCTGTCTCTCTCTCTCCCTCGCTCTCCCCGGGCTGTCTCTCTCTCTCTCTCTCTCCCTCGCTCTCCCCAGGCTGTCTCTCTCTCGCCCTCGCTCCCCCCCGGGCTGTCGCTCTCTCTCTCTCTCTCCCTCGCTCCCCCGGCTGTCGCTCTCTCTCTCTCTCGCCCTCGCTCCCCCCGGGCTGTCGCTCTCTCTCTCTCTCTCGCCCTCGCTCCCCCCGGGCTGTCGCTGTCCCGCCCTCGCTCCCCCCAGGCTGTCGCTGTCCCGCCCTCGCTCCCCCCGGGCTGTCGCTGTCCCGCCCTCGCTCCCCCCGGGCTGTCGCTGTCCCGCCTCGCTCCCCCCGGGCTGTCGCTGTCCCGCCCTCGCTCCCCCCGGGCTGTCGCTGTCCCGCCCTCGCTCCCCCCGGGCTGTCGCTCGCACGCCCTCGCTCCCCCCGGGCTGTCGCTCGCACGCCCTCGCTCCCCCCGGGCTGTCGCTCGCACGCCCTCGCTCCCCCCGGGCTGTCGCTCGCACGCCCTCGCTCCCCCCGGGCTGTCGCTCGCACGCCCTCGCTCCCCCCGGGCTGTCGCTCGCACGCCCTCGCTCCCCCCGGGCTGTCGCTCGCACGCCCTCGCTCCCCCCGGGCCTGTCGCTCGCACGCCCTCGCTCCCCCCGGGCTGTCGCTCGCACGCCCTCGCTCCCCCCCGGGCTGTCGCTCGCACGCCCTCGCTCCCCCAGGGCTGTCGCTCGCACGCCCCTCGCTCCCCCCGGGCTGTCGCTCGCACGCCCTCGCTCCCCCCGGGCTGTCGCTCGCACGCCCTCGCTCCCCCCGGGCTGTCGCTCGCACGCCCTCGCTCCCCCCGGGCTGTCGCTCGCACGCCCTCGCTCCCCCCGGGCTGTCGCTCGCACGCCCTCGCTCCCCCCGGGCTGTCGCTCGCACGCCCTCGGCTCCCCCCCGGGCTGTCGCTCGCTCTCTCTCTCTCTCCCCCCCGGGCTGTCTCTCTCTCTCTCCCTCTCCCCAGGCTGTCTCTCTCTCTCTCTCTCCCCAGGCTGTCTCTCTCTCTCCCCAGGCTGTCTCTCTCTCTCCCCAGGCTGTCTCTCTCTCTCTCTCTCTCTCCCCAGGCTGTCTCTCTCTCTCTCTCTCTCTCTCTCTCCCCAGGCTGTCTCTCTCTCTCTCTCTCTCCCCAGGCTGTCTCTCTCTCCTCCCCAGGCTGTCTCTCTCTCTCTCTCTCTCTCTCCCCAGGCTGTCTCTCTCTCTCTCTCTCTCCCAGGCTGTCTCTCTCTCTCTCTCTCTCCCCAGGCTGTCTCTCTCTCTCCCCAGGCTGTCTCTCTCTCTCCCCAGGCTGTCTCTCTCTCTCCCCAGGCTGTCTCTCTCTCTCCCCAGGCTGTCTCTCTCTCTCCCCAGGCTGTCTCTCTCTCTCCCCAGGCTGTCTCTCTCTCTCTCTCTCTCCCCAGGCTGTCTCTCTCTCTCTCTCTCTCCCAGGCTGTCTCTCTCTCTCTCTCTCTCCCCAGGCTGTCTCTCTCTCTCTCTCTCTCCCCAGGCTGTCTCTCTCTCTCTCCCTCTCCCCAGGCTGTCCTCTCTCTCTCTCCCCAGGCTGTCTCTCTCTCTCTCTCTCTCTCCCCAGGCTGTCTCTCTCTCTCAGTTCAGTTCAGTTCAGTTCAAATGCTTTATTGGCATGAAAGTTTACAGAGAACCATATTGCCAAAGCTTACATAGCAAAAAGGTACAGTTTTCCAACATTCTGTAGGTGTCAATCGATTTGACATTTGTTGGGTACATACAATATTACTTTTAAACAATATTAATTTTAAACAGTCTTTCTACTTCATTTGGTACGTTCAATATTAATTTTAAACAGTCTTACTTTTAAACAGTCCTCAGGTTGTGACATGTTGTTACATATTTGGCCCCAAGGTATGGTCTCTCTCTCTCTCTCTCCCCAGGCTGTCTCTCTCTCTCTCTCTCTCCCCAGGCTGTCTCTCTCTCTCTCTCTCTCCCCAGGCTGTCTCTCTCTCTCTCCCCAGGCTGTCTCTCTCTCTCTCTCTCTCCCCAGGCTGTCTCTCTCTCTCTCTCTCTCCCCAGGCTGTCTCTCTCTCTCTCTCTCTCCCCAGGCTGTCTCTCTCTCTCTCTCTCTCTCCCCAGGCTGTCTCTCTCTCTCTCTCCAATTTCCAATTCCAATTCCAATTCCAATTAAAATGCTTTATTGGCATGAAAGTTTACAGAGAACCATATTGCCAAAGCTTACATAGCAAAAAGGTACAGTTTTCCAACATTCTGTAGGTGTCAATCGATTTGACATTTGTTGGGTACATACAATATTACTTTTAAACAATATTAATTTTAAACAGTCTTTGTACTTCATTTGGTACGTTCAATATTAATTTTAAACAGTCTTAATTTTAAACAGTCCTCAGGTTGTGACATGTTGTTACATATTTGGCCCCAAGGTATGGTCTGTCTCCTTCTCCTAGGACTAATCTCATTTTTGACAGATCATCCAATTCCTTGAAATCTGGGGTTGTTTGGCTTAGCTTGTTGAATAATATGTTTCTTGATGTGTTGAATTTTTCGCATTTAGGAGGAAATGCATTTCTGTTTCAACCTCGCCAGCCAGACATTGATCGCATATTCTATTCTCTCTAGGCTGCCAGGATTTCTTGTATCTGCCTTTTTCAATTTCCAGTTGGTGGTCGCTTAGTCTGTACCTGGTGAGGGTCTGTCTCTGTTTTGTGTCTCTGATGGTCGTGAGGTAGTCTGCCAGTTTATATTCTTTAGCTCTCTCTCCCCAGGCTGTCTCTCTCTCTCTCTCTCTCCCCAGGCTGTCTCTCTCTCTCTCCCCAGGCTGTCTCTCTCTCTTCCCCAGGCTGTCTCTCTCTCTCTCTCCCCAGGCTGTCTCTCTCTCTCTCTCTCTCTCCCCAGGCTGTCTCTCTCTCTCTCTCTCTCCCCAGGCTGTCTCTCTCTCTCTCTCTCTCTCCTCCCCAGGCTGTCTCTCTCTCTCTCTCTCTCCCCAGGCTGTCTCTCTCTCTCTCTCTCTCCCCAGGCTGTCTCTCTCTCTCTCTCTCTCCCCAGGCTGTCCTCTCTCTCTCTCTCTCTCCCCAGGCTGTCTCTCTCTCTCTCTCTCTCCCCAGGCTGTCTCTCTCTCTCTCTCTCTCCCCAGGCTGTCTCTCTCTCTCTCTCTCTCCCCAGGCTGTCTCTCTCTCTCTCTCTCTCCCCAGGCTGTCTCTCTCTCTCCCTCTCTCCCAGGCTGTCTCTCTCTCTCCCCAGGCTGTCTCTCTCTCTCCCCAGGCTGTCTCTCTCTCTCCCCAGGCTGTCTCTCTCTCTCCCCAGGTGTCTCTCTCTCTCCCCAGGCTCTCTCTCTCTCTCCCCAGGCTGTCTCTCTCTCTCCCCTCTCCCCAGGCTGTCTCTCTCTCTCTCTCTCTCTCTCCCCAGGCTGTCTCTCTCTCTCTCTCCCCAGGCTGTCTCCCTCTCTCTCTCCCCAGGCTGTCTCTCTCTCTCTCTCTCCCCAGGCTGTCTCTCTCTCTCTCTCTCTCCCCAGGCTGTCTCTCTCTCTCTCTCTCTCCCCAGGCTGTCTCTCTCTCCCCAGGCTGTCTCTCTCTCTCTCTCTCTCCCCAGGCTGTCTCTCTCTCCCCAGGCTGTCTCTCTCTCTCTCTCTCTCCCCAGGCTGTCTCTCTCTCTCTCTCTCCCCAGGCTGTCTCTCTCTCTCTCTCTCTCCCAGGCTGTCTCTCTCTCTCTCTCCCCAGGCTGTCTCTCTCTCTCTCTCTCCCCAGGCTGTCTCTCTCTCTCTCTCTCTCCCCAGGCTGTCTCTCTCTCTCTCTCTCCCCAGGCTGTCCAATTCCAATTCCAATTCCAATTAAAATGCTTTATTGGCATGAAAGTTTACAGAGAACCATATTGCCAAAGCTTACATAGCAAAAAGGTACAGTTTTCCAACATTCTGTAGGTGTCAATCGATTTGACATTTGTTGGGTACATACAATATTACTTTTAAACAATATTAATTTTAAACAGTCTTTGTACTTCATTTGGTACGTTCAATATTAATTTTAAACAGTCTTAATTTTAAACAGTCCTCAGGCTGTGACATGTTGTTACATATTTGGCCCCAAGGTATGGTCTGTCTCCTTCTCCTAGGACTAATCTCAATTTTGATAGATCATCCAATTCCTTGAAATCTGGGGTTGTTTGGCTTAGCTTGTTGAATAATATGTTTCTTGATGTGTTGAATTTTTCGCATTTTAGGAGGAAATGCATTTCTGTTTCAACCTCGCCAGCCAGACATTGATCGCATATTCTATTCTCTCTAGGCTGCCAGGATTTCTTGTATCTGCCTTTTTCAATTTCCAGTTGGTGGTCGCTTAGTCTGTACCTGGTGAGGGTCTGTCTCTGTTTTGTGTCTCTGATGGTCGTGAGGTAGTCTGCCAGTTTATATTCTCTCTCTCTCTCTCTCCCCAGGCTGTCTCTCTCTCTCTCTCTCTCTCCCCAGGCTGTCTCTCTCTCTCTCTCTCTCTCCCCAGGCTGTCTCTCTCTCTCTCTCTCTCTCCCCAGGCTGTCTCTCTCTCTCTCTCTCTCTCCCCAGGCTGTCTCTCTCTCTCTCTCTCTCTCTCCCCAGGCTGTCTCTCTCTCTCTCTCTCTCTCTCCCCAGGCTGTCTCTCTCTCTCTCTCTCTCCCCAGGCTGTCTCTCTCTCTCTCTCTCTCTCTCCCCAGGCTGTCTCTCTCTCTCCCCAGGCTGTCTCTCTCTCTCCCCAGGCTGTCTCTCTCTCTCCCCAGGCTGTCTCTCTCTCTGTCTCTCTCCCCAGGCTGTCTCTCTCTCTCCCCAGGCTGTCTCTCTCTCTCTCTCTCTCCCCAGGCTGTCTCTCTCTCTCTCTCTCCCCAGGCTGTCTCTCTCTCTCTCTCTCCCCAGGCTGTCTCTCTCTCTCTCTCTCCCCAGGCTGTCTCTCTCTCTCTCTCCCCCCAGGCTGTCTCTCTCTCTCTCTGCCCCCAGGCTGTCTCTCTCTCTCTCTCTCTCTCCCCAGGCTGTCTCTCTCTCTCTCTCTCCCCAGGCTGTCTCTCTCTCTCTCTCTCCCCAGGCTGTCTCTCTCTCTCTCTCTCTCCCCAGGCTGTCTCTCGCTCTCTCTCTCCCCAGGCTGTCTCTCTCTCTCTCTCTCCCCAGGCTGTATCTCTCTCTCTCTCTCCCCAGGCTGTCTCTCTCTCTCCCCAGGCTGTCTCTCTCTCTCTCTCTCCCCAGGCTGTCTCTCTCTCTCTCTCTCCCCAGGCTGTCTCTCTCTCTCTCTCTCCCCAGGCTGTCTCTCTCTCTATCTCTCTCCAGACTGTCTCTCTCTCTCTCTCTCCCCAGGCTGTCTCTCCAATTCCAATTCCAATTCCAATTAAAATGCTTTATTGGCATGAAAGTTTACAGAGAACCATATTGCCAAAGCTTACATAGCAAAAAGGTACAGTTTTCCAACATTCTGTCGGTGTCAATCGATTTGACATTTGTTGGGTACATACAATATTACTTTTAAACAATATTAATTTTAAACAGTCTTTGTACTTCATTTGGTACGTTCAATATTAATTTTAAACAGTCTTAATTTTAAACAGTCCTCAGGTTGTGACATGTTGTTACATATTTGGCCCCAAGGTATGGTCTGTCTCCTTCTCCTAGGACTAATCTCAATTTTGACAGATCATCCAATTCCTTGAAATCTGGGGTTGTTTGGCTTAGCTTGTTGAATAATATGTTTCTTGATGTGTTGAATTTTTCGCATTTTAGGAGGAAATGCATTTCTGTTTCAACCTCGCCAGCCAGACATTGATCGCATATTCTATTCTCTCTAGGCTGCCAGGATTTCTTGTATCTGCCTTTTTCAATTTCCAGTTGGTGGTCGCTTAGTCTGTACCTGGTGAGGGTCTGTCTCTGTTTTGTGTCTCTGATGGTCGTGAGGTAGTCTGCCAGTTTATATTCTCTTTTTAGGGCCCGGTAACATTCTAATCTGCTTTGGCTTTCGGTTATTTTGTTCCAATGTTCCAGGTAGGTTTCTTTGCATTTTTTAATGATTTGGTTCACTCGGATTGGTGTTTTGGACGGCTGTGTTGGTCTGGGGCTGGTCAGGGTCCGGCTGAGTACTTAGTTTCCGTAGCAGCTGACTCAGGGGACTCTTTTCTGGGTTTAGCTCGGTCTGAAAGGCTTTGAAATGAAGGGTGTCTGGGGAGCTAGATTTGAGGTGATTTAGGAAGTTTAGTGCTCGTTTTTGGATGTTTATTATCAGTGGGTATCTGCCTAGTTCGGCTCTGCATGCATTTGTTGGCGTTTTTCTTTGGGTGCGAAGGATGCTTCGGCAGAATTCTGCATGTAGGGCTTCTATTGTATGTTTTTCCCATTTAGTGTAGCTTTGGTGATTTAGCGGGCCCCATACTTCACTACCGTACAGTGCAATGGGCAGGATTATGCTGTCAAATATTTTGAGCCAGATTTTGATTGGGATTTGGATGTTGTAGAATTTTCTTTTTATTGCATATAGGGCTCTTCGGGCTTTTTCTTTTAGTGCATTCACTGCTATGCTGAAGCTCCCTGATGCTGTAATAGTTAGACCAAGGTAGGTGTAGCTCATAGTGTGTCCTATAGTGATATCACTGAGGGTAAACTGGTATTTGTTTTCCTGACATCTGGGCCTTTTTTGAAAAATCATGATGTTGGTTTTCTTTAGATTTACTGTTAGAGCCCAATTTTGGCAGTATTTGTCGAGTAGGTCTAGTTGTTGCTGTAATCCCTGTTCTGTGGGAGACAGCAGAACCAGGTCGTCCGCATAGAACAGGGATTTCACTTCTCCATCCAGGAGACGGAGACCTGGTGACTCGCTTTGCTCCAGCATGTCTGCTAATTCATTTATGTATATGTTGAACAGGGTCGGGCTCAAATTGCAGCCCTGCCGGACGCCTCTTCTCTGGGTGAAGAAATCGGTGCGTTTGTCTCCAATTTTGACCCCGCATTTGTTTTTCAGATACATTGATTTAATAAGGTCATAGACTTTGCCCCCTATTCCACATTCTCTCTCTCTCTCCCCAGGCTGTCTCTCTCTCTCTCTCTCCCCAGGCTGTCTCTCTCTCTCTCTCCCCCCAGGCTGTCTCTCTCTCTCCCCAGGCTGTCAGTTCAAATGCTTTATTGGCATGAAAGTTTACAGAGAACCATATTGCCAAAGCTTACATAGCAAAAAGGTACAGTTTTCCAACATTCTGTAGGTGTCAATCGATTTGACATTTGTTGGGTTCATACAATATTACTTTTAAACAATATTAATTTTAAACAGTCTTTCTACTTCATTTGGTACGTTCAATATTAATTTTAAACAGTCTTACTTTTAAACAGTCCTCAGGTTGTGACATGTTGTTACATATTTGGCCCCAAGGTATGGTCTGTCTCCTTCTCCTAGGACTAATCTCAATTTTGACAGATCATCCAATTCCTTGAAATCTGGGGTTGTTTGGCTTAGCTTGTTGAATAATATGTTTCTTGATGTGTTGAATTTTTCGCATTTTAGGAGGAAATGTATTTCTGTTTCAACCTCGCCGGCCAGACATTGATCGCATATTCTATTCTCTCTAGGCTGCCAGGATTTCTTGTATCTGCCTTTTTCAATTTCCAGTTGGTGGTCGCTTAGTCTGTACCTGGTGAGGGTCTGTCTCTGTTTTGTGTCTCTGATGGTCGTGAGGTAGTCTGCCAGTTTATATTCTCTCTCTCTCTCTCTCTCTCTCCCCCCAGGCTGTCTCTCTCTCTCCCCAGGCTGTCTCTCTCTCTCCCCAGGCTGTCTCTCTCTCTCCCCAGGCTGTCTCTCTCTCTCTCTCTCTCTCTCTCTCTCCCCAGGCTGTCTCTCTCTCTCTCTCTCTCCCCAGGCTGTCTCTCTCTCTCTCCCCAGGCTGTCTCTCTCTCTCTCTCCCCAGGCTGTCTCTCTCTCTCTCTCCCCAGGCTGTCTCTCTCTCTCTCTCCCCAGGCTGTCTCTCCCTCTCTCTCCCCAGGCTGTCTCTCTCTCTCTCTCCCCAGGCTGTCTCTCTCTCTCTCTCCCCAGGCTGTCTCTCTCTCTCTCTCTCTCCCCAGGCTGTCTCTCTCTCTCTCATTCTCTCCCCAGGCTGTCTCTCTCTCTCCCCAGGCTGTCTCTCTCTCTCCCCAGGCTGTCTCTCTCTCTCTCTCCCCCCAGGCTGTCTCTCTCTCTCCCCAGGCTGTCTCTCTCTCTCTCTCCCCCCAGGCTGTCTCTCTCTCTCCCCAGGCTGTCTCTCTCTCTCCCCAGGCTGTCTCTCTCTCTCTCTCTCTCCCCCCAGGCTGTCTCTCTCTCTCCCCAGGCTGTCTCTCTCTCTCCCCAGGCTGTCTCTCTCTCTCTCTCTCTCTCTCCCCCAGGCTGTCTCTCTCTCTCCCCAGGCTGTCTCTCTCTCTCCCCAGGCTGTCTCTCTCTCTCCCCAGGCTGTCTCTCTCTCTCTCTCCCCAGGCTGTCTCTCTCTCTCTCTCCCCAGGCTGTCTCTCTCTCTCTCTCCCCAGGCTGTCTCTCTCTCTCTCTCCCCAGGCTGTCTCTCTCTCTCTCTCTCCCCAGGCTGTCTCTCTCTCTCTCTCCCCAGGCTGTCTCTCTCTCTCTCTCCCCAGGCTGTCTCTCTCTCTCTCTCCCCAGGCTGTCTCTCTCTCTCTCTCCCCAGGCTGTCTCTCTCTCTCTCTCCCCAGGCTGTCTCTCTCTCTCTCTCCCCAGGCTGTCTCTCTCTCTCTCTCCCCAGGCTGTCTCTCTCTCTCTCTCCCCAGGCTGTCTCTCTCTCTCTCTCCCCAGGCTGTCTCTCTCTCTCTCTCCCCAGGCTGTCTCTCTCTCTCTCTCCCCAGGCTGTCTCTCTCTCTCTCTCCCCAGGCTGTCTCTCTCTCTCTCTCCCCAGGCTGTCTCTCTCTCTCTCTCCCCAGGCTGTCTCTCTCTCTCTCTCCCCAGGCTGTCTCTCTCTCTCTCTCCCCAGGCTGTCTCTCTCTCTCTCTCCCCAGGCTGTCTCTCTCTCTCTCTCCCCAGGCTGTCTCTCTCTCTCTCTCCCCAGGCTGTCTCTCTCTCTCTCTCCCCAGGCTGTCTCTCTCTCTCTCTCCCCAGGCTGTCTCTCTCTCTCTCTCCCCAGGCTGTCTCTCTCTCTCTCTCCCCAGGCTGTCTCTCTCTCTCTCTCCCCAGGCTGTCTCTCTCTCTCTCTCCCCAGGCTGTCTCTCTCTCTCTCTCCCCAGGCTGTCTCTCTCTCTCTCTCCCCAGGCTGTCTCTCTCTCTCTCTCCCCAGGCTGTCTCTCTCTCTCTCTCCCCAGGCTGTCTCTCTCTCTCTCTCCCCAGGCTGTCTCTCTCTCTCTCTCCCCAGGCTGTCTCTCTCTCTCTCTCCCCAGGCTGTCTCTCTCTCTCTCTCCCCAGGCTGTCTCTCTCTCTCTCTCCCCAGGCTGTCTCTCTCTCTCTCTCCCCAGGCTGTCTCTCTCTCTCTCTCCCCAGGCTGTCTCTCTCTCTCTCTCCCCAGGCTGTCTCTCTCTCTCTCTCCCCAGGCTGTCTCTCTCTCTCTCTCCCCAGGCTGTCTCTCTCTCTCTCTCCCCAGGCTGTCTCTCTCTCTCTCTCCCCAGGCTGTCTCTCTCTCTCTCTCCCCAGGCTGTCTCTCTCTCTCTCTCCCCAGGCTGTCTCTCTCTCTCTCTCCCCAGGCTGTCTCTCTCTCTCTCTCCCCAGGCTGTCTCTCTCTCTCTCTCCCCAGGCTGTCTCTCTCTCTCTCTCCCCAGGCTGTCTCTCTCTCTCTCTCCCCAGGCTGTCTCTCTCTCTCTCTCCCCAGGCTGTCTCTCTCTCTCTCTCCCCAGGCTGTCTCTCTCTCTCTCTCCCCAGGCTGTCTCTCTCTCTCTCTCCCCAGGCTGTCTCTCTCTCTCTCTCCCCAGGCTGTCTCTCTCTCTCTCTCCCCAGGCTGTCTCTCTCTCTCTCTCCCCAGGCTGTCTCTCTCTCTCTCTCCCCAGGCTGTCTCTCTCTCTCTCTCCCCAGGCTGTCTCTCTCTCTCTCTCCCCAGGCTGTCTCTCTCTCTCTCTCCCCAGGCTGTCTCTCTCTCTCTCTCCCCAGGCTGTCTCTCTCTCTCTCTCCCCAGGCTGTCTCTCTCTCTCTCTCCCCAGGCTGTCTCTCTCTCTCTCTCCCCAGGCTGTCTCTCTCTCTCTCTCCCCAGGCTGTCTCTCTCTCTCTCTCCCCAGGCTGTCTCTCTCTCTCTCTCCCCAGGCTGTCTCTCTCTCTCTCTCCCCAGGCTGTCTCTCTCTCTCTCTCCCCAGGCTGTCTCTCTCTCTCTCTCCCCAGGCTGTCTCTCTCTCTCTCTCCCCAGGCTGTCTCTCTCTCTCTCTCCCCAGGCTGTCTCTCTCTCTCTCTCCCCAGGCTGTCTCTCTCTCTCTCTCCCCAGGCTGTCTCTCTCTCTCTCTCCCCAGGCTGTCTCTCTCTCTCTCTCCCCAGGCTGTCTCTCTCTCTCTCTCCCCAGGCTGTCTCTCTCTCTCTCTCCCCAGGCTGTCTCTCTCTCTCTCCCCCCAGGCTGTCTCTCTCTCTCTCTCCCCAGGCTGTCTCTCTCTCTCTCTCCCCAGGGCTGTCTCTCTCTCTCTCTCTCTCTCCCCAGGCTGTCTCTCTCTCTCTCTCCCCAGGCTGTCTCTCTCTCTCTCTCCCCAGGCTGTCTCTCTCTCTCTCTCCCCAGGCTGTCTCTCTCTCTCTCTCCCCAGGCTGTCTCTCTCTCTCTCTCCCCAGGCTGTCTCTCTCTCTCTCTCCCCAGGCTGTCTCTCTCTCTCTCTCCCCAGGCTGTCTCTCTCTCTCTCTCCCCAGGCTGTCTCTCTCTCTCTCTCCCCAGGCTGTCTCTCTCTCTCTCTCTCCCCAGGCTGTCTCTCTCTCTCTCTCCCCAGGCTGTCTCTCTCTCTCTCTCCCCAGGCTGTCTCTCTCTCTCTCTCCCCAGGCTGTCTCTCTCTCCCCAGGCTGTCTCTCTCTCTCTCTCCCCAGGCTGTCTCTCTCTCTCTCTCCCCAGGCTGTCCAATTCCAATTCCAATTTTCCAATTAAAATGCTTTATTGGCATGAAAGTTTACAGAGAACCATATTGCCAAAGCTTACATAGCAAAAAGGTACAGTTTTCCAACATTCTGTAGGTGTCAATCGATTTGACATTTGTTGGGTACATACAATATTACTTTTAAACAATATTAATTTTAAACAGTCTTTGTACTTCATTTGGTACGTTCAATATTAATTTTAAACAGTCTTAATTTTAAACAGTCTTAATTTTAAACAGTCCTCAGGTTGTGACATGTTGTTACATATTTGGCCCCAAGGTATGGTCTGTCTCCTTCTCCTAGGACTAATCTCAATTTTGACAGATCATCCAATTCCTTGAAATCTGGGGTTGTTTGGCTCTCTCTCTCTCTCTCTCTCTCTCTCCCCAGGCTGTCTCTCTCTCTCTCTCCCCAGGCTGTCTCTCTCTCTCTCTCCCCAGGCTGTCTCTCTCTCTCTCTCCCCAGGCTGTCTCTCTCTCTCTCTCCCCAGGCTGTCTCTCTCTCTCTCTCCCCAGGCTGTCTCTCTCTCTCTCTCCCCAGGCTGTCTCTCTCTCTCTCTCCCCAGGCTGTCTCTCTCTCTCTCTCCCCAGGCTGTCTCTCTCTCTCTCTCCCCAGGCTGTCTCTCTCTCTCTCTCCCCAGGCTGTCTCTCTCTCTCTCTCTCCCCAGGCTGTCTCTCTCTCTCTCTCCCCAGGCTGTCTCTCTCTCTCTCTCCCCAGGCTGTCTCTCTCTCTCTCTCCCCAGGCTGTCTCTCTCTCTCTCTCCCCAGGCTGTCTCTCTCTCTCTCTCCCCAGGCTGTGGCTGTCTCTCTCTCTCTCCCCAGGCTGTCTCTCTCTCTCTCATCCCCAGGCTGTCTCTCTCTCTCTCTCCCCAGGCTGTCTCTCTCTCTCTCTCCCAGGCTGTCTCTCTCTCTCTCTCCCCAGGCTGTCTCTCTCTCTCTCTCCCAGGCTGTCTCTCTCTCTCTCTCCCCAGGCTGTCTCTCTCTCTCTCTCCCCAGGCTGTCTCTCTCTCTCTCTCCCCAGGCTGTCTCTCTCTCTCTCTCCCCAGGCTGTCTCTCTCTCTCTCTCCCCAGGCTGTCTCTCTCTCTCTCTCCCCAGGCTGTCTCTCTCTCTCTCTCCCCAGGCTGTCTCTCTCTCTCTCTCCCAGGCTGTCTCTCTCTCTCTCTCCCAGGCTGTCTCTCTCTCTCTCTCCCAGGCTGTCTCTCTCTCTCTCTCCCCCCAGGCTGTCTCTCTCTCTCTCGCCCCAGGCTGTCTCTCTCTCTCTCTCCCCAGGCTGTCTCTCTCTCTCTCTCCCCAGGCTGTCTCTCTCTCTCTCTCCCCAGGCTGTCTCTCTCTCTCTCTCTCTCTCCCCAGGCTGTCTCTCTCTCTCTCTCTCTCTCCCCAGGCTGTCTCTCTCTCTCTCTCTCCCCCCAGGCTGTCTCTCTCTCTCTCTCCCCCAGGCTGTCTCTCTCTCTCCCCAGGCTGTCTCTCTCTCTCTCTCCCCAGGCTGTCTCTCTCTCTCTCTCTCTCTCCCCAGGCTGTCTCTCTCTCTCTCTCTCTCTCCCCAGGCTGTCTCTCTCTCTCTCTCTCCCCCCAGGCTGTCTCTCTCTCTCTCTCCCCCCAGGCTGTCTCTCCCTCTCTCCCCAGGCTGTCTCTCTCTCTCTCTCTCTCTCTCTCCCCAGGCTGTCTCTCTCTCTCTCTCTCTCTCCCCAGGCTGTCTCTCTCTCTCTCTCTCTCTCCCCAGGCGGTCTCTCTCTCTCTCTCTCTCTCCCCAGGCTGTCTCTCTCTCTCTCTCTCTCTCTCCCCAGGCTGTCCAATTCCAATTATTTCCAATTAAAATGCTTTATTGGCATGAAAGTTTACAGAGAACCATATTGCCAAAGCTTACATAGCAAAAAGGTACAGTTTTCCAACATTCTGTAGGTGTCAATCGATTTGACATTTGTTGGGTACATACAATATTACTTTTAAACAATATTAATTTTAAACAGTCTTTGTACTTCATTTGGTACGTTCAATATTAATTTTAAACAGTCTTAATTTTAAACAGTCCTCAGGTTGTGACATGTTGTTACATATTTGGCCCCAAGGTATGGTCTGTCTCCTTCTCCTAGGACTAATCTCAATTTTGACAGATCATCCAATTCCTTGAAATCTGGGGTTGTTTGGCTTAGCTTGTTGAATAATATGTTTCTTGATGTGTTGAATTTTCGCATTTTAGGAGGAAATGCATTTCTGTTTCAACCTCGCCAGCCAGACATTGATCGCATATTCTATTCTGTCTCTCTCTCTCTCTCTCTCTCCCCAGGCTGTCTCTCTCTCTCTCTCCCCCAGGCTGTCTCTCTCTCTCCCCAGACTGTCTCTCTCTCCCCCCAGGCTGTCTCTCTCTCTCCCCAGGCTGTCTCTCTCTCTCCCCAGGCTGTCCCTCTCTCTCCCCAGGCTGTCTCTCTCTCTCTCTCCCCAGGCTGTCTCTCTCTCTCTCCCCAGGCTGTCTCTCTCTCTCTCCCCAGGCTGTCTCTCTCTCTCTCTCTCTCTCCCCAGGCTGTCTCTATCTCTCTCTCTCCCCCCAGGCTGTCTCTCTCTCTCCCCAGGCTGTCTCTCTCTCCCCAGGCTGTCTCTCTCTCTCTCTCCCCAGGCTGTCTCTCTCTCTCTCTCCCCAGGCTGTCTCTCTCTCTCTCTCTCTCCCCAGGCTGTCTCTCTCTCTCTCTCCCCAGGCTGTCTCTCTCTCTCTCTCCCCAGGCTGTCTCTCTCTCTCTCTCCCCAGGCTGTCTCTCTCTCTCTCTCCCCAGGCTGTCTCTCTCTCTCTCTCCCCAGGCTGTCTCTCTCTCTCTCTCCCCAGGCTGTCTCTCTCTCTCTCTCTCTCTCCCCAGGCTGTCTCTCTCTCTCTCTCTCTCTCCCCAGGCTGTCTCTCTCTCTCTCTCTCTCTCCCCAGGCTGTCTCTCTCTCTCTCTCTCTCTCCCCAGGCTGTCTCTCTCTCTCTCTCTCTCTCCCCAGGCTGTCTCTCTCTCTCTCTCCCCCCAGACTGTCTCTCTCTCTCTCTCCCCCCAGACTGTCTCTCTCTCTCCCCAGGCTCTCTCTCTCTCTCCCCAGGCTGTCTCTCTCTCTCTCTCCCCAGGCTGTCTCTCTCTCTCTCTCCCCAGGCTGTCTCTCTCTCTCTCTCCCCAGGCTGTCTCTCTCTCTCAGTTCAGTTCAGTTCAAATGCTTTATTGGCATGAAAGTTTACAGAGAACCATATTGCCAAAGCTTACATTGCAAAAAGGTACAGTTTTCCAACATTCTGTAGGTGTCAATCGATTTGACATTTGTTGGGTATATACAATATTACTTTTAAACAATATTAATTTTAAACAGTCTTTCTACTTCATTTGGTACGTTCAATATTAATTTTAAACAGTCTTACTTTTAACAGTCCTCAGGTTGTGACATGTTGTTACATATTTAGCCCCAAGGTATGGTCTGTCTCCTTCTCCTAGGACTAATCTCAATTTTGACAGATCATCCAATTCCTTGAAATCTGGGGTTTGTTTGGCTTAGCTTGTTGAATAATATGTTTCTTGATGTGTTGAATTTTTCGCATTTTAGGAGGAAATGCATTTCTGTTTCAACCTCGCCAGCCAGACATTGATCGCATATTCTATTCTCTCTAGGCTGCCAGGATTTCTTGTATCTGCCTTTTTCAATTTCCAGTTGGTGGTCGCTTAGTCTGTACCTGGTGAGGGTCTGTCTCTGTTTTGTGTCTCTGATGGTCGTGAGGTAGTCTGCCAGTTTATATTCTCTTTTTAGGGCCCGGTAACATTCTAATCTGCTTTGGCTTTCGGTTATTTTGTTCCAATGTTCCAGGTAGGTTTCTTTGCATTTTTTAATGATTTGGTTCACTCGGATTGGTGTTTGGACGGCTGTGTTGGTCTGGGCTGGTCAGGGTCCGGCTGAGTACTTAATTTCAGTAGCAGCTGACTCTGGGGACTCTTTTCTGGGTTTAGCTCTTGGGTCTGAAAGGCTTTGAAATGAAGGGTGTCTGGGGAGCTAGATTTGAGGTGATTTAGGAAGTTTAGTGCTCGTTTTTGGATGTTTATTATCAGTGGGTATCTGCCTAGTTCGGCTCTGCATGCATTTGTTGGCGTTTTTCTTTGGGTGCGAAGGATGCTTCGGCAGAATTCTGCATGTAGGGCTTCTATTGTGTGTTTTTCCCATTTAGTGTAGCTTTGGTGATTTAGCGGGCCCCATACTTCACTACCGTACAGTGCAATGGGCAGGATTATGCTGTCAAAAATTTTGAGCCAGATTTTGATTGGGATTTGGATGTTGTAGAATTTTCTTTTTATTGCATATAGGGCTCTTCGGGCTTTTTCTTTTAGTGCATTCACTGCTATGCTGAAGCTCCCTGATGCTGTAATAGTTAGACCAAGGTAGGTGTAGCTCATAGTGTGTCCTATAGTGGTATCACTGAGGGTAAACTGGTATTTGTTTTCCTGACATCTGGGTCTTTTCTGAAAAATCATGATGTTGGTTTTCTTTAGATTTACTGTTAGAGCCAATTTTGGCAGTATTTGTCGAGTAGGTCTAGTTGTTGCTGTAATCCCTGTTCTGTGGGAGACAGCAGAACCAGGTCGTCCGCATAGAACAGGGACTTCACTTCTCCATCCAGGAGACGGAGACCTGGTGACTCGCTTTGCTCCAGCATGTCTGCTAATTCATTTATGTATATGTTGAACAGGGTCGGGCTCAAATTGCAGCCCTGCCGGACGCCTCTTCTCTGGGTGAAGAAATCGGTGCGTTTGTCTCCAATTTTGACCCCGCATTTGTTTTTCAGATACATTGATTTAATAAGGTCATAGACTTTGCCCCTATTCCACACTGAAGAAGTTTATAATAGAGCCCTTCGTGCCATATAGAGTCAAAGGCTTTCTTGAAGTCGATGAAACAGGCGAATATTTTCCCATTTTTTGTTTGGTGTTTATGTTTTTCAATGAGGGTGTGAAGGGTATAGATATGGTCGGCGGTGCGGTGTTTTGGAAGAAAGCCTATTTGGTTTTTTCTGAGGATATTATGTTTGTTAAGAAAATCAAGTAATCTACTATTTAGAATACTGCAGAATAACTTCCCTAGACAACTGTTGACACAGATGCCGCGGTAGTTATTTGGGTCTGATTTGTTTCCACTTTTATATATGGGGGAGATTAGTCCTTGGCACCAGATATCGGGAAAACAGCCTGAGCGTAATATGATGTTGAATAGTTTGAGTATCGCACCCTGCATCTCCATATTGCTGAACTTTAGCATTTCATTTTTGATGTTGTCTGGGCCACAGGCTTTCTTTAGGTGGAGAGATTTTGTTTTTGTGGCCAGTTCTTTCCGTGTGATTGGGGAGTCTAGAGGGTTTTGGTTGTCTTTAATTGTTGCTTCTAATGTGTGGAGTTTTTCTGTGACCTGATGTTGACTTGTGTTTGTTTTGTTTTTTGGGATGTCTTTGTAGAGGTTTTCAAAATGTGTTCTCCAGATGTCGCCATCTTGGATTGGTAATGCTTGCAATTGTGTTGTACTCAGGTTATTCCACATTTCCCAGAATTGTTTTGGATTGGTGGAGTTTTCAATTTCTTCGAGTATTTTGTGGTATAGTTTTGTGTTTTGTTCCTAATGGTGTGTTTATATCTTTTGAGGGTTTCGTTGTATCTAGTACGTAGGTCCGGGTTGTTTGGTTGCCGATGCTTTTGGTTTGATATTTTTCTCAGGTCTTTTCTGGCATTTTTGCATTCGTGGTCAAACCATTTCATATTTTTATTTTGTCTTTTGTGATGCTTCCTCTTCTGTTTCACGAGGTCGGCTTTTACAGCTGCCTCATGGAAGATCATATTTATATCCTCTATGGCCGTGTTTACACCATCTCTGGTGATCTCATATAGATTTTCTTTAAATTTTGAAATTTTACTTGTGAGATCAGGTGAATTTAGTGCTGTGATGAATTTATCTCCACTGTCTGGGGCCCATCTGTATGTCTGGTTTATTTTATGTAGCTTACTGTGTTCTTTTTTTGTGTCTGTAGTTTGGGCAGAAAGTTTAAGGTACACATTTATTTGGTTATGGTCTGAGAGGGGGGATTGCTGCCTGACAGTGAATGCGTTGATATCGCAGGGGTCCAGGTCAGTGATTGTATAGTCCACCACACTAGACCCAAGAGTTGAGGAGTATGTGAGTCTCCCTAGGGAGTCCCCTCTGAACCTACCATTAACTATGTACAGGCCTAAGGCTCGGCAGAGTTGCACTACCTCCCTACCGCTTTTATTTATTTCACGATCAAGGTTGTTCCGATTTGCGATGGCTGGTGTGACATCTAAAGGGGTCTGGCCAAACACATGGTTGTTTCCCTGTGGGTCTATGAAGTCAGGTTCACAACCAGTCCTTGCATTTAGGTCCCCACATATTATCACCTTTCCTTGGGCCTGGAAATGGCTGATTTCCATGTGGAGAGTATCAAATAACTCCTCTTCGAAATATGGCGAATCTATTGGAGGTATGTAGATCGCACATAAGTAAACATCTTTTTTTGCTATTCCTATATTTTTATCTAGTTTTAGCCATACGTGTGATTTCCCCTGTTTTACCGGTGAGATGTGTTTGTCCAGTTCTCCCTTATACCACACCAATATTCCCCCGGAGGTTCTGCCCTTGCGTGTTTTAGTGTTCTTTACTGAGGGCACAATGATTTCATGGTACATTGGGGGACAGTGGGTCGGCATGTCCTTTTGGCACCATGTTTCTGTTAACACAATTATATCAATGTCTTTTATAGCTTTTAGGAATTCAGGGTCTGTACTCTTCATCCCAAAAGTTGAGGAGCGGAGGCCCTGGATATTCCAGCAGCTTATGTGGAAAGAACGCATTTATATAGTTCAATAAAACGAAATAAAATGGACCTATTTTGTGGGATGAGTGTGGAAACACTATTTTCTATAATGCTAAGTGATGATTTAGTATAAATTTCATGAGGCATGCACATATATCTATCTAATAATAGTAATAATACTGATAAGATAACAATAATGATAATGATAAATAACAATATTAATAATTTCTCCGGCTTTCTATCAGGCTGTTCAGCATCGTCATGATCTTTCTCAGTTCTTGGTCTACAGTCTGTGGTCTAGAGGGGGGTCTTGGGTCAGGTATAAAAGCACGGTTCTGTTGTCGGTTTTGTAAAGGGGGGTGGGGGACATTGGTGGTCCTGTTTGGGCTCCCAATGGTAGGGGGGGGTGGGAGGGCTGCGTCTTTTGGCAGTGTTTATGAGGTTTCTTGCGAAGACCCACATCCGCTGTTTGAGTAGATGTATTTCGTCATAGAGGTCCCTTGTGTTGATGTTTGGATGATGGGCCAGGGAGACGTTGGGGAGGACAGAACATCTCGTGTCGATCTCCCTGTTGGTGTTGTGGATTATATAGGCTGGGGTGTCCTTTCTGGGCAGTAGTGTGGAGATCACGATCCGCGCCTCGGGGAATTCCCTGCTGGCCTTTTCTGCCATCCTGCTCACCGCCCAAGCCGTGTTTTCCTGTAGGGTGCGTAGGCTGTCTCTCTCTCTCTCTCTCTCTCTCTCCCCAGGCTGTCTCTCTCTCTCTCTCCCCAGGCTGTCTCTCTCTCTCTCTCTCCCCAGGCTGTCTCTCTCTCTCTCTCCCCAGGCTGTCTCTCTCTCTCTCTCCCCAGGCTGTCTCTCTCTCTCTCTCCCCAGGCTGTCTCTCTCTCTCTCCCAGGCTGTCTCTCTCTCTCTCCCCAGGCTGTCTCTCTCTCTCTCTCCCCAGGCTGTCTCTCTCTCTCTCTCCCCAGGCTGTCTCTCTCTCTCTCTCCCCAGGCTGTCTCTCTCTCTCTCTCCCCAGGCTGTCTCTCTCTCTCTCTCCCCAGGCTGTCTCTCTCTCCCCAGGCTGTCTCTCTCTCAATTCAATTCAATTCAATTCAATTCAATCAATTCAAATGCTTTATTGGCATGAAAGTTTACAGAGAACCATATTGCCAAAGCTTACATAGCAAAAAGGTACAGTGTTCCAACATTCTGCAGGTGTCAATCGATTTGACATTTGTTGGTTACATACATATTACTTTTAAACAATATTAATTTTAAACAGTCTTTGTACTTCATTTGGTACGTTCAATATTAATTTTAAACAGTCTTAATTTTTAAACAGTCCTCAGGTTGTGACATGTTGTTACATATTTGGCCCCAAGGTATGGTCTGTCTCCTTCTCCTAGGACTAATCTCAATTTTGACAGGTCATCCAATTCCTTGAAATCTGGGGTTGTTTGGCTTAGCTTGTTGAATAATATGTTTCTTGATGTGTTGAATTTTTCGCATTTTAGGAGGAAATGCATCTCTGTTTCAACCTCGCCGGCCAGACATTGATCGCATATTCTATTCTCTCTAGGCTGCCAGGATTTCTTGTATCTGCCTTTTTCAATTTCCAGTTGGTGGTCGCTTAGTCTGTACCTGGTGAGGGTCTGTCTCTGTTTTGTGTCTCTGATGGTCGTGAGGTAGTCTGCCAGTTTATATTCTCTTTTTAGGCCCGGTAACATTCTAATCTGCTTTGGCTTTCAGTTATTTTGTTCCAATGTTCCAGGTAGGTTTCTTTGCATTTTTTAATGATTTGGTTCACTCGGATTGGTGTTTGGACGGCTGTGTTGTCTGGGGCTGGTCAGGGTCCGGCTGAGTACTTAGTTTCAGTAGCAGCTGACTCAGGGGACTCTTTTCTGGGTTAGCTCTTGGGTCTGAAAGGCTTTGAAATGAAGGGTGTCTGGGGAGCTAGATTTGAGGTGATTTAGGAAGTTTAGTGCTCGTTTTTGGATGTTTATTATCAGTGGGTATCTGCCTAGTTCGGCTCTGCATGCATTTGTTGGCGTTTTTCTTTGGGTGCGAAGGATGCTTCGGCAGAATTCTGCATGTAGGGCTTCTATTGTGTGTTTTTCCCATTTAGTGTAGCTTTGGTGATTTAGCGGGCCCCATACTTCACTACCGTACAGTGCAATGGGCAGGATTATGCTGTCAAATATTTTGAGCCAGATTTTGATTGGGATTTGGATGTTGTAGAATTTTCTTTTTATTGCATATAGGGCTCTTCGGGCTTTTTCTTTTAGTGCATTCACTGCTATGCTGAAGCTCCCTGATGCTGTAATAGTTAGACCAAGGTAGGTGTAGCTCATAGTGTGTCCTATAGTGGTATCACTGAGGGTAAACTGGTATTTGTTTTCCTGACATCTGGGCCTTTTTTGAAAAATCATGATGTTGGTTTTCTTTAGATTTACTGTTAGAGCCCAATTTTGGCAGTATTTGTCGAGTAGGTCTAGTTGTTGCTGTAATCCCTGTCTGTGGGAGACAGCAGAACCAGGTCGTCCGCATAGAACAGGGATTATTTCACTTCTCCATCCAGGAGACGGAGACCTGGTGACTCGCTTTGCTCCAGCATGTCTGCTAATTCATTTATGTATATGTTGAACAGGGTCGGGCTCAAATTGCAGCCCTGCCGGACGCCTCTTCTCTGGGTGAAGAAATCGGTGCGTTTGTCTCCAATTTTGACCCCGCATTTGTTTTTCAGATACATTGATTTAATAAGGTCATAGACTTTGCCCCCTATTCCACATTGAAGAAGTTTATAATAGAGCCCATCGTGCCATATAGAGTCAAAGGCTTTCTTGAAGTCGATGAAACAGGCGAATATTTTCCCATTTTTTGTTTGGTGTATATGTTTTTCAATGAAGGTGTGAAGGGTATAGATATGGTCGGCGGTGCGGTGTTTTGGAAGAAAGCCTATTTGGTTTTTTCTGAGGATATTATGTTTGTTAAGAAAATCAAGTAATCTACTATTTAGAATACTGCAGAATAACTTCCCTAGACAACTGTTGACACAGATGCCGCGGTAGTTATTTGGGTCTGATTTGTTTCCACTTTTATATATGGGGGAGATTAGTCCTTGGCACCAGATATCGGGAAAACAGCCTGAACGTAATATGATGTTGAATAATTTGAGTACCGCACCCTGCATCTCCATATTGCTGAACTTGAGCATTTCATTTTTGATGTTGTCTGGGCCACAGGCTTTCTTTAGGTGGAGAGATTTTGTTTTTGTGGCCAGTTCTTTCCATGTGATTGGGGAGTCTAGAGGGTTTTGGTTGTCTTTAATTGTTGCTTCTAATGTGTGGAGTTTTTCTGTGACCTGATGTTGACTTGGGTTTGTTTCGTTTATTGGGATGTCTTTGTAGAGGTTTTCAAAATGTGTTCTCCAGATGTCGCCATCTTGGATGGTAATGCTTGCAATTGTGTTGTACTCAGGTTATTCCACATTTCCCAGAATTGTTTTGGGTTGGTGGAGTTTTCAATTTCTTCGAGTATTTTGTGGGTATAGTTTTGTGTTTTGTTCCTAATGGTGTGTTTATATCTTTTGAGGGTTTCATTGTATCTAGTGCGTAGGTCCGGATTGTTTGGTTGGCGATGCTTTTGGTTTGATATTTTTCTCAGGTCTTTTCTGGCATTTTTGCATTCGTGGTCAAACCATTTCTCTCTCTCTCTCTCTCTCTCTCCCAGGCTGTCTCTCTCTCTCTCTCTCTCTCCCCAGGCTGTCTCTCTCTCTCTCTCTCCCCCCCCCAGGCTGTCTCTCTCTCTCTCTCCCCCCAGCCTGTCTCTCTCTCTCCCCAGGCTGTCTCTCTCTCTCCCCAGGCTGTCTCTCTCTCCCCAGGCTGTCTCTCTCTCTCTCTCTCCCCAGGCTGTCTCTCTCTCTCTCTCTCCCCAGGCTGTCTCTCTCTCTCTCTCTCTCTCCCCAGGCTGTCTCTCTCTCTCTCTCCCCAGGCTGTCTCTCTCTCTCTCTCTCTCCCCAGGCTGTCTCTCTCTCTCTCTCTCTCCCCAGGCTGTCTCTCTCTCTCTCTCTCTCCCCAGGCTGTCTCTCTCTCTCTCTCTCTCCCCAGGCTGTCTCTCTCTCTCTCTCTCTCCCCAGGCTGTCTCTCTCTCTCTCTCTCTCCCCAGGCTGTCTCTCTCTCTCTCTCTCTCCCCAGGCTGTCTCTCTCTCTCTCTCTCCCCAGGCTGTCTCTCTCTCTCCCAGGCTGTCTCTCTCTCTCCCCAGGCTGTCTCTCTCTCTCTCTCCCCCAGGCTGTCTCTCTCTCTCCCCAGGCTGTCTCTCTCTCTCCCCAGACTGTCTCTCTCTCTCCCCAGGCTGTCTCTCTCTCTCCCCAGGCTGTCTCTCTCTCTCTCTCCCCAGGCTGTCTCTCTCTCTCTCTCTCCCCAGGCTGTCTCTCTCTCTCTCTCTCTCTCCCCAGGCTGTCTCTCTCTCTCTCTCTCTCCCCAGGCTGTCTCTCTCTCTCTCTCTCTCCCCAGGCTGTCTCTCTCTCTCTCTCTCTCCCCAGGCTGTCTCTCTCTCTCCCCAGGCTGTCTCTCTCTCTCTCTCCCCCCAGGCTGTCTCTCTCTCTCCCCAGGCTGTCTCTCTCTCTCCCCAGACTGTCTCTCTCTCTCCCCAGGCTGTCTCTCTCTCTCCCCAGACTGTCTCTCTCTCTCCCCAGGCTGTCTCTCTCTCTCTCTCCCCAGGCTGTCTCTCTCTCTCTCTCTCCCCAGGCTGTCTCTCTCTCTCTCTCTCTCTCCCCAGGCTGTCTCTCTCTCTCTCTCTCTCCCCAGGCTGTCTCTCTCTCTCTCTCTCTCCCCAGGCTGTCTCTCTCTCTCCCCAGGCTGTCTCTCTCTCTCTCTCCCCCCAGGCTGTCTCTCTCTCTCCCCAGGCTGTCTCTCTCTCTCCCCAGACTGTCTCTCTCTCTCCCCAGGCTGTCTCTCTCTCTCCCCAGGCTGTCTCTCTCTCTCCCCAGGCTGTCTCTCTCTCTCCCCAGGCTGTCTCTCTCTCTCTCTCCCCAGGCTGTCTCTCTCTCTCTCTCTCCCCAGGCTGTCTCTCTCTCTCTCCCCAGGCTGTCTCTCTCTCTCTCTCTCTCCCCAGGCTGTCTCTCTCTCTCTCTCTCTCCCCAGGCTGTCTCTCTCTCTCTCTCTCTCCCCAGGCTGTCTCTCTCTCTCCCCAGGCTGTCTCTCTCTCTCTCTCCCCCAGGCTGTCTCTCTCTCTCCCCAGGCTGTCTCTCTCTCTCCCCAGGCTGTCTCTCTCTCTCTCTCCCCAGGCTGTCTCTCTCTCTCTCTCCCCAGGCTGTCTCTCTCTCTCTCTCCCCAGGCTGTCTCTCTCTCTCTCTCCCCAGGCTGTCTCTCTCTCTCTCTCCCCAGGCTGTCTCTCTCTCTCTCTCCCCAGGCTGTCTCTCTCTCTCTCTCCCCAGGCTGTCTCTCTCTCTCTCTCCCCAGGCTGTCTCTCTCTCCCCAGGCTGTCTCTCTCTCTCTCTCCCCAGGCTGTCTCTCTCTCTCTCTCCCCAGGCTGTCTCTCTCTCTCTCTCCACAGGCTGTCTCTCTCTCTCTCTCTCTCTCCCCAGGCTGTCTCTCTCTCTCTCTCTCTCCCCAGGCTGTCTCTCTCTCTCCCCAGGCTGTCTCTCTCTCTCTCTCCCCCCAGGCTGTCTCTCTCTCTCCCCAGGCTGTCTCTCTCTCTCCCCAGACTGTCTCTCTCTCTCCCCAGGCTGTCTCTCTCTCTCCCCAGGCTGTCTCTCTCTCTCCCCAGGCTGTCTCTCTCTCTCTCTCCCCAGGCTGTCTCTCTCTCTCTCTCCCCAGGCTGTCTCTCTCTCTCTCTCCCCAGGCTGTCTCTCTCTCTCTCTCCCCAGGCTGTCTCTCTCTCTCTCCCCAGGCTGTCTCTATCTCTCTCTCCCCCCAGGCTGTCTCTCTCTCTCCCCAGGCTGTCTCTCTCTCTCCCCAGACTGTCTCTCTCTCTCCCCAGGCTGTCTCTCTCTCTCCCCAGGCTGTCTCTCTCTCTCCCCAGGCTGTCTCTCTCTCTCTCTCCCCAGGCTGTCTCTCTCTCTCTCTCCCCAGGCTGTCTCTCTCTCTCTCTCCCCAGGCTGTCTCTCTCTCTCTCTCCCCAGGCTGTCTCTCTCTCTCTCTCCCCAGGCTGTCTCTCTCTCTCTCTCCCCAGGCTGTCTCTCTCTCTCTCTCCCCAGGCTGTCTCTCTCTCCCCAGGCTGTCTCTCTCTCTCTCTCCCCAGGCTGTCTCTCTCTCTCTCTCCCCAGGCTGTCTCTCTCTCTCTCTCCACAGGCTGTCTCTCTCTCTCTCTCTCTCTCCCCAGGCTGTCTCTCTCTCTCTCTCTCTCTCCCCAGGCTGTCTCTCTCTCTCTCTCTCTCTCCCCAGGCTGTCTCTCTCTCTCTCTCTCTCTCCCCAGGCTGTCTCTCTCTCTCTCTCTCTCTCCCCAGGCTGTCTCTCTCTCTCTCTCTCTCTCCCCAGGCTGTCTCTCTCTCTCTCTCTCTCTCCCCAGGCTGTCTCTCTCTCTCTCTCTCTCTCCCCAGGCTGTCTCTCTCTCTCTCTCTCTCTCCCCAGGCTGTCTCTCTCTCTCTCTCTCTCTCTCCCCAGGCTGTCTCTCTCTCTCTCTCTCTCTCTCCCCAGGCTGTCTCTCTCTCTCTCTCTCTCCCCAGGCTGTCTCTCTCTCTCTCTCTCTCTCCCCAGGCTGTCTCTCTCTCTCTCTCTCTCTCCCCAGGCTGTCTCTCTCTCTCTCTCTCTCTCCCCAGGCTGTCTCTCTCTCTCTCTCTCTCTCTCCCCAGGCTGTCTCTCTCTCTCTCTCTCTCTCCCCAGGCTGTCTCTCTCTCTCTCTCCCCAGGCTGTCTGTCTCTCTCTCTCTCTCCCCAGGCTGTCTCTCTCTCTCTCTCTCTCTCTCTCCCCAGGCTGTCTCTCTCTCTCTCTCCCCAGGCTGTCTCTCTCTCTCTCTCTCTCTCTCTCCCCAGGCTGTCTCTCTCTCTCTCTCTCTCTCTCTCCCCAGGCTGTCTCTCTCTCTCTCTCTCTCTCCCCAGGCTGTCTCTCTCTCTCTCTCTCTCTCCCCAGGCTGTCTCTCTCTCTCTCCAATTCCAATTCCAATTAAAATGCTTTATTGGCATGAAAGTTTACAGAGAACCATATTGCCAAAGCTTACATAGCAAAAAGGTACAGTTTTCCAACATTCTGTAGGTGTCAATCGATTTGACATTTGTTGGGTACATACAATATTACTTTTAAACAATATTAATTTTAAACAGTCTTTGTACTTCATTTGGTACGTTCAATATTAATTTTAAACAGTCTTAATTTTAAACAGTCCTCAGGTTGTGACATGTTGTTACATATTTGGCCCCAAGGTATGGTCTGTCTCCTTCTCCTAGGACTAATCTCAATTTTGACAGATCATCCAATTCCTTGAAATCTGGGGTTGTTTGGCTTAGCTTGTTGAATAATATGTTTCTTGATGTGTTGAATTTTTCGCATTTTAGGAGGAAATGCATTTCTGTTTCAACCTCGCCAGCCAGACATTGATCGCATATTCTATTCTCTCTAGGCTGCCAGGATTTCTTGTATCTGCCTTTTTCAATTTCCAGTTGGTGGTCGCTTAGTCTGTACCTGGTGAGGGTCTGTCTCTGTTTTGTGTCTCTGATGGTCGTGAGGTAGTCTGCCAGTTTATATTCTCTTTTTAGGGCCCGGTAACATTCTAATCTGCTTTGGCTTTCGGTTATTTTGTTCCAATGTTCCAGGTAGGTTTCTTTGCATTTTTTAATGATTTGGTTCACTCGGATTGGTGTTTGGGCGGCTGTGTTGGTCTGGGGCTGGTCAGGGTCCGGCTGAGTACTTAGTTTCCGTAGCAGCTGACTCAGGGGACTCTTTTCTGGGTTTAGCTCTTGGGTCTGAAAGGCTTTGAAATGAAGGGTGTCTGGGGAGCTAGATTTGAGGTGATTTAGGAAGTTTAGTGCTCGTTTTTGGATGTTTATTATCAGTGGGTATCTGCCTAGTTCGGCTCTGCATGCATTTGTTGGCGTTTTCCTTTGGGTGCGAAGGATGCTTCGGCAGAATTCTGCATGTAGGGCTTCTATTGTGTGTTTTTCCCATTTAGTGTAGCTTTGGTGATTTAGCGGGCCCCATACTTCACTACCGTACAGTGCAATGGGCAGGATTATGCTGTCAAATATTTTGAGCCAGATTTTGATTGGGATTTGGATGTTGTAGAATTTTCTTTTTATTGCATATAGGGCTCTTCGGGCTTTTTCTTTTAGTGCATTCACTGCTATGCTGAAGCTCCCTGATGCTGTAATAGTTAGACCAAGGTAGGTGTAGCTCATAGTGTGTCCTATAGTGATATCACTGAGGGTAAACTGGTATTTGTTTTCCTGACATCTGGGCCTTTTTGAAAAATCATGATGTTGGTTTTCTTTAGATTTACTGTTAGAGCCCAATTTTGGCAGTATTTGTCGAGTAGGTCTAGTTGTTGCTGTAATCCCTGTTCTGTGGGAGACAGCAGAACCAGGTCGTCCGCATAGAACAGGGATTTCACTTCTCCATCTAGGAGACGGAGACCTGGTGACTCGCTTTGCTCCAGCATGTCTGCTAATTCATTTATGTATATGTTGAACAGGGTCGGGCTCAAATTGCAGCCCTGCCGGACGCCTCTTCTCTGGGTGAAGAAATCGGTGCGTTTGTCTCCAATTTTGACCCCGCATTTGTTTTTCAGATACATTGATTTAATAAGGTCATAGACTTTGCCCCCTATTCCACATTGAAGAAGTTTATAATAGAGCCCTTCGTGCCATATAGAGTCAAAGGCTTTCTTGAAGTCGATGAAACAGGCGAATATTTTCCCATTTTTTGTTTGGTGTATATGTTTTTCAATGAGGGTGTGAAGGGTATAGATATGGTCCGCGGTGCGGTGTTTTGGAAGAAAGCCTATTTGGTTTTTTCTGAGGATATTATGTTTGTTAAGAAAATCAAGTAATCTACTATTTAGAATACTGCAGAATAACTTCCCTAGACAACTGTTGACACAGATGCCGCGGTAGTTATTTGGGTCTGATTTGTTTCCGCTTTTATATATGGGGGAGATTAGTCCTTGGCACCAGATATCGGGAAAACAGCCTGAACGTAATATGATGTTGAATAATTTGAGTACCGCACCCTGCATCTCCATATTGCTGAACTTGAGCATTTCATTTTTGATGTTGTCTGGGCCACAGGCTTTCTTTAGGTGGAGAGA
>NW_028225186.1:388246-484258 GCF_052327205.1 Somniosus microcephalus | reverse complement strand
CGTCAACACCAGCCTCCTCCCACCCTTCTTCATCTCACCCCATCAACACCAGCCTCCTCCACCCCTCTTCATCTCCCCCGTCAACACCAGCCTCCTCCCACCCCTCTTCATCTCACCCCATCAACACCAGCCTCCTCCACCGCTCTTCATCTCACCCCATCAACATCAGCCTCCTTCCACCCCTCATTTATCACCCCATCCACACCAGCCTCCTCCCACCCCTCTTCATCTCACCCCGTCCACACCAGCCTCCTCCCACACCTCTTCATCTCACCCCCATCAACACCAGCGCTCCTCCCACCCCTTCATCCTCACCCCTACACACAGCCGTCCTCACCCCTCTTCTCACCCATCAACACACGCTCCTCAGAACCACCACCCTCTCATCTCACCCCATCAACACCAGCTCCTCCCAGCCCCTCTTCATCTCACCCCATCAACACCAGCCTCCTCCACCCCTCTTCATCTCACCCCATCAACACCAGCCTTCCTCCCACCCCTTCTTCATCTCACCCATCAACACCAGCCTCCTCCACCCCTCTTCATCTCACCCCATCAACACCAGCCTCCTCCCACCCCTCTTCATCTCACCCATCAACACCAGCTCTCCTCCCACCTCCTCTTCATCTCACCACCGATCAACACCAGCCTCCCTCCCACACCTCTCATCTCACCCCATCAACACCAGCCTCCTCCCACCCTTTTCATCTCAGCCCCAATCAACACCAGCCTCCTCCCACCCCTCTTCATCTCACCCCATCAACACCAGCCTCCTCCCACCCCTCTTCATCTCACTCCATCAAACACCAGTCTCCTCCCACCCCTCTTCATCTCACCCCGTCACCACCAGCCTCCTCCCCATCCTCTCCTCTTACATCTCACCGCCCACTCAACACACAGCCCTCCTCCCCTACCACCCCTCTTCATCTCACTCCCGTCAACACCAGCCTCCTCCCACCCCTCTTCATCTCACCCCATCAACACCAGCCTCCTCCCACCCCTCTTCATCTCACCCCCTCAACACCAGCCTCTCCCTCCCCTCTTCATCCACCCCAGTCACACTGCCTCCTCCTCTCTGAGCCGTCACACCAGCCTCCTCCCACCCCTCTTCATCGCACCCCATCAACACCAGCCTCCTCCCTCCACTCATCTCACTTCAGCCTCCCACTACCATCCCCATCATCAGCCTCCACCAGCCCTCCTCTTCAGTCTCACCCCATCAACACCAGCCTCCTTCCACCCCTCTTCATCTCACCCCATCAACACCAGCCTCCTCCCACCCCTCTTCATCTCACGCCGTCAACACCAGCCTCCTCCCACCCCCTCCTCTCATCTCCACCATCAACACCAGCCTCCTCCACCGCTCTTCATCTCACCCCATCAACACCAGCCTCCTCCCACCCCTCTTCATCTCACCTCATCATCAGCCTCCTCCCACCCCTCTTCATCTCACCCCGTCCACACCAGCCTCCTCCCACCCCTCTTCATCTCACCCCATCAACACCAGCCTCCTCCCACCCCTCTTCATCTCAGCCCATCAACACCAGCCTCCTCCCACCCCTCTTCATCTCACCCCATCAACACTAGCCCCCTCCCACCCCTCTTCATCGCACCCCAACAACACCAGCCTCCTCCCGCCCTCTTCATCTCCCCCATGCACACCAGCCTCCTCCCACCCCTCTTCATCTCACTCCATCAACACCAGCCGCCTCCACCCCTCTTCATCTCACCCATCAACACTGCCTCCTCCCACCCCTCTTCATCTCACCCCGTCAACAGCAGCCTCCTCCCACCCCTCTTCATCTCACCCCATCAACACCAGCCTCCTGTCACCCCTCTTCATCTCACCCCATCAACACTAGCCCCCTACCACCCCTCTTCATCGCACTCCCATCAACACCAGCCTCCTCCCGCCCTCTTCAGTCTCACCCATCCACACCAGCCCTCCTCCCACCCCTCTTCGTCTCACCCCATCAACACCAGCCTCCTCCCACCCCTCTTCATCTCACCCGTCAACACCAGTCTCCACCCAACCCTATTATCTCACCCCATCAACACCAGCCTCCTCCAACCCCTCTTCATCTCACCCCATCATCACCAGCCTCCACCCACCCTCTCATCTCACCCCATCAACACCAGCCTCCTCCCACCCCTCTTCATCTCACCCCATCCACACCAGCCTCCTCCCACCCCTCTTCATCTCACCCCATCAACACCAGCCTCCTCCCACCTCTCTTCATCTCACCCCATTCAACACCAGCCTCCTCCCACCCCTCTTCATCTCACCCCATCAACACCAGCCCCCTCCCACCCCTCTTCATCTCACCCCATCCACACCAGCCTCCTCCCACCCCTCTTCATCTCACTCCATCAACACCAGCCGCCTCCCACCCCTCTTCATCTCAGCCCATCAACATCAGCCTCCTCCCACCCCTCTTCATCTCACCCCGTCAACACCAGCCTCCTTCCACCCCTCTTCATTTCACCCCATCCACACCAGCCTCCTCCCACCCCTCTTCATCTCACCCCCGTCCACACCAGCCTCCTCCCACTCCTCTTCATCTCACCACATCAACACCAGCGTCCTCCAACCCCTCTTCATCAGCCTCCTCCCACCCCTCGTCACCTCACCCCATCAACACCAGCCTCTCCCACCCCTCTTCATCTCACCACCGTCAACACCAGTCTCCACCCACCCCTCTTCATCTCACCCCATCAACACCAGCCTCCTCCAGCCCCTCTTCATCTCACCCCATAATCACCAGCCTCCACCCACCCCTCTCATCTCACCCCATCAACACCAGCCTCCTCCCACCCTTCATCTCACCCCATAACACCACTCTCCCACCCCTTCATCTCACCCATCCACACCAGCCTCCTCCCACCCCTCTTCATCTCACCCCATCAACACCAGCCTCCTCCCACCCTCTTCATCTCACCCCGTCAACACCAGCCTCCTCCCACCTCCTCTTCATCTCACCCATCAACACCAGCCTCTCCCACCCCTCTTCATCTCACCCCATCAACACCAGCCTCCTCCCACCCCTCTTCATCCCACTCCATCAACACTAGCCCCCTCCCACCCCTCTTCATCGCACCCCATCAACAACAGCCTCCTCCCGCCCGACTTCATCTCACCCCATCCACACCAGCCTCCTCCCAGCCCTCTTCGTCTCACCCCATCAACACCAGCCTCCTCCCACCCCTCTTCATCTCAGCCCATCAACACCAGCCTCCTCCCACCGCTCTTCATCTCACCCCATCAACACCAGCCTCCTCCCACCCCTCTTCATCTCACCCCATCAACATCAGCCTCCTCCCACCCCTCTTCATCTCACCCCGTCAACACCAGCCTCCTCCCACCCCTCTTCATCTCACCCCATCCACACCAGCCTCCTCCCACCCCTCTTCATCTCACCCCGTCCACACCAGCCTCCTCCCACTCCTCTTCATCTCACCCCATCAACACCAGCGTCCTCCCACCCCTCTTCATCAGCCTCCTCCCACCCCTCTTCACCTCACCCCATCAACACCAGCCTCCTCCAACCCCTCTTCATCTCACCCCATCATCACCAGCCTCCACCCACCCTCTTCATCTCACCCCATCCACACCAGCCTCCTCCCACCCCTCTTCATCTCACCCCATCAACACCAGCCTCCTCCCACCCCTCTTTATCTCACCCCATCCACACCAGCCTCCTCCCACCCCTCTTCATCTCACTCCATCAACACCAGCCTCCTCCCACCCCTCTTCATCTCAGCCCGTCAACACCAGCCTCCTCCCACCCCTCTTCATCTCACCCCATCAACACCAGCCTCCTCCCACCCCTCTTCATCTCACCCCATCAACACCAGCCTCCTCCCACCCCTCTTCATCTCACCCCATCAACACCAGCCTCCTCCCACCCCTCTTCATCTCACCCCGTCAACACTAGCCTCGTCCCACCCCTCTTCATCTCACCCCATCAACACCAGCCTCCTCCCACCCCTCTTCATCTCACCCCATCAACACCTGCCTCCTCCCACCCCTCTTCATCTCACCCCGTCAACACCAGCCTCCTCCCACCCCTCTTCATCTCACCCCATCAACACCAGCCTCCTGTCACCCCTCTTCATCTCACCTCATCAACACTAGCCCCCTACCACCCCTCTTCATCGCACCCCATCAACACCAGCCTCCTCCCGCCCCTCTTCATCTCACCCCATCCACCTCCCACCCCTCTTCGTCTCACCCCATCAACACCAGCCTCCTTCCACCCCTCTTCATCTCACCCCATCAACACCAGCCTCCTCCCACCCCTCTTCATCTCACGCCGTCAACACCAGCCTCCTCCCACCCCTCTTCATCTCACCCCATCAACACCAGCCTCCTCCCACCGCTCTTCATCTCACCCCATCAACACCAGCCTCCTCCCACCCCTCTTCATCTCACCTCATCAACATCAGCCTCCTCCCACCCCTCTTCATCTCACCCCATCCACACCAGCCTCCTCCCACCCCTCTTCATCTCACCCCATCAACACCAGCCTCCTCCCACCCCTCTTCATCTCAGCCCATCAACACCAGCCTCCTCCCACCCCTCTTCATCTCACCCCATCCACACCAGCCTCCTCCCACCCCTCTTCATCTCACCCCGTCAACACCAGCCTCCTCCCACCCCTCTTCATCACACCCCATCAACACCAGCCTCCTCCCACCCCTCTTCATCTCACCTCATCAACATCAGCCTCCTCCCACCCCTCTTCATCTCACCCCGTCAACACCAGCGTCCTCCCACCCCTCTTCATCAGCCTCCTCCCACCCCTCGTCACCTCACCCCATCAACACCAGCCTCCTCCCACCCCTCTTCAGCTCACCCCGTCAACACCAGTCTCCACCCACCCCTCTTCATCTCACCCCATCAACACCAGCCTCCTCCAGCCCCTCTTCATCTCACCCCATCATCACCAGCCTCCACCCACCCCTCTTCATCTCACCCCAACACCAGCCTCCTCCCACCCCTCTTCATCTCACCCCATCAACACCAGCCTCCTCCCACCCCTCTTCATCTCACCCCATCAACACCAGCCTCCTCCCACCCCTCTTCATCTCACCCCATCAACACCAGCCCCCTCCCACCCCTCTTCATCGCACCCCATCAACACCAGCCTCCTCCCGCCACTCTTCATCTCACCCCATCCGCACCAGCCTCCTCCCACCCCTCTTCATCTCACTCCATCAACACCAGCCTCCACTCACCCCTCTTCATCTCACCCCATCAACACCAGCCTCCTCCCACCCATTTCATCTCACCCCATCAACACCAGCCTCCTCCCACCGCTCTTCATCTCACCCCATCAACACCAGCCTCCTCCCACCCCTCTTCATCTTAACCCATCAACACCAGCCTCCTCCCACCCCTCTTCATCTCACCCCGTCAACACCAGCCTCCTCCCACCCCTCTTCATCTCACCCGATCAACACCAGCCTCCTCCCACCCATCTTCATCTCACTCCATCAACACCAGCCTCCTCCCACCCCTCTTCATCTCACCCCATCAACACCAGCCTCCTCCCACCCCTCTTCATCTCACCCCGTCAACACTAGCCCCCTACCACCCCTCTTCATCGCACCCCATCAACACCAGCCTCCTCCCGCCCCTCTTCATCTCACCCCATCCACACCAGCCTCCTCCCACCCCTCTTCGTCTCACCCCATCAACACCAGCCTCTTTCCACCCCTCTTCATCTCACCCCATCAACACCAGCCTCCTCCCACCCCTCTTCATCTCACGCCGTCAACACCAGCCTCCTCCCACCCCTCTTCATCTCACCCCATCAACACCAGCCTCCTCCCACCGCTCTTCATCTCACCCCATCAACACCAGCCTCCTCCCACCCCTCTTCATCTCACCTCATCAACATCAGCCTCCTACCACCCCTCTTCATCTCACCCCGTACACACCAGCCTCCTCCCACCCCTCTTCATCTCACCCCATCCACACCAGCCTCCTCCCACCCCTCTTCGTCTCACCCCATCAACACCAGCCTCCTTCCACCCCTCTTCATCTCACCCCATCAACACCAGCCTCCTCCCACCCCTCTTCATCTCACGCCGTCAACACCAGCCTCCTCCCACCCCTCTTCATCTCACCCCATCAACACCAGCCTCCTCCCACCGCTCTTCATCTCACCCCATCAACACCAGCCTCCTCCCACCCCTCTTCATCTCACCTCATCAACATCAGCCTCCTACCACCCCTCTTCATCTCACCCCGTACACACCAGCCTCCTCCCACCCCTCTTCATCTCACCCCATCAACACCAGCCTCCTCCCACCCCTCATCTCAGCCCATCAACACCAGCCTCCACCCACCCCTCTTCATCTCACCTCATCAACATCAGCCTCCTCCCACCCCTCTTCATCTCACCCCGTCAACACCAGCGTCCTCCCACCCCTCTTCATCAGCCTCCTCCCACCCCTCGTCACCTCACCCCATCAACACCAGCCTCCTCCCGCCCCTCTTCAGCTCACCCCGTCAACACCAGTCTCCACCCACCCCTCTTCATCTCACCCCATCAACACCAGCCTCCTCCAGCCCCTCTTCATCTCACCCCATCATCACCAGCCTCCACCCACCCCTCTTCATCTCACCCCAACACCAGCCTCCTCCCACCCCTCTTCAACTCACCCCATCAACACCAGCCTCCTCCCACCCCTCTTCATCTCACTCCATCAACACCAGCCTCCTCCCACCCCTCTACATCTCACCCCATCAACACCAGCCTCCTCCCACCCCTCTTCATCTCACCCCGTCAACACCAGCCTCCTCCCACCCCTCTTCATCTCACCCGATCAACACCAGCCTCCTCCCACCCATCTTCATCTCACTCCATCAACACCAGCCTCCTCCCACCCCTCTTCATCTCACCCCAACACCAGCCTCCTCCCACCCCTCTTCATCTCACCCCGTCAACACTAGCCCCCTACCACCCCTCTTCATCGCACCCCATCAACACCAGCCTCCTCCCGCCCCTCTTCATCTCACCCGATCCACACCAGCCTCCTCCCACCCCTCTTCGTCTCACCCCATCAACACCAGCCTCCTCCCACCCCTCTTCAACTCACCCCATCAACACCAGCCTCCTCCCACCTCTCTTCATCTCACCCCATCAACAGCAGCCTCCTCCCACCCCTCTTCATCTCACCGCATCAACACCAGCCCCCTCCCACCCCTCTTCATCTCACCCCGTCAACACCAGCATCCTCCCACCCCTCTTCATCAGCCTCCTCCCACCCCTCGTCACCTCACCCCATCAACACCAGCCTCCTCCCACCCCTCTTCAGCTCACCCCGTCAACACCAGTCTCCACCCACCCCTCTTCATCTCACCCCATCAACACCAGCCTCCTCCAGCCCCTCTTCATCTCACCCCATCCACACCAGCCTCCTCCCACCCCTCTTCATCTCACCCCATCAACACCAGCCTCCTCCCACCCATTTCATCTCACCCCATCAACACCAGCCTCCTCCCACCGCTCTTCATCTCACCCCATCAACACCAGCCTCCTCCCACCCCTCTTCATCTTAACCCATCAACACCAGCCTCCTCCCACCCCTCTTCATCTCACTCCATCAACACCAGCCTCCTCCCACCCCTCTACATCTCACCCCATCAACACCAGCCTCCTCCCACCCCTCTTCATCTCACCCCGTCAACACCAGCCTCCTCCCACCCCTCTTCATCTCACCCGATCAACACCAGCCTCCTCCCACCCATCTTCATCTCACTCCATCAACACCAGCCTCCTCCCACCCCTCTTCATCTCACCCCAACACCAGCCTCCTCCCACCCCTCTTCATCTCACCCCGTCAACACTAGCCCCCTACCACCCCTCTTCATCGCACCCCATCAACACCAGCCTCCTCCCGCCCCTCTTCATCTCACCCCATCCACACCAGCCTCCTCCCACCCCTCTTCGTCTCACCCCATCAACACCAGCCTCCTTCCACCCCTCTTCATCTCACCCCATCAACACCAGCCTCCTCCCACCCCTCTTCATCTCACGCCGTCAACACCAGCCTCCTCCCACCCCTCTTCATCTCACCCCATCAACACCAGCCTCCTCCCACCGCTCTTCATCTCACCCCATCAACACCAGCCTCCTCCCACCTCTCTTCATCTCACCTCATCAACATCAGCCTCCTCCCACCCCTCTTCATCTCACCCCGTCCACACCAGCCTCCTCCCACCCCTCTTCATCTCACCCCATCAACACCAGCCTCCTCCCACCCCTCATCTCAGCCCATCAACACCAGCCTCCTCCCACCCCTCTTCATCTCACCCCATCAACACCAGCCTCCTCCCACCCCTCTTCATCTCACCCCATCCACACCAGCCTCCTCCCACCCCTCTTCATCTCACCCCGTCAACACCAGCCTCCTCCCACCCTTCTTCATCTCACCCCATCAACACCAGCCTCCTCCCACCCCTCTTCATCTCACCCCGTCAACACCAGCCTCCTCCCACCCCTCTTCATCTCACCCCATCAACACCAGCCTCCTCCCACCGCTCTTCATCTCACCCCATCAACATCAGCCTCCTTCCACCCCTCATTTCACCCCATCCACACCAGCCTCCTCCCACCCCTCATCTCACCCCGTCCACACCAGCCTCCTCCCACTCCTCTTCATCTCACCCCATCAACACCAGCGTCCTCCCACCCCTCTTCATCAGCCTCCTCCCACCCCTCGTCACCTCACCCCATCAACACCAGCCTCCTCCCACCCCTCTTCATCTCACCCCGTCAACACCAGTCTCCACCCACCCCTCTTCATCTCACCCCATCAACACCAGCCTCCTCCAGCCCCTCTTCATCTCACCCCATCATCACCAGCCTCCACCCACCACTCTTCATCTCACCCCATCAACACCAGCCTCCTCCCACCCCTTTTCATCTCAGCCCATCAACACCAGCCTCCTCACCCCATCAACACCAGCCTCCTCCCACCCCTCTTCATCTCACTCCATCAACACCAGTCTCCTCCCACCCCTCTTCATCTCACCCCGTCACCACCAGCCTCCTCCCACTCCTCTTCATCTCACCCCATCAACACCAGCCTCCTCCCACCCCTCTTCATCTCACCCCATCCACACCAGCCTCCTCCCACCCCTCTTCATCTCACCCCGTCACCACCAGCCTCCTCCCACCCCTCTTCATCTCACCCCATCAACACCAGCCTCCTCCCACCCCTCTTCATCTCACCCCCTCAACACCAGCCTCCTCCCACCCCTCTTCATCTCACCCCATCAACACCTGCCTCCTCCCACCCCTCTTCATCTCACCCCGTCAACACCAGCCTCCTCCCACCCCTCTTCATCTCACCCCATCAACACCAGCCTCCTGTCACCCCTCTTCATCTCACCCCATCAACACTAGCCCCCTACCACCCCTCTTCATCGCACCCCATCAACACCAGCCTCCTCCCGCCCCTCTTCATCTCACCCCATCCACACCAGCCTCCTCCCACCCCTCTTCGTCTCACCCCATCAACACCAGCCTCCTTCCACCCCTCTTCATCTCACCCCATCAACACCAGCCTCCTCCCACCCCTCTTCATCTCACGCCGTCAACACCAGCCTCCTCCCACCCCTCTTCATCTCACCCCATCAACACCAGCCTCCTCCCACCGCTCTTCATCTCACCCCATCAACACCAGCCTCCTCCCACCCCTCTTCATCTCACCTCATCATCAGCCTCCTCCCACCCCTCTTCATCTCACCCCGTCCACACCAGCCTCCTGCCACCCCTCTTCATCTCACCCCATCAACACCAGCCTCCTCCCACCCCTCTTCATCTCAGCCCATCAACACCAGCCTCCTCCCACCCCTCTTCATCTCACCCCATCAACACTAGCCCCCTCCCACCCCTCTTCATCGCACCCCAACAACACCAGCCTCCTCCCGCCCCTCTTCATCTCCCCCCATGCACACCAGCCTCCTCCCACCCCTCTTCGTCTCACCCCATCAACACCAGCCTCCTTCCACCCCTCTTCATCTCACCCCATCAACACCAGCCTACTTCCACCCCTCTTCATCTCACGCCGTCAACACCAGCCTCCTCCCACCCCTCTTCATCTCACCCCATCAACACCAGCCTCCTCCCACCCCTCTTCATCTCACCCCATCAACATCAGCCTCCTCCCACCCCTCTTCATCTCACCCCGTCCGCACCAGCCTCCTCCCGCTCCTCTTCATCTCACCCCATCAACACCAGCCTCCTCCCACCCCTCTTCATCAGCCTCCTCCCACCTCTCTTCACTTCACCCCATCAACACCAGCCTCCTCCCACCCCTCTTCATCTCACCCCGTCAACACCAGTCTCCACCCACCCCTCTTCAGCTCACCCCATCAACACCAGCCTCCTCCAACCCCTCTTCATCTCACCCCATCATCGCCAGCCTCCACCCACCCTCTTCATCTCACCCCATCAACACCAGCCTCCTCCCACCCCTCTTCATCTCACCCCATCCACACCAGCCTCCTCCCACCCCTCATCTCACCCCATCAACACCAGCCTCCTCCCACCCCTCTTCATCTCACCCCATCAACACCAGCCTCCTCCCACCCCTCTTCATCTCACCCCATCCACACCAGCCTCCTCCCACCCCTCTTCATCTCAGCCCATCACCACCAGCCTCCTCCCACCCCTCTTCATCTCACCCCATCAACACCAGCCTCCACCCACCCCTCTTCATCTCACCCCATCAACACCAGCGTCCTCCCACCCCTCTTCCTCTCACCCCATCAACACCAGCCTCCTCCCACCCCTCTTAATCTCACCCCGTCAACACCAGCCTCCTCCCACCCCTCTTCATCTCACCCCGTCAACACTAGCCTCCTCCCACCCCTCTTCATCTCACCCCATCAACACCAGCCTCCTCCCACCCCTCTTCATCTCACCCCGTCAACACCAGCCTCCTCCCACCCCTCTTCATCTCACCCCATCAACACCTGCCTCCTCCCACCCCTCTTCATCTCACCCCGTCAACACCAGCCTCCTCCCAGAGCTCTTCATCTCACCCCATCAACAGCAGCCTCCTCCCACCCCTCTTCATCTCACCCCATCAACACCAGCCTCCTCCCACCCCTCTTCATCTCACCCCATCACCATATCCTTCTATTCCTTTCTCCCTCATGTGTTTCTCCAGCTTCCCCTTAAAGGCATCTCTGCTCTTCGCCTCAACCACTCCCTGTGGTAGCGAGTTCCCCATTCTCACCACTCTCTGGGTAAAGAAGTTTCTCCTGAATTCCCTATTGGATTTATCAGTGACTATCTTATATCGACGGCTCCTAGTTCTGTTCTCGCCCCACAAGTGGAAACATCTTCTCTACGTCTACCCTATCGAAACCCTTCATAATCTTAAAGACCTCGATCAGGTCACCCCTCAGCCTTCTCTTTTCTAGAGAAAAGAGCCCAAAGCCTGTCCGGTTTTCCAGACAGACTGTGTTGGGCCCAAGCCTGTCCGGTTCTCCAGACAGACTGTGTTGGGCCCAAGCCTGTCCGGTTCTCCAGACAGACTGTGTTGGGCCCAAGCCTGTCCGATTCTCCAGGCAGACTGTGTTGGGCCCAAGCCTGTCCGATTCTCCAGACAGACTGTGTTGGGCCCAAGCCTGTCCGATTCTCCAGACAGACTGTGTTGGGCCCAAGCCTGTCCGGTTCTCCAGACAGACTGTGTTGGGCCCAAGCCTGTCCGGTTCTCCAGACAGACTGTGTTGGGCCCAAGCCTGTCCGATTCTCCAGACAGACTGTGTTGGGCCCAAGCCTGTCCGATTCTCCAGACAGACTGTGTTGGGCCCAAGCCTGTCCGATTCTCCAGACAGACTGGGTTGGGCCCAAACCGCTCCCCACCAACCCTGAAAATCTGGCTTGCGAATCAAGCTTCCAGCAAGTCACCGAGGGATCGGAGTCCACAGAGTTTGAGAGCTGTAAAAACCGTCCAGCTCAGCCTCCACACTCCCCTCCCCCCCACATCCTCTCCGTGAAAGGACAAAGATGCTTAGCAACCAGGCAAAAAACAAGATTAGGCCCTTATCGACGAGCAGGCCTCTTAACTCTTCAACAGTGGGACGTGGCAGGTTCGGCTCCTGCGAGATCTAAGCCCATCACCAGCCGACCTAAGGCAGCGTGGACCTGGGTGGAGACGCCAGCTTCGGCCCGTCATTCAATGCCAAGCCTGCAAACATCAGATCAATTCCCAGCACGGCTCGTTCAGGATTTGAATTCAGTTTAAAAAGAAACTAAATAATTTTTTTAAGTGTTATTCCCTGTGTAACACTCCCATTCCGTTATTCCCTGCGCAACTCTCTCCCATTCCGTTATTCCCTGCGTAACTCTCCCATTCCCTGCGTAACTCTCTCATTCCGTTATTCCCTGCGTAACTCTCCCATTCCGTTATTCCCTGCGTAACTCTCCCATTCCCTGCGTAACTCTCTCATTCCGTTATTCCCTCATTCCGTTATTCCCTGCGTAACTCTCTCCCATTCCGTTATTCCCTGCGTAAATCTCCCATTCCGTTATTCCCTGCGTAAATCTCCCATTCCGTTATTCCCTGTTATTCCCTGCGTAACTCTCTCATCCCCTGCGTAACTCTCTCCCATTCCGTTATTCCCTGCGTAAATCTCCCATTCCGTTATTCCCTGTTATTCCCTGCGTAACTCCCATTCCCTGCGTAACTCTCTCCCATCCCCTGCGTAACTCTCTCCCATTCCCTGCGTAACTCTCTCCCATTCCCTGCGTAACTCTCCCATTCCCTGCGTAACTCTCCCATTCCCTGCGTAACTCTCTCATTCCGTTATTCCCTGCGTAACTCTCTCATTCCGTTATTCCCTGCGTAACTCTCTCCCATTCCGTTATTCCCTGCGTAAATCTCCCATTCCGTTATTCCGTTATTCCCTGCGTAACTCTCTCATCCCCTGCGTAACTCTCTCCCATTCCCTGCGTAACTCTCTCCCATTCCGTGTAACTCTCTCCCATTCCCTGCGTAACTCTCCCACTCCCTGCGCAACTCTCTCCCACTCCCTGCGCAACTCTCTCCCACTCCCTGCGCAACTCTCTCCCACTCCCTGCGCAACTCTCCCACTCCCTGCGCAACTCTCTCCCATTCCCTGCGCAACTCTCTCCCATTCCCTGCGCAACTCTCTCCCATTCCCTGCGCAACTCTCTCCCATTCCCTGCGCAACTCTCTCCCATTCCCTGCGCAACTCTCTCCCATTCCCTGCGCAACTCTCTCCCATTCCCTGCGCAACTCTCTCCCATTCCCTGCGCAACTCTCTCCCATTCCCTGCGCAACTCTCTCCCATTCCCTGCGCAACTCTCTCCCATTCCCTGCGTAACTCTCCCAATCCCTGCGTAACTCTCCCAATCCCTGCGTAACTCTCCCAATCCCTGCGTAACTCTCCCAATCCCTGCGTAACTCTCCCAATCCCTGCGCAACTCTCCCATTCCCTGCGTAACTCTCCCATTCCCTGTTATTCCCCGTGTGTCTCTTACCTCTGCATAAAATCCATCATAGCCTGTAACAGAAGAGAAAGAAGGATATGTTAAAACATTTTTACCTGGAATCATTCACGCACACTCACTCACACTTGCACATGCACCATCCTGCACGCGCGCACACACACACACTCACTCACATGTACTCACGCACTCACTCCCACACACATACATGAACACTCACACGCTTGTAGTCCCACATACCCTGGCATCGACAGGTGCACCCTCACGTGCAAGTACACACTCGCGCGATCATACTCATATAGACACTCACACACATACTCCTGCACGTGCATTCTCACACACGTATGCATAAATTCACACAGGCACACACACGCAGGAGCACACCACACCCCTCCCATCTAATCAATGGTTAAACTACGGCAGTGTTCACTGGAAGAAGTGAGCCCTGACCCAGATGGACCTGTGGCAAAGATTCACCATCACCGTGCCGCACAAAGGTGGGCTGCGTTGGTTTCGGGTCAGCCACTCCCCACACAGCACACTCCTGATACCGGTTACGGTTGTCACTGATTAAGAAGGGTCAGCACACACCATCTCGATGTCTCCCTGGATGAGTGAACGATAAATGAAAAACGGGGCGGCGGAAGGAGAAACCTACCATAGGGAATAAGGGAAAAATCGTAGGGAATGAAAGACTAGTGGTAAGTAATAAATCAATAAAATTAATTACAGTTGAAATGAAACAAGGACAGAGACAGACAGAACATCCCGGTGGGAATATAACACGAGGTAGAATGGGGAGACAGACACACAGAGAGACGGAAGGAGAGACAGGCAGAAGGTAAGAGTCACACACACACAGAAGGGGAGACAGGCAGACAAGAGGATCACACAGACAGACAGAAGGTGAGAGACACACACGCACAGACAGAAGGTGAGAGACACACACACAGACAGACAGAAGGGGAGACAGGAGGATCACACAGATAGACAGAAGGTGAGAGACACACACAGACAGACAGAAGGGGAGACAGGAGGATCACACAGACAGACAGAAGGTGAGACACACACACACAGACTGAAGGGGATACAGAGACACAGGAGAAACACACAGACAGACAGAAGGGGAGACAGGAGGATCACAGACAGACAGAAGGCGAAACACACACACACACAGACAGAAGGGGAGACAGGCAGACAGGAGAAACACACAGACAGACAGAAGGGGAGATAGGCAGACAGGAGGATCACACAGACAGACAGAAGATGAGACACACACACAGACAGACAGAAGGGGGTACAGACACACAGGAGAAACACACAGACAGACAGAAGGGGAGATAGGCAGACAGGAAGATCACACAGACAGACAGAAGGTGAGACACACACACACACAGACAGAAGGGGAGACAGGCAGACAGGAGAAACACACAGACAGACAGAAGGTGAGACACACACACACGCACACAGACAGAAGGGGGTACAGACACATAGGAGAAACACACAGACAGACAGAAGGTGAGACACACACACACACAGACAGAAGGGGGTACAGACACATAGGAGAAACACACAGACAGACAGAAGTTGAGAGACACACAAACGTAAATCCGTGGTCTCAGGGCTATCGTACTTTGACAAAAACGAGCTGGTCCCGAACACTGGACGCCTCCTGGACCCACTGCATGGTGTTCTTGCAGTCCTCCAGTCTGAGCGTGGCCTGTGCCTGGAGTCCGTGTATGGTGTCCAGGTGCTCATTCCCGGCGTGCTGGATGTCGATCGCCAGACGGTCCTTCTCGTTCTGCAGGAACTCGATCAGGCAATCAATCTCGCACTCCACCCCTGCCTTGGCATCGGAGATCTCTCCCTGAACACGTGGAAACCACCACAGTCAGTCAGACAGACCTGGAGGGCTAAACAGCCCCCAAACCCACACAGCATAGCAAAGTGAAGCTTCAAATTTAAATTAATTTATCGCAAGGAAGGTTCGGCCTCACCAGCTCCCCCAGAAACAGCCGACAGCTCCCCCCATCCAGGTTTCCACCACCTTGTGTGAGGAAGTGCTTCCTGACATCACCCCTTGAACGGCCTGGCTCTAAAAGGGTTAAATGACGAGGACAGGTTGGCACAGACTAGGCTTGTGTTCCCTGGAGTTTAGAAGATTAAGGGGTGATCTAATCGAGGTGTTTGAGATGGTGGGCTTGTACTCGCTGGAGTTTAGAAGAATGAGAGGGGATCTCATTGAAACTTATAAAATTCTGACAGGACTGGACAGACTAGATGCAGGAAGGATGTTCCCGATGGTCGGGGAGTCCAGAACCAGGGGTCACAGTCTAAGGATAAGGGGTAAGCCATTTAGGACAGAAATGAGGAGGAATTTCTTCACCCAGAGAGTGGTGAACCTGTGGAATTCTCTACCACAGAAGGCAGTAGAGGCCAATTCATTAAATATATTCAAGAAGGAGTTGGATATATTTCTTACGGTTAAAGGGATCAAGGGATATGGGAGAAAGCAGGGACCGGGTACTGAATTTGGATGATCAGCCATGATCGCATTGAATGGCGGAGCAGGCTCGAGGGGCCGAATGGCCTCCTCCTGTTCCTATGTTCATCACTTTTTGCCTGCCACCAGCCCTATATTCATCTCTACCCAGTTAAACTCTATCCTACTGTCACGGTTTACTGGAGTTCTGGATCTCCTGTGGTGCTTATTGGGGCTAATCCTGTAATGCTGTGCTCCCGGGAGGGAGCCACACTCATGGGGTGCATGGGCCGGAGAATCAGGGCAACGCTGTAGCCGATCTATCTCCGAGCCCGTGACCGCAGAAAGTGTGGCTTCCTTGCCGGGAACGTGAGATGACAGAAATAACCTCTGTATTAACAGTGGCTCAGTGAGTAGTACTGCCCCTCCAACAGTGCGGCGCTCCCTCAGTGCTGCCCCTCCGACAGTGCGGCGCTCCCTCAATACTGCCCCTCCGACAGTGCGGCGCTCCCTCAGTACTGCCCCTCCGACAGTGCGGCGCTCCCTCAGTACTGCCCCTCCGACAGTGCGGCGCTCCCTCAGTACTGCCCCTCCGACAGTGCGGCGCTCCCTCAGTACCGCCCTTCCGACAGTGCGGCGCTCCCTCAGCACTGGCACTGGGAGCGTCGGCCTGGATTTTTTGTGCTCGAGTCTGGAGCGGGGGCTCGAACCCACGACCTTCTGACTCAGAGGCGAGAGACTGTGATCAACAGCGCCACGTCCAACACTTCGCAAAGCCTAGTACCGTGGCAGAGATCGAGCCCAGGGCTTTCGGATCCGCAAAGTTTGGGAGCACCTGGGGCCCGTGTCTCGAAGGCAGCAGGTCCGCCGAATAAAATGAATGCTTGAACATCAGATGAAGTAAAGGAGAATCGTCTGACCTTTGCTTTTTCCTCCAGCTCCGTGTACTTCAGGATCTGTACATTCAGCAGCGCGGTCTTGCACTCTAAGCTCTCGACAATATTGGGCACCAGATTCTGCTCAGACCAGGAAGGAAAGGAAAGACTTTCAGTTTATGCAACAACTTGCATTTATACCGCGCCTTTCCCACAGTGAAACGTCTCCAGGGGCGCTACACAGCAGAGTGTTGTGGAGTATTTTAAACCAACACTCGACGCAAGGTTTTCAGATCGATAATCAAGTCGCCTTTATTACACCGGTGGGGAGACAGTCTGCTCTGTCTCTAGCCAGACTTCTCCAAATTGTTACAGCAAACACTACATTTTTATACATTACAATACACATGGCAACCTCATGCACAATTCATTCCTGCAACCTGATTGGATCTTGGCCCGCATGCACCTTCACGGATTGGGTTACATGTCCTAAGGTAAACATGTGTAAGCTGCCTCCTCAATCATTCACTCAAACTGCTGAACGCTGATTAAAAGACAACTTGGAATGCGACCCAGATAACAAAGGTCTTACGGGCAGTTGAACTGCTGGACACCCTGTCTCCACTGAGTTGTTTTTAGTCTTCAAAGGTCAGTCATCTTGACTGACATGAATCTGGTTATTCATGTGGGAATGACTTATGAAATAATACTGGGCGGCCTGCTGGTGGCGGTGTCCAGGGAGAGTATAAATACTCGGGCATGGGCCCAGCTTGCTCAGGACATTCTTTAACAGGAACTAGTGAAGGACAGAACTAGACCTCCATGTTGAAAAACAGTTGATTAAAGCCTTGTTTAATACTCAGGCCAAGTGCCTAGTAGTTTTCTTACGTCAAGACGCAAACAGAAACGCAGCACTAACGCAGCAGAAACGCAGCATTAACGTGGCAGAAACGCTGCACTAACGCAGCAGAAACGCAGCACCAACACTGCAGAAGCGCCGCAGAAACGCTGCACTAATGCAGCAGAAACACAGCACTAACGCAACAGAAACGCAGCACTAACGCAGCAGAAACTCAGCACTAACCCAGCAGAAATGCTGCAATAACACAGCAGAAACGCAGCACTAACGCAACACTAACGCTGCACTAATGCAGCACTAACGCAGCACAGACACAGCACTAAATCCAAACAAATGCAGCCCGAACAGAGCACTGACGCAGCACTTTCGCAGCAGTAATGGCGCACTGTTGCAGCACCAAAACTCGGGCCAGGCTTGAGCGACATCACGTGCCTCAGTGGCCTGGCGGCAGTGCCAATATTCACTCCGTTAAGTAAATTATTTCCACTGTTGAATGTTCCCGCCGCGCGCTCCCGATGCCAGCGGCGACCCTCCTGACCCAGCGGCCAGTCTGCCGAGCTCCCTTTACCTTCCAGTCTTTGCTGACCTCCCCCAGCGGCTTGGCGGTGTGGCCCTGGTGCCGGTCACTCGAGACGCACAGTGGGCACAGGAGCTCCCACTCCTCGAAGCATAAGTGAGTCACTTCTTCAGCGCGGTGCAGCCGGCAGCCCTTCGCTCCCAGGGCGCTTTCAACGGCATCGTGCAGGTCCTCTGCGTCCCCTGGAGAGAGAGAAAAAAATAAAAAGGACTACCAACACTGCGGTGAAATACCATGCGGGGACAAACGAGCGGCCGCATCCCGCACAATTGGCCCCTTTCTCGGGCGCGACTCGGACTAGTAAGGCCCCAATATGGCGGGCAGGAACCGTTGGTTAAGGACCATTACCCACACCTGAAGCCACCGCTTCCCCCACAACTCCTCACCGTTCCCTCCCTTTGCAGGCGATTCTCTGGGTACGATTAGATAAATAAGAATGGAACCAGGCGAGTGCAGTCCCACGCAACCGGACGATGGTGGAGAGGCGTTGGGAGGAGGGCGGCGAGGTCAACCCCGTCAAAGGCTGCAGACAGGTCGAGACGGAGCGAAAGGGTTGTACACCATGGTCACAGTCACACAGGATGTCATTTGTGAATTTGATAAGAGCCACTTCGGTACCGTGGCAGGGGCGGAAACCCGATTGCGGGACTGCAAACACGGAGTTCTGGGAAAGATGGGTTTGGGAGGCGACAACACGTTCAAGGAGTTTGGGGAGGGAAGGGAGGTTTTAATCGGGATGAGGGGCATCAGAGGTGGGGTGTGGTAAGGGCGTGAGGGAGCAGAGCAGCTGCAGAAATGTTGTGGTGAATGGAGAGCCAGAGGGCGACACGATGGGAACAGCGAGGCGGCGTGAGATGGCGAAGTCAAGGGGGTTGAGGGGTTGACTTTGACCCAGAGAGGATAGGAGGGCAGGGAACTTGGAGGAGAGAGATCTTGATGAGCGCAGATGGAGGTTGAAATCACCGAGGTCGAGAAGTCGCTCAGTGCAGAGGCTGGGGGAGGAAAGCAGTGAAGATATCTCGGTGAGAAACTTGGCGTGGGTGGTAGAGAACGAGGATTTTGAATGAGAGGGGTGGAAGGTGGTGAGCTGGGACAATGGTCAATTTTAAATCCGAGATGTTTGTTAACCAAAGACAGAGGGGTATGGGGCAAAGAAGGCTTCGAGGGGCCGTACGGACTACTCCTGCTCCTATTTCTTATGTTCTTAAAGGCTCTTACGGGGTTAGGTCACAGATCAGCCATGATCTCACTGAGTGGCGGAACAGGCTCGAGGGGCTGAATGGCCTCCTCCTGTTCCTATGTTCATTTGTTCTATGTTCCGAGGTGCGCAGGGATCGATCAGTGGGCAGAAAAACTGTGGTGAAGTTGGAGGTCACGACAAGATCCAGAGGCAGCGGAGAAATGGACTACGGCCCAGGAGAGTGAATTTCTGGCTAGGAACCAGACTGTAGAAGAAGCTGAAAAACCAGTTGAACCCTTCTCCTTAGGCAGTCCCTCGGAACCGAGGATGACTTGCTTCCACATTAAAAATGAGTTCTCAGGTGACTGATGAGTCCAATGCGGGACCTACAGTCTCTGTCGCAGGTGGGGCAGACGGTGGTTGAATGGGCGGTTGGGTGGGGTGCTTGGGTTGACGTGGGCTCCTTCCGCTTGCTCCCGGCGAAGAGACTCGAGGTGTTCGGCACCTTCCCGGATGCTTCTACTCCACTTTGTGCGGTCTTGGGGCCAGGGATTCCCAGGTGTCGATGGGGATGTTGCACTTTTCAAGGAGGCTTTCAGGGTGTCCTTGAAACGTTTCCTCTGCCCACCTGGGGCTCTCTTGCCGTGTCGGAGCTCCGAGCAGAGCGCTTGTTTTGGGAGTCTCGTATCTCGCCGATGAGAACAAGCAGCAGGCATGGCCAAGGGATGGCCAGTGGGCAATGAGCCCAAGAACCTTTCAACTAGCAGTTAACTTGGGAGTGAGGGCTAAAATGCACCCAACTATTTGATCCAGGGGAACTTGAACAATGGAAGAGAGGAGATTGAGGGAGCGCTGCACTGTCGGAGGGGCAGTACTGAGGGATGGCTAGAGAGAGCATCCCCCAATTTCCATCGCTCTACCATTGGCGGCCGTGCCTTCAGCTGCCTGGGCCTCAAGCTCTGGAATTCCCTCCCTAAACCTCTCCGCTGTAGATTGTTTAAAAACCTTGTACAATAGCAAAATGCTGGAAGCCTGTTTGGCCCAGTGGTAAGGGCATGATACAGTTAAACCTAGAAGCAGACACACCTGTGAGTTTTAATTTAACTTTGGAAAAGACATTGGGGGAAAAATTCAGTCGTTTGCGCCTCCCGTTAGCGCCTTAAGAGGGCGCCAATTGGGGCGCAAAGCAACTAGAGGCCGGGCGCGGCGATGTTTGTGCCGCTCGTGAAATTAACTAGACATTTTGCGGCGGCGCTAAACACGACCGCCACGATCTCCTGAGCCAGCAGATCGTGACGTCATTCGAGTGCGCAACGCCCCGGGAGCGCCCCAGACCGGATATTGAGTGGCGCCCCCTGCCTTACCGCCTGCCGCTAGCAACGACAGGTTGAGGGGAGCGTTTTGCTGTCAGAAAGGGACTGGGGGAGCACTATTTAAAGGCGACCGCTTCCTGCCTTTTTTTGTCGGTGACATTTTTGCACCACGCATTCCGAGAGAGAGAGACTTCTGGAGAGATTCAACGCTGTGTGAAGGAGTTTTGAGTACTGAGCAGCACTTTGCAGGTTCATTTTGATTTGCCCTTCCTTGCTTCGCCAGCGCTCTGAGGTAGCGCCTCGCTCCTCGGCCTTTGCGCCTTGAGAGGTGTGAAGCACCTGATTTAGCGCTCCAATCCCCTCCAGGGACGATAGAAGCCAAGTTTGCGGTCGGAGGCGATAATTTGCGCCAGGCGCTAAACTCTGCGCACGGCCAATAATGGCGGCCCAAATGAGGTGATACCGAATTTCCCCCCCATGTCACAGGTGGGGCAGACGGTGGTTGAAGGGGCGGGTGGGTGGGGTGCTTGGGTTGATGTGCGCTCCTTGCGCTGCCTGCGCTTGGCTTCCGCTTGCTCCCGGCGAAGAGACTCGAGGTGTTCAGCGCCTTCCCGGATGCTTCTCCTCCACTTTGTGCGGTCTTGGGCCAGGGATTCCCAGGTGTTGGTGGGGTTGTTACACGTTTTCAAGGAGGCTTTGAGGGTGTCCTTGAAGCGTTTCCTCTGCCCACCTGGGGCTCTCTTGCCGTGTCGGAGCTCCAAGTAGAGCGCTTGTTTTGGGAGTCTCATACTGGGCATGCGGACAATGTGACCCGTCCATCGGAGCTGATTGAGCGTGGTCAAAGCTTCGATGCTGGGGATGTTGGCCTGAGCAAGAACATTGACGTTGATGCGCCTATCCTGCCAATGGATTAGCAGGATCCTACGGAGGTAGCGTTGGTGGTACCTCTCCAGTGCTTTGAGGTGCCTGCTGTACATGGTCCATGTGATAAATCCATTAAGTGGAACAAGGACTCAGAGGCGATATCGTAGAATTAACACGAGTACTTTATTAACAACTGGGAAACACGTTTACAGACAGCCTGCATCAGCATCCTGGCATTCCACCTTGTGCTGACCTATACAGGAAGCAAACCTCTGACCTTAGTAGCAGAATTGGCTACAGCACCACCTGGTGGATAACCTTAATCATAACATCCCAGATTACTATATCCCTCCCCCCTTAAGATTTCAGTATGAATTTCTTAACAAACAACCATTCCTGAGGGTCACCTAAGGAGTCTCCATTCATCATGTTCCATACTTGACGAATCTAACAGTTCAGTATCAATCTCTCTGGTGGCTTGCGAGTCCTTTGTGAACATCTAACAGTAAAGTCCCTGCTTGTTTGTGGTGAAGCCACCAGCTGCTCCTGAGCAGTGCTCAGAGTATCTGACTCTGCAACGATGGTTTCCTCTTGACGGATAGGTTCCTGTGGAATTATCTCTGTCCCTGGTGGTGGCACCACAGATGCACTTGGATAACTGGGGGCAACCCTGTCTTCAGTCATTGCATCTGGAACCTTCATTTCAATTTCCCCTTGTCTGGGAAGTATCTGAGCTACATGTCTGCATACTACCCTACCATCTCCCAACATGACCTTGTATGATACTGGGCCTGTCACTGAGTCTATGAAGCCAGGAATCCACTTTGGTCCATAACTGAAATTCCTGGTAAGGATCGCATCTCCTTCTCCAAAACTTCGGCTCTTTGTTCTTTTGTCATGGTTCTCTTTTTGTTTGTTTTGTCTGTTTTTCATTTTCCTTTTTAGGTCTGGGTGGACAAGGTCAAGAGTGGAGCGTAGTCTACGACCTAATAACATCCCAGCAGGAGAGAGTCCTGTGGTGGATTGAGGTGTTATTCTGTAGCTGAACAGAACCCGTGACACTTTGGCTGCTAAACTCCCTTCTGCACTTTTTTTCATCATCTCCTTAAATGTTTGTACGGCTCTCTCCGCAAGTCCATTCGAGGACGGATGATATGGAGCCGAGGTCACCTGCACTATGCCATTTTTTCTCAAGAACTCTTTTGTCTCTGTACTCACAAAACAAGTGGCATTGTCACTCACCACGATCTCCGGTAGCCCTTGATTACTGAAGCTCCGACGCAGGCAGTCTATAGTAGTAGTGGCGGAAGCAGAATTTACAGGATAAACATCCATCCATTTGGAATGTGCATCAATGATTATGAGGAACATCTTCCCCATGAATGGACCCGCATAATCTAAGTGCAATCTTCTCCATGGTTTATCTGGCCACTCCTAGGGGTGGAGAAGAGCCGCTGCTGGTGCCTTCCGGTGTTCCTGACAAGTGCTGCATGTCTTGACTAGATTTTCTATCTCCTCATCTAGCTTTGGCCACCACAAGTAACTCCTTGCCAAGGCTTTCATACGCGAGACCCCAGGATGGCACTGATGTAGTTGGTCTAGGATAGACTGTCGTGCTGGCTGTGGAATAATCACTCGTGGTCCCCACAACACGCAACCATCCTGCACACTCAGCTCTGTTTTCCTGACACTGTAGGGTGTGAAGTCAGCCCCTTCCGGATGCTGTGGCCATCCCCTCACCACATATTCTCGAACTCTAGACAGCACTGGATCTTTACCTGTCCATGTTCTTACTTGCTCTGCAGTCACAAGTGCCGTGTCAGTGTCCTCCAACATCAAAACTCTGTCCTCTGGAGCTGCACGGATAGGTGTGCCTGGCAGTGGAAGACGGCTCAAGGCATCTGCGTTCCCATGGTACTTGCCCGCCTTGCAGACGATGACATACTCATATGCCCTCAACGTCACTGCCCACCTCTGGATCCGGGGTGACACCATCTGTGGAACTGCTTTCATTTCGTTGAAAAGAGAGAGAAGAGGTTTATGATCGGTGCATATGGTGAACTTCCTGCCATATATGTACTTGTGGAACCTCTGTAACCCAAACATTACTGCTAACCCCTCTTTGTCTAACTGGGAATAGTTTTTTTCCGCTGGTGTTAGAGTTCAGGACATAAACCCTACTGGTCTTTCAGTTCCATCTTCCATGCAGTGTGAAAGAACTGCCCCCACCCCGTAAGGTGAAGTGTCACAAGAGAGAATGATGTCTTTCTCTGCATTGTAGTGAACCTGCACATCCGACGACAGCATCAGTTTCTTGGACTGTTCAAATGAAACCCCCTGCTCCTCTCCCCACTGCCACTCTGTCTCCTTGCGCAGTAGTTTGTGAAGAGGTGCTAACACAGTTGACAAGTTTGGTAAAAACCTGTTATAATAGTTCAGCAGTCCCAGGTAAGCTTTTAACTCAGCCACATTTGTAGGAGCAGGGGCGTCCTGCAGTGCTTGTACTTTCTCCTTGAGTGGATGGAGCCCGGTGGCGTCCACTCTGTGTCCCAGGAACACTGCCTCATTCCCCAGGAAAGTGCACTTACTCCTCTTGAGTCAGAACCCTGCCCTCTCCAATCTCTGTAGTACCTCTCTCAGAGTGCTCAGATGCTCCTGGTCGGTTCTTCCCGTCACCAGAATGTCATCCAGATAGATGGAAACATGTGGAATCCCTTGCAGTACACCTTCGATTGTCCTCTGGAAGATAGCTGGACTAGATGAGACACCAAATGGTAAGCGGTTATATGTAAACAAGCCCTTGTGTGTATTTATGGTGACATACTTCTTTGATTCGTCATTCAGTGTAATCTGCAAGTAGGCATGACTCATATCCAACTTTGTGAATTTCTTTCCTCCAGCCAGGTTTGCAAAGAGATCCTCTGTTTTGGGAATAGGATACTGCTCTAGTTTGGACACCCGATTGACAGTCAATTTATAGTCTCCACAGAGTCTTACTGAATTGTCCGGTTTTAACCCAGGTACTATGGGAGCTGCCCATTCCGAACATTTCACCGGCTCCAGTGTGTTCTCTCTCAATAGACGGTCAAGCTCAGCCTCTACCTTTGGCTTCATGGCATAAGGCACAGGTCGTTGTTTAAAAAACCATGGCGGTGCCTCCTTGTTTACATAAATCTTAGCTGGGGGGGCCATTAAATGTGCCAAGTTCCTCCTTGAACACACTCTCATGTTCACTCAACACTTCTTGCAAAGTCAACTGTTTGCCCGCATCTATTTGATGTACTGCTCCCCAGTCTAATTTAAGTTCTTTTATCCAGCCCCAACCTAACAGGTTTGGTCCGGTACCCGATACTATAACTACAGGTAGCTGTTCCACTGTGTCCCTGTGTTGCACAGTTACCTTAGCTGTACCTAATGTCGCTACTCGTTCACCTGTATATGGTTTAAGATGCAGGGAGCAAGGCTTTAACTCTGGAACTTTTGCACGGTTCCACAATTTTGAGTACTCTGCCTTGTTCATTATGGTCACGCCGCACCCTGTATCCACTTCAAAGTTCACCTTAGAGTCATTTACTGTCAGTTGCAATGTGATAGGAGCCACTTTTGGAATGTTCTCTAACATGCTATACATTATGAACATGTCCTCTTCTTCCTCAGCTTCCCCGCTGATGTTTTTTCACTTCTCTCCCTTGGTTTTGCTGCCCTCCCCCTTTTGGTTTGGATTCCTCCACAGGTGATTTCGCCCTGCAAGCTCGTTTTATGTGTCCTTGTTTCCCACACTTGTAGCACTTTTCCTCCAGAAACCGGCATTCACTCGCCAGGTGATCGCCCTTGCATCTATAACATGCCTTCACATGCTCATGTTGTGATTTCTGACACATATTCAACTTGTGCACAACAACCTGACCGGTAACTTGCGTAGCATTAGCCCTGTCTGAACCCTGTATTTCTTTTACATCTCGGTTCGCTGTCTCTATGGTTTGAGCAAGTTCCAATGTTTTTTCATAAGTAAGCCCAGTCTCGGATAATAATCTACGCTGCATTCGGTTGTCCATAATTCCGCAAACTAGCCTATCTCGCAGCATTTCCTTCAGGTTGTTCCCATAATTGCAATCTTGTGCTAATTTACGCAACACCGCTACATAGTCCATTACGCGCTCTTCCCCTTTCCTGTTCCTTGAATTAAACTTGAACTGCTGTACAATCTCACTAGGCTTAGGGTTGAAATGTTCTTTTAGCAAAGCCACTAATTCAACAAATGATTTGTCTCCAGGCTTTTCAGGACTGAGCAGATTCCTCATCAAACTGTAGTTCTGGCTTCCCACTGAACTAAGCAGAATGGCTTTCCTTTTTCCGGCATCATTTATTTCATTTGCTTCGAAAAAATAACCCAACACTTCACAGTATTCTTCCCAGGTTTGTGCTTGAATCTCAAAAGCGGAAACCGTTCCTACCGTGGCAGCCATGCTCTCTTCCAACTTGTAGCTAACTTTAGCTCATGATTTTGTTGTTTAAACGTCCCGGCAGACTTTTCTTCTTTATGCAGGGTCCTTAAAATGCCTCGTCGCCAAATGTGTTAAATCCATTAAGTGGAACAAGGACTCAAAGAGGCGATATCGTAGAATTAACATGAGTACTTTATTAACAACTGGGAAACACGTTTACAGACAGCCTGCATCAGCATCCTGGCATTCCACCTTGTGCTGACCTATACAGGAAGCAAACCTCTGACCTTAACAGAAAGCAAACCTCTGACCTTAGTAGCAGCATTGGCTACAGCACCACCTGGTGGATAACCTTAATCATAACATCCCAGATTACTTTTGTCCATGTCTCCGAGGGATACAGCAGGGCGGGTATCACTGCTGCTCTGTAGACCATGAGCTTGGTGCCGGGTTTGAGGTCCTGGTCTTCAAACACTCTTTTCCTCAGGCGACCGAAGGCTGCAATGGCACACTGAAGGCGGTGTTGGACTTCGTCATCGATGTCTGCCCTTATTGATAGTAGGCTCCCGAGCCCTGTACATATCCTGTGGTTTGGATTATTGGTGTGTATTGGAAAACAAGAGTTGGGGGAAGGCCCAGACTCGAAAAGGTGTGACGGAAGAGCTTTAAAAAGGAACCACACCACAGCTCTCTCGCTCTCTCTCTCTCGGAAGCGAGCTTTGACTACAGCAACTGCCAGGTGTAAGAAGGTAGGTAAGACGGTCATCTCCAGCCCCCAGCCTGCAATCGACGTCGGCCACGACCAGCTGGACGGGTGATTGTAAGTATCAGTTGACTCTACAAGGGGTTTGTGCTGTGTAGGCAGCTGCAGTCAGATAAAGGAGGACGGGGACAGGTCATCTCCGACCCAGGCCTCCAATCCACACCGGTAACGACCGGCTGTCTGGGCGATTGTAAGTTTTCAGCCAAATCTCAACAGGATTTTGTCTGTGTTTTGTTGGTTTTAATAAACTAACAGTTTTGGGTTGAACCTAAACCTTTGTGTCATCTACCATTTTGACCCTGTAAAACCCAGGGTCAAAGAACCCTTGTAAGGACGAGGAAACCAAACACCTTACACCGCCTCTCTCTCCTCCTTTAAGACACTCCTTAAAACCTACCCATCTGTCCTAATGGCCTAGAAATTCGGGTCTCCACGGGTGAGTACGCGCTGGGGACTCACGCATAGGCCCAACGAAAGTGCCGGTTTCGTGCATGCACTGCGCATGCGCGGGAAACCGGAACTTCCGTTCCCTTAAAGGAAGGGGTTCACAGGTCGAACACGTGCGCCGGAGAGGCAGCGCGTGCACCTGGAACTTCCGTTTCTTTTGCCGGTTTCTCCGGGAGGGTAAGTCTCCAGCAGTTACACTTTTAAAAAGCAGGCGCAAGGCCTGTTTTAACAAGGTAAGTGGTGAATTAAGTAAAATTAAAACATTTTTTCCACAGGTTTATTATTTTTAAATACTTTAAAGAAAGGTAAGTTTATTTTTAGCCCCGTTAGAAACTGTAATTAATTTTTTTTAAATTTAAATTATTGTTTAAAATAGTTATTTTATGTAATTTATAGTTATTTTAAAAATGTGATTTAAAAAAAATTTATTTGAAGTTTTAGTGATGTTTTGGGGCTGATTTGTATTTATAGTTTTGACAGGTCTTCCTGTCAATTTTATGAATGGGCATTTCCCTGCTACCATTAGCTCTCCATGGCCCACGTGATCCCAGGGGACGCTTCGAACTAACTGCGCCCCTGAGATATGCAAGCACTGCGCGCCGGCAGTTGGAGGAGGCCCAGGATCGGAAACGCAGGCCCACAGCTAAACGGCCGGCGCGCTAGGTAAGTGCAGGTCGGAGGCTTGCACCCGCGGGAAGCCTCCAACCCGAATTTCTGGGCCAATATCTCCTTTTGTGGCTCGGTGTCAAATTTTGTTTGATAATCGCTCCTGTGAAGCGCCTTGGGACATTTTACTACGTGAAAGGCGCTGTATAAATAGTCGTTATTTTTTTTATTGATTCATAGGTTGTGGGCGTCGCTGGCAAGGCCAGCATTTATTGCCCATCCCTAACTGCCCTTGAGAAGGTGGTGGGGAGCTGCCTTCTTGAATACAAATTGCAAAGCCATTTCAGAGGGGCAGTTAATAGTAAACCACATTGCTGTGGGTCGGGAGTCACATATCGGCCAGACCAGGTAAGGACGGTAGATTTCCTTCCTTAAAAGGACATTAGTGAACCAGATGGGTTTTTAAGGACAAGTATCACGGTCACCACTACTGGCACTAGCTCTTTAATTCCAGATTTACTTAATTCATTGAATTTAAATTCCCCAGCTGCCGTGGTGGGACTTGAACTCGAGTCGCCTGATCGTTCAGTCCGAGGCTTGCTGGATTAACTAGTCCAGTAACTTAACCATTATGCTACTGTAATAACAACAGAAAATGCTGGAAATACTCAGCAGGTCAGGCAGCATCCGTGGAGAGAGAAACAGAGTTAACGTTTCAGGTCTGGGACCCTTCATCAGAAAACATTGTGCTACTGTACCTGCTTGTAGGGCACCTCCAGCGCAGACCCACAGAACAGGTGCGGTACTGGCTCTCCATGCCTCTTACAGCCGATCTCTGCCCTCCACCCGCCCGGCGCTTCCCCCCCTCTCCCCCCCCACCACCACCTCCAAGAATGTGTTGCCCACGCTCTGAAGTTTCATCACATCACCTCTGGCCTCCAGCCGAACCTCCCCCTCCGGCCATTTCGCCCTCCCCATTCTCCAATATCGTTTCGGACAGACGAACAAAAAGCGTTGAAAGAATATGAAGAACAAATGAAACTGACATGAATCAGTCATTCATGAAAAAAAGACTTATGAAATAATACTGAGCGGCCTGCGGGTGGTGCTGTCCAGGGAGAGTATAAATACTCGGGCACGGGCCCAGCTTGCGCAGGACATTCTTAACAGGAACTAGTGAAGGACACAACTAGACTTCCATGTTGTAACACAGTTGATTAAAGCTTTGTTTAACGCTTAGACCAAGTGCCTAGTAGTTTTCTTACGTCAAGAACCACACACAATTTTTCCAACGCCCTAATGGGTTTTTCACCCAGAGTCACTCGCAGCAGGAGATTAAGCGTCAATTCCTGGAAACGCCAGGGCAGTCCAGGATTCTGGAAATGTGGAAAATCCCCCAGCCACACGCTTTCTACCGATCATTAAAAAATAAGAACGAACTTGTATTTCTACAGCGTCTTTCACCAGCTCAGGATTGAAGTGTGGTCACTGTTGTATTGTCGGAAACGCAGCAGCCAATTTGCGCAGAGCAAGCTCCCACAAACAGCAATGTGATAATGACCCAGATCATCTGTTTTAGTGATGTTGGTTGAGGGATAAATATTGGCCCCAGGACACAGAGGAGGACTCCCCCTCCCTGTTCTTCTTCGAAATAGTAGCCGTGGGATCTTTTACATCCACCTCAGAGGACAGATGGATACTCGGTTTAACATCTCATCTGAAAGACGGCACCTCCGACAGTGCGGCGCTCCCTCAGTACTGCCCCTCCGACAGTGCGGCGCTCCCTCAGTACTGCCCCTCCGACAGTGCGGCGCTCTCTCAGTACCGCCCCTCCGACAGTGTGGCACTCGCTCAGTATTGCCCCTCCGACAGTGCGGCGCTCTCTCAGTACTGCCCCTCCGACAGTGCGGCGCTCCCTCAGTACTGCCCCTCCGACAGTGCGGCGCTCCCTCAGTACTGCCCCTCCGACAGTGCGGCGCTCCCTCAGTACTGCCCCTCTGACAGTGCGGCACTCCCTCAGTACCGCCCCTGCGACAGTGCGGCGCTCCCTCAGTACCGCCCCGCCGACAGTGCGGCGCTCCCTCAGTACTGCCCCTCCGACAGTGCGGCGCTCCCTCAGTACTGCCCCTCTGACAGTGCGGCACTCCCTCAGTACCGCCCCTGCGACAGTGCGGCGCTCCCTCAGTACCGCCCCTGCGACAGTGCGGCGCTCCCTCAGTACTGCCCCTCCGACAGTGCGGTCCTCCCTCAGTACCGCCCCTGCGACAGTGCGGTCCTCCCTCAGTACTGCCCCTGCGATAGTGCGGTCCTCCCTGAGTACTGGCACTGGGAGTGTTAGCCTAGATTTTTGTGCTCGAGTCTCTGGAGTGGGACTGGAACCCACGACCTTCTGACTCCGAAGAGAGCGTGCTACCTGCTGAACCACGGCTGAAGAAGGAATCCCTTTGGGGAGAGGAGGCAATTAAAAAGGAACAGAAATACGCCCTACCTGACCGTGCGTGCCGCTCTTTATCCTTGGTCTTCCTGTAGGCTTCCACTAGCCTAGTCAAGGCCAGGTGCTTTGTCATGGCTGGCTTGCTCTGGTACGACTCCCTGCACACCGGACATCGGTACTCCGATCCCGCTCCCACCTCCGCGAAGACCCTCTCGATGCAGGCACCGCAGAAGCTGTGCTCGCAGGGCAGGCGCACGGGGTCCTGGTACAGCCCCCTGCAGACGCAGCACTGCAACTCCTGGCCAAGCAGGTTTCCCTCGGCCGGTTCATCGTCGTCATCGCTCAGGCAGGCGGCCATCGCTCCCGACGGCGGAGGGGTTTGCGCCGGGGCACCAGCAGGCGGGTGCTGAAAGAAAAGAAACAACAGACGTGCATTTATATATCGCGCCTCGGGGGGTCACAGTCTCAGGATAAGGGCACGTCCATTTAGGACTGAGATGAGGAGAAATTTCTTCACTCAGAGGGCGGTGAATCTTTTGGAATTCTCTACCCCAGAGGGCTGTGGAGGCTCAGTCGTTGAGTATATTCAAGGCTGAGATCGATAGATTTTGGACTCTGGGTGAATCTAGGGATATGGGGAGCGGGCGGGAAAGTGGAGTTGAGGTTGAAGATCAGCCATGATCTTATTGAATGGCGGAGCAGGCTTGAGGGGCCGAATGGCTTGAAATATCTTGAAAACCGATCAGATCGCCCCTTAACCGTCTAAATTGCAGGGAATACAACCCTAGTTTGTGTAATCTCTCCTCGTAACTTAACCCTTGGAGTCCGGGTGTGATTCTGGTAAACCTACGCTGCTCTCCCTCCAAGGCCAGTATATCCTTCCTAAGGTGTGGTGCCCAGAACTGCTCCCAGTGCTCCAGGTGTGGTCTAACCAGGGTTTTGTATAGCTGCAGCATAACTTCTACCCCCTTGTATTCTAGTCCTCTCGATATAAAGGCCAGCGTTCCATTAGCCTTTTCGATTATTTTCTGTACCTGTTCATGATAATTTAATGATCAATGTGCCTGGACCCCCCAAGTCTCTTTGGACCTCCACTGTTTTTAGCCTTTCACCGGTTAGAAAGTTCTCTACTCTACCCTTTTTAGGTCCAAAGTGGATGACCTCACATTTGCCTACACTGAATTCCATTTGCCACAGTTTTGCCCGTTGACTTAATCTGTTGATATCCCTTTGTAATTTTATGCTTCCATCTACACTGCCGACAAAGCCGCCCATCTTTGTGCACTCGGCAAATTTGGATCGACGACTTGCTGTGTCATCAACTGAGTGGCAGCGACTTTGCTATACAACTGGATGAACCCACAGACTCGCCCGTGTTCGGTATGTGCGCGGAATAAGGAAATAAAAGAAGAATTTTTTTTGTTTTGCAAAGAGCTCAAGGCAACATCGAAGTCAGGCCATATTTCATAATAATAAATACATGTATTTAATTGTCTAACTAATTCTTATACAGAAAAAGTACTTGGGTTATGTTACAGGGAGGCTCCGTAGAATTTTTATAACACGGGGTTGTGGGGGGGGGGGTCGCAGAAGCAAAATGATGGGAGAAAATACTCTGATCTATCTTGGGGCTCACACTTTCCCCACACTGAACTCCATCTGCCGCAGTTTTGCCAAAGCCATGCGGTTCAAATTATCCAGCCACGTAGCTGCGATAAAGGGAAGGAAGGGGAATATATTGTTGAGGGGGCGGGGCTCTACTGCCTTCCTATAATCGGTACTGGGAAAGGGCCCCGTGCTAAACATTTATCCCTCTTTTCGCCTTCAGGTGTTGACTGAAAGATATGTATTTTAGGAATGTTTTCTTAAATGTGGGCCCGGTGGCTCTTCTGGTTAAGGCCGTCAGTAGCCCAGATCAGTGAAGGACCCGAGTTCGATTCACAGACCGTGCTGATCAGAGACAGAGGATACGGCACTCGGTCACAGGGCACCTCACTGAAAGCCCAGATCGGTCAGGGGTCCTCCGTCTAGTCTGTTGCTAAAATACCCATCAGTCATTCACCAACACACCAATCTCCCGTCAGTCCCTGACTGAGATGCCTGACTTCCATCAGTCCCCTCACCGAAACCCCCGTCACCATCAGTCCCCTCACCGAAACCCCCGTCACCATCAGTCCCCTCATCGAAACCCCCGTCACCCATCAGTCCCCTCACTGAAATCCGTCACCCATCAGTCCCCTCACCGAAATCCCCGTCACCCATCAGTCCCCTCACCGAAACCCGTCACCCATCAGTCTCCTCACCGAAACCCCCGTCTCCCATCAGTCCCCTCACCGAAACCCGTCACCCATCAGTCCCCTCACCGAAACCCCCGTAACCCATCAGTCCCCTCACCGAAACCCGTCACCCATCAGTCCCCTCACCGAAACCCGTCACCCATCAGTCCCCTCACCGAAACCCCCGTCACCCATCAGTCTCCTCACCGAAACCCGTCACCCATCAGTCCCCTCACTGAAACCCCCGTCACCCATCAGTCCCCTCACCGAAACCCGTCACCCATCAGTCCCCTCACCGAAACCCCCGTCTCCCATCAGTCCCCTCACCGAAACCCCCGTCTCCCATCAGTCCCCTCACCGAAACCCCCGTCACCATCAGTCCCCTCACCGAAACCCGTCACCCATCAGTCCCCTCACTGAAACCCCCGTCACCCATCAGTCCCCTCACCGAAACCCCCGTCACCCATCAGTCCCCTCACCGAAACCCGTCACCCATCAGTCCCCTCACCGAAACCCCCATCACCCATCAGTCCCCTCACCGAAACCCCCGTCTCCCATCACTCCCCTCACCGAAACCGTCGTCTCCCATCAGTCCCCTCACCGAAAGCCCGTCACCCATCAGTCCCCTCACCGAAACCCGTCACCCATCAGTCCCCTCACTGAAACCCCCGTCACCCATCAGACCCCTCACCGAAACCCCCGTCACCCATCAGTCCCCTCACTGAAACCCGTCACCCATCAGTCCCCTCACCGAAACCCGTCACCGTCAGTCCCCTCACCGAAACCAGTCACCCATCAGTCCCCTCACTGAAACCCCCGTCACCCATCAGTCCCCTCACCGAAACCCGTCACCCATCAGTCCCCTCACCGAAACCCCCGTCACCCATCAGTCCCCTCACCGAAACCCATCACCCATTAGTCTCCTCACTGAAAACCCGTCACCCATCAGTCCCCTCACCGAAACTCCGTCACCCATCAGTCCCCTCACCGAAACCCCCGTCACCCATCAGTCCCCTCACCGAAACCCCCGTCACCCATCAGTCCCCTCACCGAAACCCCCGTCACCCATCAGTCCCCTCACCGAAACCCCCGTCACCCATCAGTCCCCTCACCGAAACCCCCGTCACCCATCAGTCCCCTCACCGAAACCCGTCACCCATCAGACCCCTCACTGAAACCCCCGTCACCCATCAGTCCCCTCACTGAAATCCCCGTCTCCCATCAGTCCCCTCACCGAAACCCGTCACCATCAGTCCGCTCACCGAAACCCCCGTCACCCATCAGTCCCCTCACTGAAAACCCGTCACCCATCAGTCCCCTCACCGAAACCCCCATCATCCATCAGTCTCCTCACCGAAACCCCGTTACCCATCAGTCCCCTCACTGAAACCGGTCACCCATCAGATCCCTCACCGAAACCCGTCACCCATCAGTCCCCTCACCGAAACCCCGTCACCATCAGTCCCCTCACCGAAACCCCCGTCACCCATCAGTCTCCTCACCGAAACCCCGTTACCCATCAGTCCCCTCACCGAAACCCCCGTCACCCATCAGTCCCCTCACCGAAACCCCGTTACCCATCAGTCCCCTCACCGAAACCCCCGTCTCCCATCAGTCCCCTCACCGAAACCCGTCACCCATCAGTCCCCTCACCGAAACCCCCGTCACCCATCAGTCCCCTCACCAAAACCCCCGTCACCATCAGTCCACTCACTGAAACCCCGTCACCCATCAGTCCTCTCACCGAAACCCCGTCACCCATCAGTCCCCTCACCGAAACCCCGTCACCCATCAGACCCCTCACCGAAACCCGCCACCCATCAGTCCCCTCACCGAAACCCGTCACCCATCAGTCCCCTCACCGAAACCCCCGTCTCCCATCAGTCCCCTCACCGAAACCCCGTCACCCATCAGTCCCCTCACCGAAACCCAGTCACCCATCAGTCCCCTCACCGAAACCCCCGTCACCCATCAGTCCCCTCACCGAAACCCGTCACCCATCAGTCCCCTCACCGAAACCCCCGTCACCCATCAGTCCCCTCACCAAAACCCGTCACCCATCAGTCCCCTCACCGAAACCCGTCACCCATCAGTCCCCTCACCGAAACCCCCGTCACCCATCAGTCCCCTCACCGAAACCCGTCACCCATCAGTCCCCTCACCGAAACCAGTCACCATCAGTCCCCTCACCGAAACCCGTCACCCATCAGTCCCCTCACCGAAACCCCCGTCACCCATCAGTCCCCTCACCGAAACCAGTCACCATCAGTCCCCTCACCGAAATCCCCGTCACCCATCAGTCCCCTCACCGAAACCCCCGTCACCAATCAGACCCCTCACCGAAACCCCCGTCACCCATCAGTCCCCTCACCGAAACCCGTCTCCCAACAGACCCCTCACCGAAACCCCCGTCACCCATCAGTCCCCTCACCGAAACAAGTCACCCATCAGTCCCCTCACCGAAACCAGTCACCATCAGACCCCTCACCGTAACCCCCGTCACCCATCAGTCCCCTCACCGAAACCCCCGTCACCCATCAGTCCCCTCACCGAAACCCGTCACCCATCAGTCCCCTCACTGAAACCCCGTCACCCATCAGTCCCCTCACCGAAACAAGTCACCATCAGTCCTCACCGAAACCCCCGTCACCAATCAGACCCCTCACCGAAACCCCGTCACCATCAGACCCCTCACCGAAACCCCGTCACCATCAGACCCCTCACCGAAACCCCCGTCACCCATCAGTCCCCTCACCGAAATCCCCGTCACCCATCAGTCCCCTCACCGAAATCCCCGTCACCCATCAGTCCCCTCACTGAAACCCCCGTCACCCATCAGTCCCCTCACCGAAACCCCCATCACCCATCAGTCCCCTCACTGAAACCCCCGTCACCCATCAGTCCCCTCACTGAAACCCCCGTCACCCATCAGTCCCCTCACTGAAACCCGTCACCCATCAGTCCCCTCACTGAAACCCCCGTCACCCATCAGTCCCCTCACTGAAACCCCCGTCACCCATCAGTCCCCTCACCGAAACCCCCGTCACCCATCAGTCCCCTCACCGAAACCCCCGTCACCCATCAGTCCCTTCACCGAAACCCCCGTCACCCATCAGTCCCCTCACCGAAACCCCCGTCACCCATCAGTCCCCTCACCGAAACCCCCGTCACCCATCAGTCCCCTCACCGAAACCCCCGTCACCCATCAGTCCCCTCACCGAAACCCCCGTCACCCATCAGTCCCCTCACCGAAACCCCCGTCACCCATCAGTCCCCTCACCGAAACCCCCATCACCCACCTCACCGAAACCCCGTCACCCATCAGTCCCCTCACCGAAACCCATCACCCATCAGTCCCCTCACCGAAACCCCCGTCACCCATCAGTCTCCTCACCGAAACCCCCGTCACCCATCAGTCCCCTCACCGAAACCCCCGTCACCCATCAGACCCCTCACCGAAACCCCCGTCACCCATCAGACCCCTCACCGAAACCCCCGTCACCCATCAGTCCCCTCACTGAAACCCCCGTCACCCATCAGACCCCTCACCGAAACCCCCGTCACCCATCAGTCCCCTCACCGAAACCCCCGTCACCCATCAGTCTCCTCACCGAAACCCCCGTCACCCATCAGTCCCCTCACTGAAACCCCCGTCACCCATCAGACCCCTCACCCATCAGACCCCTCACCGAAACCCCCGTCACCCATCAGACCCCTCACCGAAACCCCCGTCACCCATCAGTCCCCTCACTGAAACCCCCGTCACCCATCAGACCCCTCACCGAAACCCCCGTCACCCATCAGTCCCCTCACTGAAACCCCCGTCACCCATCAGTCCCCTCACCGAAACCCCCGTCACCCATCAGTCCCCTCACTGAAACCCCCGTCACCCATCAGTCCCCTCACCGAAACCCCTGTCGCCCTTCAGTCCCCTCACTGAAACCCCCGTCACCCATCAGTCCCCTCACCGAAATCCCCGTCACCCATCAGTCCCCTCACTGAAACCCCCGTCACCCATCAGTCCCCTCACTGAAACCCCCGTCACCCATCAGTCCCCTCACTGAAACCCCCGTCACCCATCAGTCCCCTCACCGAAACCCCTGTCGCCCATCAGTCCCCTCACTGAAACCCCCGTCACCCATCAGTCCCCTCACTGAAACCCCCGTCACCCATCAGTCCCCTCACCGAAACCCCTGTCGCCCTTCAGTCCCTCAGTAAGACACCCATCACCAATACAGCCTTGGACACTTCCCCCTGGGAGGTACCCCCACAAAGTATCCCACAACAAGGCAACAAGCTGGCGGAGCACTCTGCTGAGGAAGTCCAGAAAGACAGATCGGAGTAGATGCGAGTCAGATCACCTAAAGGTGTACTGTGGCAGGAACTCGCAGGACGGGCACCCGTCCTGCTCGACTGTGGGCTGGCCAGCTTAGTGCCAGATTCCAGTCTGCCCCTCTGCTAGGAAACAGCAGCCTTGCTTATACAGACAACCGCCAGCGTTCGGTTAATGGCCGAAACCATTCCCGCACTGACTGAACATCCACTTCGGGGCTATGAACTACCAGCAAGTGAACACCTCTTAAAGTGACAAACAACACATCGTAACGCACAACTGCAACCAAACAAATCTATTTATCAAGGCCTTACCCGTTGAAACATCAGTCTTTGAGCGTGCTTCCTTCCTCTGACTCTTTCACTTTCAGTTTGCTGTTTACAGTCCCAGAAATTTTAGGGACTTTTTTTTAGAATTTAAAGGCACAGCCCTGCCACATTCCACCACGGAGGAAGTGTAACTTCTGTGCTTAATTAAAGCAATCGGCTGTTTGTTGATAAGGGGCAAGTAACATTGGAATCTGATTCCACAGGAACTTTCAAAAAGGCAACCGGGCAGGCGCTCGAAGAGGACTCATTTGCAGGGCTATGGGGAAAAGGCTGGGGCGTGGGACTAAACTGGGCAGCACATTCAAAGAGCCAGCACAGGCATGATGGGCCAAACGGCCTCCTTCTGTCTTGGTAGATTCCTCCACAAGTGTCAGGCGATGCCCAATCTCCAACAAGAGAGAGTCGAACCACCTCCCCTTGACATTCAGTGGCATTACCATTGCCGAATCCCCCACCGTTAACCATCTTCCGTGTCCGTCTGTTATTTTTTTAAATATTCGTTCCTAGGATGTGGGCGTCGTTGGCCAGGCCGGCATTTATTGCCCATCCCTAATTGCCCCTTGAGAAGGTGGTGGTGAGCTGCCTTCTTGAACCGCTGCAGTCCGTGTGGTGAAGGTGCTCCCACAGTGCTGTTAGGGAGGGAGTTCCAGGATTTTGTCCCAGCGACGATGAAGGATTGGCCGATATATTTCCAAGTCAGGATGCTGTGTGTGACTTGGAGGTGGTGGCGTTCCCATGCGCCCGCTGCCCTTGGCCCAGAAATTCGGGTCTCCACGGGTGAGTACGCACGGGGTACTCACCCGTAAGCCCAACGAAAGTGCCGGTTTCCTGCATGCACTGCGCATGCGCGGGAAACCGGAACTTCCGTTCCCCTGAAAGCAGGGGTTCAGAGGTCGAACACGTGCGCCGGAGAGGCAGCGCGAGCGTATCGAACTTACATTTATTTTGCAGGTTTTTCCGGGAGGGTAAGTCTGCAGGAGTTACACTTTTAAAAAGCAGTCACAAGGCCTGCTTTTAACAAGGTAAGTGGTGAATTAATTAAAATTAAAACATTTTTTCCACAGGTTTATTATTTTTTAAAGAAAAGTAAGTTTATTTTTAGCCCCGTTAGAAAATGTAATTAATTTTTTCAAAAATTTAAATTATTGTTTAAAAGTTATTTCATGTAATTTAGTTATTTTAAAAATGTGATTTAAAAAAAAAATGTATTTGAAGTTTTAGTGATGTTTTGGGGCTTATAGTATTTATAGGTTTGACAGCTCTTCCTGTCAAACTTATAAATGAAGCATTCCCTGCTCCGATTGGCTCCCCATGGCCCACGTGATCCCAGGGGACGCTTCGAACTAACTGCGCCCCTGGGATACGCAAGCACTGCGCGCCGGCAATTGGAGCAGGCCCAGGATCGGAATCCCACGCGGGCCCACAGCTCAACGGCCAGCGCGCTAGGTAAGTGCAGGTCGGGTGCTTGCACCCGCGGGAAGCCCCCGACCCGAATTTCTGGGCCCTTGTCTATCTAGGTGGTGGAGGTGGCGGGTGTCGAAGAAGCCCTGGCGAGTTGCTGCAGTGCATCTCCCCCACCTGCCCACCCAGCACTGACCAATTGACACATTTTTATTTTAAGTTAGTGAACATTGAAACATTAAAATTATAAATAGACTCTCACCTGACTGTCACCTTTCTCCAGATTGATTTCACTGGTGCTCAGGGGGCGCATCTTCATTCTGTCCACTGGCCTTCCTCGGCGACTCCACAGACAGGCTGTTTAACTCTTGTCCTCCAATGAGCTACAGCAAACTGAGGAAGGGCTACCTGTACAAGTGAATCCCCCCCCTCACACCTTCTACAAGGTAGCAAGTCAAAGCATGTACCCGTCTCCCCATCCATTAAGATAGAAGACACTCATCGGGGCAAAAGGAGCATTACCATGCAGCCACCCTGTGCTTGATGGGGGAAAGAGAGAGGGAGCTTTACTCTGTATCTCTAACCCATGCTGTACCTGCCCTGGGAGTGTTTGATGGGACAGTGTAGAGGGAGCTTTACTCTGTATCTAACCCCGTGCTGTACCTGCCCTGGGAGTGTTTGATGGGACAGTGTAGAGGGAGCTTTACTCTGTATCTAACCCGTGCTGTACCTGCCCTGGGAGTGTTTGATGGGACAGTGTAGAGGGAGCTTTACTCTGTATCTAACCCATGCTGTACCTGCCCTGGGAGTGTTTGATGGGGACAGTGTAGAGGGAGCTTTACTCTGTATCTAACCCGTGCTGTACCTGCCTGGGAGTGTTTGATGGGACAGTGTAGAGGGAGCTTTACTCTGTATCTAACCCGTGCTGTAAATGCCCCGGGAGTGTTTGATGGGGACAGTGTAGAGGGAGCTTTACTCTGTATCTAACCCCGTGCTGTACCTACCCTGGGAGTGTTTGATGGGACAGTGTAGAGGGAGCTTTACACTGTATCTAACCCGTGCTGTAAATGCCCCGGGAGTGTTTGATGGGGACAGTGTAGAGGGAGCTTTACTCTGTATCTAACCCCGTGCTGTACCTGCCCTGGGAGTGTTTGATGGGGACAGTGTAGAGGGAGCTTTACTCTGTATCTAACCCGTGCTGTACCTGCCCTGGAAGTGTTTGATGGGGACAGTGTAGAGGGAGCTTTACTCTGTATCTAACCCCGTGCTGTACCTGTCCTGGGAGTGTTTGATGGGACAGTGTAGAGGGAGCTTTACTCTGTATCTAACCCGTGCTGTACCTGCCCTGGGAGTGTTTGATGGGACAGTGTAGAGGGAGCTTTACTCTGTATCTAACCCGTGCTGCACCTGTCCTGGGAATGTTTGATTGGGAACTGCGACTCCAAATTTGTTCGATTTCCCAGAACTGTACACAAGAACCGGGCCCATCACTAAAATGCCAGAACTGTACTGATTTATTTTGCATTATCACACATTAAAGGAAGAATAGTACATTCAAAAACATTTTTTTTGGTGCTAGAGAAGGCGAACAAACACACCTTTCTGAGAGGCCTGCGGTAACAATCGTTTAAATACATAAAAAGTTTCATCGTTCCTTGAAACAAACATCATAAAGAAGCCAACACTTTTGAAGTTAAATATTTAAACTTGTATAATTTAATAATTTAGATTTAAGTTAAGCACAGCTGATTAGGTCTGTGGAAGAGGGGTGCTAGTCAAACAGGGAGAGCTCCAACATGTCTGGGCCCGAAGCCTCTCGCTCCTTTGAGACCCACCTCTTTGACCAAGCTTTTGGTCGCCTGTCCTCCTTCTTCGACTCGCTGTCAATTTTGTGCCTGATTAACACTCCTGTGAAGCACCTTGGGACATTTCCCTGCCACAAAGGCACTGTATAAAATCAAGCTGTTGATGTGGGGTGGGGAGAGAATGGGACAATCTAGCAAGGTGCTGCCAGAGAGGTGGTCACACTCAGAGGGAGCGTAGGTCAGAGGAAGGAGCAGCTCTGTAATTATCCGACCCTCAGCCACTGTGTGTCCAGCTCCCCACTGGGAGTGCGAAACCATCCCTTACCAGTGCACACAGCATTAAAAGTAACAGCGCTGTGTGTGTCTATCTATATATATAAATCGGTACTTCTGTCATTCTGTCTTTCTGTCTATCTGTCTATCTGTCTATCTGTCTTTCTGTCTATCTGTCTATCTGTCTATCTGTCTATCTGTCTATCATCGCGTGTGCGTTGCGGGTATGCACTCGAAAGTTACAGGGCGTACCTACGCGCGCGTTACCTCCAAAGAAAGCTTACGCTTCCGAGATGGTTTTAAGCGTATTTACGTTTCGGCCGGTCTAAAATTGCGCCCGCGGTATCCCAAAAACCTTCAACATTCCGCTCATTAGCATCTCATTATCCGCTCATTAGCGACAGAGTGACCGACAGAGTGACCGAGCTTAACCAATCGTACGCCGGGTTGCTGGCGTGTGCCGTCGGGCCAATCGGTGCGTGTGTGGCCGGGCTTTATCGTTCTGAACCGAGGTGAGTCGCCGCCATCTTGATTCCAAACTTTCCCCTCCCCCTCCTCCTCCCCCCTCCCTCTCTTCCCCCCAGTCGCTCTCTCTCTTCCCCCCAGTCGCTCTCTCTTCACCCCAGTCGCTCTCTCTTTCTCTTCCAACAACAACATTCCCTCAAAAAAGCCTCGGCACCGCCGGGCACTTCAGCTAGTATATTATGTATATACACACACACAGGACAGACAGAGACACACACAGGAGACAGACGATAGACAAACACAGGAGACAGACAGAGACACACACAGGACAGACAGAGACACACACAGGAGACAGACACACATACACAGGACAGACAGAGACACACACAGGAGACAGACGATAGACACACACACAGGACACAGACAGAGACACACACAGGACACAGACAGACGATAGACACTCACAAGAGACAGACGATAGACACACACAGGACACAGACAGAGACACACACAGACACACACACACACACACACACTCACACAGACACTCACACACACACAGACACTCACACACACACACAGATACAGACACTCACACACAGACACAGACACTCACACAGAGAGAGAGAGAGAGAGAGAGAGAAAGAGAGAGAGACAGAGAGAGAGAGAAAGAGAGAGAGACAGAGACAGGCACAGGGAGAGATACATTAACCGAGAGACAGGCACAGAGACAGGCACAGGGAGAGATACAGAAACAGAGAGACAGAGACAGAGAGAGAGACAGAGAAAGCGAGAGAGAAAGAGAGAGAGAGAGAATGAGAGAGAGAGAGAGAGAGAGAGAGAGAGAGAGAGACAGGCAGAGAGAGAGAGAAAGAGACTGGCACAGGGAGAGATACAGGAACAGAGACAGCAAGAGAGAGAGACATTAGAACAAGGGAAGAAAGACACAAAGAAAAAGTTAGCCACAGGCAGAGAGCGACAGACACGCAAGCAGAGAGCGACAGACACACAGGCAGAGAGGGACAGACACACAGGCAGAGAGCGACAGACACACAGGCAGAGAGCGACAGACACACAGGCAGAGAGCGACAGACACACAGGCAGAGAGCGACAGACACACAGGCAGAGAGGGACAGACACACAGGCAGAGAGCGACAGACACACAGGCAGAGAGCGTCAGACACACAGGCAGAGAGCGTCAGACACACAGGCAGAGAGGGACACACACACAGGCAGAGAGCGACAGACACACAGGCAGAGAGCGACAGACACACAGGCAGAGAGCGACAGACACACAGGCAGAGAGGGACAGACACACAGGCAGAGAGCGACAGACACACAGAGACAGAGAGCGACAGACACACAGGCAGAGAGCGACAGACACACAGGCAGAGAGCGACAGACACACAGGCAGAGAGCGACAGACACACAGGCAGAGAGGGACAGACACACAGGCAGAGAGCGACAGACACACAGGCAGAGAGCGTCAGACACACAGGCAGAGAGGGACACACACACAGGCAGAGAGCGACAGACACACAGGCAGAGAGCGACAGACACACAGGCAGAGAGCGACAGACACACAGGCAGAGAGCGACAGACACACAGGCAGAGAGCGACAGACACACAGGCAGAGAGCGACAGAGACAGAGAGCGACAGACACACAGGCAGAGAGCGACAGACACACAGGCAGAGAGGGACAGACACACAGGCAGAGAGCGACAGACACACAGGCAGAGAGGGACAGACACACAGGCAGAGAGGGACAGACACACAGGCAGAGAGGGACAGACACACAGGCAGAGAGCGACAGACACACAGGCAGAGAGCGACAGACACACAGGCAGAGAGCGACAGACACACAGAGACAGAGAGCGACAGACACACAGGCAGAGAGCGACAGACACACAGGCAGAGAGCGACAGACACACAGGCAGAGAGCGACAGACACACAGGCAGAGAGGGACAGACACACAGGCAGAGAGGGACAGACACACAGGCAGAGAGCGACGGACAAACAGGCAGCGAGGGACGGACACACAGGCAGAGAGGGACGGACACACAGGCAGAGAGGGACGGACACACAGGCAGAGAGGGACGGACACACAGGCAGAGAGGGACGGACACACAGGCAGAGAGGGACGGACACACAGGCAGAGAGGGACGGACACACAGGCAGAGAGGGACAGACACACAGGCAGAGAGGGACAGACACACAGGCAGAGAGGGACAGACACACAGGCAGAGAGGGACAGCCACACAGGCAGAGAGGGACAGACACACAGGCAGAGAGCGACAGACACACAGGCAGAGAGCGACAGACACACAGGCAGAGAGCGACAGACACACAGGCAGAGAGCGACAGACACACAGGCAGAGAGCGACAGACACACAGGCAGAGAGCGACAGACACACAGGCAGAGAGGGACAGACACACAGGCAGAGAGAGACAGACACACAGGCAGAGAGGGGCAGACACACAGGCAGAGAGGGACAGACACACAGGCAGAGAGGGACAGACACACAGGCAGAGAGGGACAGACACACAGGCAGAGAGGGACAGACACACAGGCAGAGAGGGACGGACACACAGGCAGAGAGGGACGGACACACAGGCAGAGAGGGACGGACACACAGGCAGAGAGGGACGGACACACAGGCAGAGAGGGACGGACACACAGGCAGAGAGGGACGGACACACAGGCAGAGAGGGACGGACACACAGGCAGAGAGGGACGGACACACAGGCAGAGAGGGACGGACACACAGGCAGAGAGGGACGGACACACAGGCAGAGAGGGACGGACACACAGGCAGAGAGGGACGGACACACAGGCAGAGAGGGACGGACACACAGGCAGAGAGGGACGGACACACAGGCAGAGAGGGACAGACACACAGGCAGAGAGGGACAGACACACAGGCAGAGAGGGACAGACACACAGGCAGAGAGGGACAGCCACACAGGCAGAGAGGGACAGCCACACAGGCAGAGAGGGACAGCCACACAGGCAGAGAGGGACAGCCACACAGGCAGAGAGGGACAGACACACAGGCAGAGAGCGACAGACACACAGGCAGAGAGCGACAGACACACAGGCAGAGAGCGACAGACACACAGGCAGAGAGCGACAGACACACAGGCAGAGAGCGACAGACACACAGGCAGAGAGCGACAGACACACAGGCAGAGAGCGACAGACACACAGGCAGAGAGGGACAGACACACAGGCAGAGAGAGACAGACACACAGGCAGAGAGGGGCAGACACACAGGCAGAGAGGGACAGACACACAGGCAGAGAGGGACAGACACACAGGCAGAGAGGGACAGACACACAGGCAGAGAGGGACAGACACACAGGCAGAGAGGGACAGACACACAGGCAGAGAGGGACAGACACACAGGCAGAGAGGGACAGACACACAGGCAGAGAGGGACAGACACACAGGCAGAGAGGGACAGACACACAGGCAGAGAGGGACAGACACACAGGCAGAGAGGGACAGACACACAGGCAGAGAGGGACAGACACACAGGCAGAGAGGGACAGACACACAGGCAGAGAGGGACAGACACACAGGCAGAGAGGGACAGACACACAGGCAGAGAGGGACAGACACACAGGCAGAGAGGGACAGACACACAGGCAGAGAGGGACAGACACACAGGCAGAGAGGGACAGACACACAGGCAGAGAGGGACAGACACACAGGCAGAGAGGGACAGACACAGGCAGAGAGGGACAGACACAGGCAGAGAGGGACAGACACAGGCAGAGAGGGACAGACACAGGCAGAGAGGGACAGACACAGGCAGAGAGGGACAGACACAGGCAGAGAGGGACAGACACAGGCAGAGAGGGACAGACACAGGCAGAGAGGGACAGACACAGGCAGAGAGGGACAGACACAGGCAGAGAGGGACAGACACAGGCAGAGAGGGACAGACACAGGCAGAGAGGGACAGACACAGGCAGAGAGGGACAGACACAGGCAGAGAGGGACAGACACAGGCAGAGAGGGACAGACACAGGCAGAGAGGGACAGACACAGGCAGAGAGGGACAGACACAGGCAGAGAGGGACAGACACAGGCAGAGAGGGACAGACACAGGCAGAGAGGGACAGACACAGGCAGAGAGGGACAGACACAGGCAGAGAGGGACAGACACAGGCAGAGAGGGACAGACACAGGCAGAGAGGGACAGACACAGGCAGAGAGGGACAGACACAGGCAGAGAGGGACAGACACAGGCAGAGAGGGACAGACACAGGCAGAGAGGGACAGACACAGGCAGAGAGGGACAGACACAGGCAGAGAGGGACAGACACAGGCAGAGAGGGACAGACACAGGCAGAGAGGGACAGACACAGGCAGAGAGGGACAGACACAGGCAGAGAGGGACAGACACAGGCAGAGAGGGACAGACACACAGGCAGAGAGGGACAGACACACAGGCAGAGAGGGACAGACACACAGGCAGAGAGCGACAGACACACAGACAGAGTGGGACAGACACACAGGCAGAGAGAGGGACAGACACACAGGCAGAGAGGGACAGACACACAGACAGAGAGGGACAGACACACAGACAGAGAGGGACAGACACACAGACAGAGAGGGACAGACACACAGGCAGAGAGGGACAGACACACAGGCAGAGAGGGACAGACACACAGGCAGAGAGGGACAGACACACAGGCAGAGAGGGACAGACACAGGCAGAGAGGGACAGACACACAGGCAGAGAGGGACAGACACACAGGCAGAGAGGGACAGACACACAGGCACAGAGCAACAGACACACAGACAGAGTGGGACAGACACACAGGCAGAGAGAGGGACAGACACACAGGCAGAGAGGGACAGACACACAGGCAGAGAGGGCAGACACACAGGCAGAGAGGGACAGACACACAGGCAGAGAGGGACAGACACACAGGCAGAGAGGGACAGACACACAGGCAGAGAGGGACAGACACACAGGCAGAGAGGGACAGACACACAGGCAGAGAGGGACAGACACACAGGCAGAGAGGGACAGACACACAGGCAGAGAGGGACAGACACACAGGCAGAGAGGGACAGACACACAGGCAGAGAGGGACAGACACACAGGCAGAGTGGGACAGACACAGGCAGAGTGGGACAGACACAGGCAGAGTGGGACAGACACAGGCAGAGTGGGACAGACACAGGCAGAGTGGGACAGACACAGGCAGAGTGGGACAGACACACAGGCAGAGAGGGACAGACACACAGGCAGAGAGGGACAGACACACAGGCAGAGAGGGACAGACACACAGGCAGAGAGGGACAGACACACAGGCAGAGAGGGACAGACACACAGGCAGAGAGGGACAGACACAGGCAGAGTGGGACAGACACAGGCAGAGTGGGACAGACACACAGAGTGGGACAGACACACAGGCAGAGAGGGACAGACACACAGGCAGAGAGGGACAGACACACAGGCAGAGAGGGACAGACACACAGAGAGAGGGACAGACACACAGAGAGAGGGAGAGGGAGAGGGAGACATGTGTACAAACAATGGCCCTGACTTTCCACAGAGCCCTCCTGCCGATCTCCTGCCGCAATGTCGGCGGAAATGGCCAGGATAACAGTGCACTCGGACGTTTTTAGCCGTTTCTCCGGAGGCCCCCAGCTGATCTCCGGTCCGAGAACCTCCCCGGATTGGTTTACTCATTATTAAAACCAGCATACTGGAGAAGACAGCGGAGAAACAGAGGCCCGCAGATTAAGGCACCCACAGAGAGAGAGAGAGAGAGAGAGAGAGATAGTGGGGAGGAGAGAGAGGGGAGGAGAAAGACACCTGTTCAAACAGGTACAAGCATAGCTCACTGTGTGTGGCAGTCTGGGCTGTGTCACTCTCAGCCCATGCCCTCACACCAATTACTACCACTCAGCTTTCAGTAGGATTTTTTTTTAAATTAAAATGCTCTACTCTATGGCCAAAGCCACCAAAGCTCGAGAACTTTCACTGTTAAAATGATTTTAAGTCTTACTTTATAGTATTATTTTAATATATATATAAAAAAACACACTGCTGACTAACCATTATCCTCTATGCAACACACTCATACCGTTCATTTCCCATATAACACGCTCCTCGCTATCCATTATCGTATTTTCTCTTGCCCCACAAGTCCACTCTTGCCCTAGGGAGTAAAGTAACCTCCTCTCCCCCCACCCCCCGACCCACCACACCGTACGCAATCAGTCGATTACAAGCGGTTGTTGCAGCTTTGAAGATCGCCCTTCTGGCGATGGTTGCCACCGCACTGCAGCCATGTGCCTGGCTGACCGAAACCACCTCACAGAGGGAAAAAAAAAATTGGTCGAACTTAGGCTGCGGGCGAGCCACAGACTTTGTCCGTTCACAAACTAAAATCGATGGCAAAACCCGCGGGACGGAAGGGAGCGGGCTGCGAGCGAACTTTTGCAAAGGGGGAAATCAGGCGCACCCAGCCATCCTTGGCCGCTTATGGCAAGGGGAAGTGGGACTAATTGGAGAGTTCTTTCAGAGAGCCGGCCCAGGGCTCGACGGGCCGAATGGCCTCCTTCTGTGCTGTACCATTCGAAGGCAAGGGAGGGGTGGAGTCTTTCTATCCTGTGACTTCACTCGGTTTGGCGAAGACATCTTGCGTTTGGTGGGGGGGGGTTTGACCACCCCCCCCGCCAGATTTGAAACCTAATATCGGAGGAGCTATTCCCGCGTGCTGGGCAGAACGGTGGCAGCTCAGGCGAGCGCGCAAAGCAGTATTCCCACTGCACGCTTCGGCAGGCCCCACTCAAAGTCAACTCTGATGGGGGTCAGTTCAGGTTTTAAAGAGAGAGAAACTCGCCGTCAGAGGCCCCTTGAACAATCAGGGATCGATATGCTTCCCTGATGCCGAGAGGCTGTTTCCCCCCTGGCTGGGGAGTCTAGAACCAGGGGGGGGACACAGTCTCAGGATAAAGGGGTCGGCCATTTTGGACTGAGATGAGGAGGAATTTCTTCACTCAAGAGGGCTTTGGAATTCTCTACCCCAGAGGGCTGTGGAGGCTCAGTCGTTGGGTATATTCAAGGCAAAGATCGATAGATTTTTGGACTCTAGGGGAATCAAGGGATATGGGGATCAGGCGGGGGAGTGGAATTCAGGTTGAAGATCAGCCATGATCTTATTGAATGGCGGAGCAGGCTCGAGGGGCCCTATGGCCGACTCCTGCTCCCAATTCTTATGTTCCGATGGTTCACTGGGTCCTCCAAGTTCGATTCCTGGCCTGGGGTAGCTGATCTCAGGCCGGGTTGTGGGAGGGGGGTGGGGGGGGGCGGGTAGGTGAGGGATCAGCAAAGGCAAGAAGGCAATTGGAAAACAAAAATATCTGGCAGCATTTCATTTTATTTAACAAAGGTGGCTCCGATGGTGCCATTTGCCCTTTAAGACTTACTTTTTGTTAAAAATACAAAAAAAAAGTTTATACTCAGTGTAAAGCGCGTCAAATAAAACCAATCACATTCATAAAAAAGGCGTCAACTCTGGCAAACAATGAATGCACAACGGCATCACCAGATCAGAGAGTGCACGGGCCCCCGCCCATTCTAGTTAAAAAAACTTCGGCTAAAAGTTAATGCCTTTTGAAATCACGCTACGCGCCATCAGAAAAGAACGGCAGCTTTTAGAGCGCTTCCATCACACCTCTCTCAGAGACGTCTCGAAGAGCTTCCCGGCAAAATGCACCGCTGTGAAGCGCATGCGGCAGCCAATCGGCGCACAGCAAGATCCCACAGGCAGCGGCGAGAGGAACGGCCGGTCAATCTGCTGTTGGCGGAAGGAGGAGTGTTGGCCGGATGTGGGATGGGGGGGGGAGAAAGAGGGGCACTGCTCTTCGTCGAATAGTGCCACGGGATCTTAAATGTCCGCCTGAACAGGCGGGACGGGGCTTCAGTATAGAGGACGGCACCTCCGACAGCGCAGCACTCCCGTGGCACTGCACTGGAGCGCCGACCTGCCACGGCCGATAGGTTGAGATGAAGTGGGGGGGGTCATGCAGAGCTGTAAATTCCACGTAGCTGCTTTCACAATGGTTTTAGGGAGGCGCGAGGGCGAATCTGACGCAGCCAGGAGCAACTCCAAGGTACAGCAGCTGGATTCAGTACGGCTGGTGGCCAGGAAGCTCAGCTTCGACCCAACATTTGTTCAAATATCCTCTAGTTCCCCACTTAGGCTGCCAAGGGGCCGCCTTCGCAAAGGATCCTCACGCCAGCTCCTTGGTTACTGCGGTTTTATGAGGGTTTCTAACGGCTGAAGACACTGGATACTGCAAAGGCTATGGGCCCTGACAACATTCCGGCAATAGTACTGAAGACTTGTGCTCCAGAACTAGCTGCGCCCCTAGCCAAGCTGTTCCAGTACAGCTACAACACTGGCATCTACCCGGCAATGTGGAAAATTGCCCAAGTATGTCCTGTCTACACAAAGCAGGACAAATCCGACCCGGCCAATCACCACCCCATCAGTCTACTCTCAATCATCAGCAAAGTGACGGAGGGTGTTGTCGACAGTGCTATCAAGCAGCACTTACTCAGCAATAACCTGCTAACTGACGCCCAGTTTGGGTTCCGCCAGGGCCACTCAGCTCCTGACCTCATTACAGCCTTGGTCCAAACATGGACAAAAGAGCTGAACTCAAGAGGTGAGGTGAGAGTGATTGCCCTTGACATCAAGGCAGCATTTGATCGAGTGTGGCATCAAGGAGACCTAGCAAAACTGAAGTCAATGGGAGTCAAGGGGAAAACTCTCCATTGGTTGGAATCATACCTAGCACAAAGGAAGGTGGTTGTTGGAGGTCATTCATCTCAATCACATGACATCACTGCAGGAGTTCCTCAGGGCAGTGTCCTAGGCCCAACCATCTTCAGCTGTTCCATCAATGACCATCCTTCCATCATAAGGTCAGAAGTGGGGATGTTCGCTGATGATTGCACACTGTTCAGCACCATTCGAGACTCGTCAGATACTGACGCAGTCCGTGTCCATATGCAGCAAGACCTGGACAACATTCAGACTTGGGCTGACAAGTGGCAAGTAACATTTGCACCACACAAGTGCCAGGCAATGACCATCTCCAACAAGCAAGACTCTAACCATCCCCCCTTGACATTCAATGGCATTACCATCGCTGAATCCCCCACTATCAACATCCTGGGGTTTACCATTGATCAGAAACTGAACTGGACCAGCCATATAAATACTGTGGCTACAAGAGCAGGCCAGAGGCTGGGAATTCTGTGGCGAGTGTCTCACCTCCTGACTCCCCAAAGCCTTTCCACCATCTACAAGGCACAAGTCAGGAGTGTGATGGAATACTCTCCACTTGCCTGGATGAGTGCAGCTCCAACAACACTCAAGAAGCTCGACACCATTCAGGATAAAGCAGCCCGCTTGATTGGCACTCCATCCACCACCTTCAACAACATTCACTCCCTCCACCACCGGCGCACTGTGGCTGCAGTGTGTACCATCTACAAGATGCACTGCAGCAACTCGCCAAAGCTCCTTCAACAGCACCTTCCAAACCCACGACCTCGACCACTTAGAAGGACAAGGGCAGCAGACGCATGGGAACACCACCACCTCCAAGGTCCCCTCCAAGTCACACACCATCCTGACTTGGACCTGTATCGCCGTTCCTTCTCTGTCGCTGGGCCAAAATCCTGGAACTCCCTTCCTAACAGCATTGTGGGTGTACCTACACCATATGGACTGCAGCGGTGCAAGAAGGCGGCTCACCACCATCTTCTCAAGGGCAATTAGGGATGGGCACTAAATGCAGGCCTAGCCAGCGACGCCCACATCCCAGCAATGAATTAAAAAAAAAAAAAAATAAAAGAAAGAGGGGCATGATTTCCTGTGGAGTCAGGCTGGTTGGCCAGCTTAACTCCGGCGGATAACTGGTCTGGGAGCCGCTCTGGAGTTTCCCGTTGGAAGTAAAGTCGGGCGTTCAATCGGTCCACCCAGGTCTATTGAAATAAGCATACAAAAAAAAAGAATTTGCATTTCTCCAGTGTCATCCGAAAGACGGCACCTCCGACAGTGCGGCGCTCCCTCAGTACTGCCCCTCCGACAATGCGGCGCTCCCTCAGTACTGCCCCTCCGACCGTGCGGCACTCCCTCAGTACTGCCCCTCCGACAGTGCGGCACTCCCTCAGTACTGCCCCTCCGACAGTGCAGCGCTCCCTCAGTACTGCCCCTCCGACAGTGCGGCGCTCCCTCAGTACTGCCCCTCCGACAGTGCGGCGCTCCCTCAGTACTGCCCCTCCGACAGTGCGGCGCTCCCTCACTACTGCCCCTCCGACAGTGCGGCGCTCCCTCAGTACTGACACTAGAGCATCAGAGGCTCAAGTCTCTGGAGTGGGGACTTGAACCCACGACCTTTGGATTCAATGTAGAGAGTGCTACCCACTGAGCTCCGGCTGACACCTGCTGATATCTTATTTGAGCTGCTCTGGTCTCTTCCGCAAACGGTAGTTGATTGCTGGACAAATTGTTAATTTTAAATCGGAGATTGATAGATTTTTGTTAACCAAAGGTATTAAGGGATATGGGGCAAATGCGGGTAGATTGAGTTAGGTCGCAGGTCAGCCCTGATCTCACTGAATGGCGGAACAGGCTCGAGGGGCTAACTGGCCTCCTTCTGTTCCTGTGTTCTTTGAGGGTATCAACAGCCTCCTAATGTGCTTTAAAATTCTATAAACTATCTTCACTAAGGAAGGAAGGAAAGGCCTGCATTTATACCACACCTGATCACACCTCTCAAAGTGCTTCACACACAGACACAGCAGACGCGACGTGACTGTCAATATTCAGGCTTCACAACTGGCAGAGGGAGGGAATTGACTTCAATCCGATCGGTCTGGACTGGAGGCAGACGAGGCGGGTCCACTCTCTGAACGTGCGGGGAATATTGCTAAAAATTCTTCATCACTTCAAAATACACCGCTAATTCCACAATACAAGCGCCAGAGTCGGTAGCCGGTAGCCTCGCTCGCACGAGGAAGACATGTGAACGGTGGTGCGTAAACCGAGGGTTTCTTTCCTTGTCGTCGGATTCCGAATTTCCCCGCCCGAACCTCAAACCCACGAGGATGTCCGGAGAGCGAGCGGAGGCATCCCGCGACATTAACGGAAAGCTGCCGATGGGTGTTTTGGGGGGCGGGGATGGGGAGAGGAACCTTGCCCGGCTGGGTGAGCCTCAGTGGCGCGGACCCGGAGGCAATGACATGGAGCCCAGCTGACCGATGTTCAGGGAGACGGAGGAGGTGAAGTCGGGCAGGCAGTGGCGAGGCGGCATTGGGCTGAGCACGGTGCCGCGCAGCGTGAAGGAGCTGACATCTTTCAGCACGTGGAACTTCTTCCCCGATTCGAGATGGTCAAAGGTCTCTGAAAGACACAACCAGTGATTCGCAAAGCAGCATTTGAAGGCAACGGGGGTAAAGCTGATGAACGACTAGATAAAGGGAAGTATCACAGGGTTCTGGAGTTGCTATGGCGCTATAGAAAGAAAGAACTCGCATTTCTCCAGCGTCTTTCACGATCACTGGACGTCCCAAAGTGCCTCACGGCCAATGAAATACTTTTAAAAGTAGTCACTGTTGTAATGTAGGAAACGCGGCAGCCAATTTGCTCAAGCAAGCTCCCACAAACAGCAAAGTGATAATGACCCAGATCATCTGTTTTTGTGATGTTGGTTGAGGGATAAATATTGGCCCCAGGACACCGGGGAGAACTCCCCCCTGCTCTTATTCCAATAGTGGCCATGGGATCTTTTACATCCACCTGAGGGGGTAGACGGGACCTCGGTTTAACGTCTCATCCGAAAGACGGCCCCTCCGACAGTGCGGCGCTCCCTCAGTACTCCCCCTCCGACAGTGCGGCGTTCCCTCATTACTGCCCCTCTGACAGTGCGGCGCTCCCTCAGTACTGCCCCTCCGACAGTGCGGCCCTCCCTCAGTACTGCCCCCCCGACAGTGCGGCGCTCCCTCAGTACTGACCCTCTGACAGTGCGGCGCTCCCTCAGTACTGCCCCTCCGACAGTGCGGCGCTCCCTCAGTACTGCCCCTCCGACAGTGCGGCGCTCCCTCAGTACTGCCCCTCCGACAGTGCAGCGGTCCCTCAGTACTGCCCCTCCGACAGTGCAGCGCTCCCTCAGTACTGACCCTCCGACAGTGCGGCGCTCCCTCAGTACTGCACCTCCGACAGTGCGGAGCTCCCTCACTACTGTCCCTCCGACAGTGCGGCGCTCCCTCAGTACTGCCCCTCCGACAGTGCGGCGCTCCCTCAGTACTCCTCCTCCGACAGTGCGGAGCTCCCTCAGTACTCCCCCTCCGACAGTGCGGCGCTCCCTCAGTACTGCCCCTCCGACAGCGCGGCGCTCCCTCAGTACTCCCCCTCCGACAGTGCGGAGCTCCCTCAGTACTGACCCTCCGACAGTGCGGAGCTCCCTCAGTACTGCCCCTCCGACAGTGCGGCGCTCCCTCAGTACTCCCCCTCCGACAGTGCGGAGCTCCCTCAGTACTCCCTCTCCGACAGTGCGGAGCTCCCTCAGTACCGCAAGGAGTGTCAGCGTAGATTTTTGCACTCCAGTATCCGGAGCGTTGACCTTCTGACCCAGAGGCGAGAGCGCTACCAACTGAGCCACAGCTGACACTATAGAAAGGCAAGTCTGACTATTTATCATCTTAATGTTTCTCATGAAGGGGAAATACACAAAATTGAGTGAGGTTGTGTCTCTAGACAGGTAGAAAATACTGTCGTAGCCCTTTCTCCGGCCCGGGCAAGGTTCCATGCTTCCAGCACAGCCTCGCTTAACTTGTCCTGATAATCGATTTTCCCTCTCCAGATGTTTCGGGACCTGCAATCCATGGCCAGAATTTTCTCCCTTTACTCATGTTGCTTGACGCCTGGGACCTTTTCTATCAAGCATGCAGACCGCACGCGAAGGCTCTCACGTTCAGACGCACCGACAATGTTCAACAAAATCACCGCCACCCCCCCACCCCACCCAAGCTGGTGACTGAAACATCATGGCCTAGAAATTGGTCCACGCGCCGCCTGTCTTTCTACAGGTGCTACTCGGGAGTACTGAGGCCCCAGCATGGCGGACCGGGAGCGCGCATTTCTCGGTCGGAGGTACGCCACCCGCCATATTGGGCGGGGACCAAGGCGAGGCAACCAGAGCCACCGCAGGCTGGTCCTTTTGACTGGCGGAAGCTTCACGTTTCGTGGGAACAGTGAAGTGAGGCCTGGGGGCCTAATATCGGGACAGTCTGGGGCCTCAGCATTCAGGTACCGGGGGAGGGGTGCGAACTAAGCCCCCTCTCGTGTGCCCAAAGGTGGTTGCCTCCCAATTGCTAGACCAGCATCGCATCGTGAAGAAAATCTACGGATGTTTTGCTGCCTTTGGCCAAAAAGCCCTCGCTACAAGCAATGGACAACCCCTCCGCCCAACTGACATCGTCTTCCTCCCACCCCCTGTCCGTGCGTGCGCGGTTTGCACCTACCGGTTCGTTCGCTGCAGCCGTTTCCGTTGCAGCGTTGCTTCTCGTCGCCCGGGTCGGCCCGGAGCCCGTTCTCCGTTCCCTCGGCGCCGAGCATCGCAGGCGGCGGGGCGGCGCCGTCCGGCGAGGGCGTCGGGCTGGCAAAGGTCGCCGGCGCACGGCCGCAGGAGGCGCTGGGAACGGCGTCCTGCGGGAGGCGGCTGGCCGACGTCCAGCCGGCGGTGGATAACTGGGGCGGGGAGCCGGGCTTGGTGGCTGCCACGGTGCTGGCGAGTGGGACCGGGCTCGACGACGGGGTGGGGGAGTAGCTGAGTACCATCAGGGCTTCAGCAGCTTCCTTGTGCAGCTGCTCCTCGGAGAGAAGAGAGGCGAAGGAGAGTCTCCTGGGAGCGCAGAGAGTCTTCCCTCTTCTGGTCGGAGTCTGAAATTCAGAACGTCGTTGACACAGAGTTACACAGTACTTCCAGCACAGAAACAAGCCATTCGGCCCAACTGCTCCATAGGAGCCTCCTCCCGCCCCCTCTTCATCTAACCCCATCACCATATTCTCCCTCGTGTGTTTATCGAGCAGCTGGTTAATACAGTAACAGAATGAGCCACAAAAGGTCAGGATGAAATCTGTGACTCGCTGCACGAAGCCAGGCACATTCTCAAGAGGCAGGAGACAAAAAATTCGGACAGTCAAGTCACCCGTGCTACCTCCAGTGCACCTCCGAGCATCTGGGATAACAGCTGTATCTTAAATCTGCCCTCTGGTTACCGACCCTCCTGCCTGTGCAAACAGTTTCTCCTCATTTACTCTACCAAAACCCTTCTTGATTTTGAACGCCTCTATTAAATCTCCCCTTAACCTTCTCTGCTCCAAGGAGAACAACCCCAGTGACGTAAGAAAACTACTAGGCACTTGGTCTAAATGTTAAACAAAGCTTTAATCAACTGTTTTACAACATGGAGGTCTAGTTGTGTCCTTCACTAGTTCCTGTTAAAGAATGTCCTGCGCAAGCTGGGCCCGTGCCCGAGTATTTATACTCTCCCTGGACAGCGCCACCCGTAGGCCGCTCAGTATTATTTCATAAGTCTTTCTTTCATGAATGACTGATTCATGTCACCCAGCTTCTCCAGTCACTCCACATCACTGAAGTCTCTCATCCCCAATACCATTCTGATCAATTTCCCCTTAACCCTCTCTGCTCTAAGGAGAACAATCCCAGCTTCTCCAGTCTCTCCACACCACTGAAGTCTCTCATCCCCAATACCATTCTGATCAATTTCCCCTTAACCCTCTCTGCTCCAAGGAGAACAACCCCAGCTTCTCCAGTCTCTCCACATCACTGAAGTCCCTAATCCCTGGGACCATTCTGGTCAATCTCCCCTTAACCTTCTCTGCTCTAAGGAGAACAACCCCAGCTTCTCCAGTCTCTCCACATCACTGAAGTCCCTCATCCCTGGGACCATTCTGGTCAATTTCCCCTTAACCTTCTCTGCTCTAAGGAGAACAATTCCAGCTTCTCCAGTCTCTCCACACCACTGAAGTCCCTCATCCCCGATACCATTCTGGTCAATCTCCCCTTAACCTTCTCTGCTCCAAGGAGAACAACCCCAGCTTCTCCAGTCTCTCCACATCACTGAAGTCCCTCATCCCTGGGACCATTCTGGTCAATCTCCCCTTAACCTTCTCTGTGCTAAGGAGAACAACCCCAGCTTCTCCAGTCTCTCCACATCACTGAAGACCCTCATCCCTGGAACCATTCTAGTAAATCTCCCCTTAACCTTCTCTGCTCTAAGGAGAACAACCCCAGCTTCTCCAGTCTCTCCACGTCACTGAAGACCCTCATCCCTGGAACCATTCTGGTCAATCTCCCCTTAACCTTCTCTGCTCCAAGGAGAACAATTCCAGCTTCTCCAGTCTCTCCACACCACTGAAGTCCCTCATCCCTGGGACCATTCTAGTAAATCTCCCCTTAACCTTCTCTGCTCTAAGGAGAACAACCCCAGCTTCTCCAGTCTCTCCACACCACTGAAGTCCCTCATCCCTGGGACCATTCTGGTCAATCTCCCCTTAACCTTCTCTGCTCTAAGGAGAACAACCCCAGCTTCTCCAGTCTCTCCACACCACTGAAGTCCCTCATCCCTGGGACCATTCTGGTCAATCTCCCCTTAACCTTCTCTGCTCCAAGGAGAACAATTCCAGCTTCTCCAGTCTCTCCACACCACTGAAGTCCCTCATCCCTGGGACCATTCTGATCAATCTCCCCTTAATCTTCTCTGCTCTAAGGAGAACAACCCCAGCTTCTCCAGTCTCTCCACATCACTGAAGTCCCTCATCCCTGGGACCATTCTGGTCAATCTCCCCTTAACCTTCTCTGTGCTAAGGAGAACAACCCCAGCTTCTCCAGTCTCTCCACATCACTGAAGACCCTCATCCCTGGAACCATTCTAGTAAATCTCCCCTTAACCTTCTCTGCTCTAAGGAGAACAACCCCAGCTTCTCCAGTCTCTCCACGTCACTGAAGACCCTCATCCCTGGAACCATTCTGGTCAATCTCCCCTTAACCTTCTCTGCTCCAAGGAGAACAATTCCAGCTTCTCCAGTCTCTCCACACCACTGAAGTCCCTCAACCCTGGGACCATTCTGGTCAATCTCCCCTTAACCTTCTCTGCTCTAAGGAGAACAACCCCAGCTTCTCCAGTCTCTCCACACCACTGAAGTCCCTCATCCCCGATACCATTCTGATCAATCTCCCCTTAACCTTCTCTGCTCCAAGGAGAACAACCCCAGCTTCTCCAGTCTCTCCACACCACTGAAGTCCCTCACCTCTGGGACCATTGTAGTAAACCTCCTCCGCACCCGCTCCAAGGCCTTGACGTGCTTCCTAAAGTGCGGTGCCCAGAATTGGGACACCATACTCCAGCGGAGGCCGAAACAGGGATTCATAAAGGGTTTTAGCAATATCTTCCTTGCTTTTGTTCTCTCGCTTTATAAAGCCCAGTATCCCATAGATATTACAGGGATGAGCACCTTCTTGAGAGCAGGCAGTAATAAAGCAAGTGGGCAATTGGACACAACGGAAGAAAAAAGTGGGGGGCGGAGAGAAAATCAGCAGGTTCCCGACACCAACCTGGTACACTGTTCCAGTCTTGACAGGCGTGCACTCGGTCTGGCCCGAGCGGTTTGCCTGGGGCGTCGCAGACTGCGGCATGGAGGAAGGCTCGTTGACGGAGGCGCTGGGGTTCAGCGCCCCACAGCTGTAGGGGACGGCAGGCCTGGGCTCGACGCGAGAGGACGGAGGAGTTAAACCAGGCGCGCAGGCCGGCAGCGGCAATCTGTGACGGTGATAAAGGAAGAGGTGAAGGAGCAATTCGCTGTGCGAGAACGGCTGATCCGCCCACCTTTGACCGTTCGAGTGCAGTAAATTAAAACTAGCCCCTTCCCAGTGATAGATACTGCATTCGCCCAATAAACTAACGTGTTTTTTTATTATATTCGTTAAGATACGGGCGTTGAAAGAAATAATTTGCATTTCACCAGCGCCTTTCACCACCTCAGGACGTCCCAAAGCACTTTACAGCCAATCAAGTACGTTTGAAGTGTGGTCACTGTTGTATTGAAGGAAAAGGGGCAGCCAATTTGCGCACAGCAAGCTCCCACAAACAGCAATGAGACAAATGAGCAGCTAATCTGTTTTAGTGATGTTGGTTGAGGAATAAGTATTGGCCCCAGGACAGCAGGGAGAACTCCCCCTGCTCGTCTTCGAATTAATGCCATGGGATCTTTTACGTCCACCTGAGAGGGCAGACGGGGCCTCGGTTTAACATCTCATCCAAAAGACGGCACTTCTGACAGTGCGGCACTCCCTCAGTACTGCCCCTCCGACAGTGCGGCGCTCCCTCAGTACTGCCCCTCCGACAGTGCGGCACTCCCTTGGTACTGGCCCTCCGACAGTGCGGCACTCCCTTGGTACTGGCCCTCCGACAGTGCGGCACTCCCTCAGTACTGCACCTCCGACAGTGCGGCGCTCCCTCAGTACTACCCCTCCGACAGTGCGGCGCTCCCTCAGTACTGCCCCTCCGACAGTGCGGCGCTCCCTCAGTACTGCCCCTCCGACAGTGCGGCACTCCCTTGGTACTGGCCCTCCGACAGTGCGGCACTCCCTCAGTACTGCACCTCCGACAGTGCGGCGCTCCCTCAGTACTGCCCCTCCGACAGTGCGGCACTCCCTCAGTACTGCCCCTCCGACAGTACGGCGCTCCCTCAGTACTGCCCCTCCGACAGTGCGGCGCTCCCTCAGTACTGGCCCTCCGACAGTGCGGCACTCCCTCAGTACTGCACCTCCGACAGTGCGGCGCTCCCTCAGTACTGCCCCTCCGACAGTGCGGCACTCCCTCAGTACTGCCCCTCCGACAGTGCAACGCTCCCTCAGTACTGCCCCTCCGACAGTGCAACGCTCCCTCAGTACTGCCCCTCCGACAGTGCGGCGCTCCCTCAGTACTGCCCCTCCGACAGTGCAGCGCTCCCTCAGTACTGCCCCTCCGACAGTGCGGCGCTCCCTCAGTGCTGCCCCTCCGACAGTGCGGCGCTCCCTCAGTACTGCCCCTCCGACAGTGCGGCGCTCCCTCAGTACTGCCCCTCCGACAGTGCAACGCCCTCTCAGCACTGCACTGGAGTGTCAACCTGGATTATGTGCTCAAGTCTCTGGAGTGGGACTTTAACCCACGACCTTCTAACTCAGAGGTGCGAGTGCTACCCAGTGAACCTGGCAAGGCCAGCATTTATTGCCCATCCCTAGTTGCCCCTTGAGAAGGTGGTGTGCGCCTCCTTCTTGAACCGCTGCAGTCCATGTGGTGAAGGTGTTAGGGAGGGAGTTCCAGGATTTTGACCCAGTGACGATGAAGGAACGGCCGAAATATGTCTAAGCCGGGATGATGCGGGACTTGGAGGTGGTGATGTTCCCATGCGCCTACTGTCCGTGTCCTTCTAGGTGGTAAGGGTCATGGATTTGGGAGGCGCAGACTCCCAGAAGGTCCCAGGTTCCCTCCCTGGTCTCTGCTGAGTTAGCCGATCTCCGTCGAGCCAGCACGTCGGCATTCGAAGTGCTGCACAGCTGCCGATGGAGCTGGAAGATCGGCCGAGGCTCCTGCTCCTGACTGCTCTGCTGAAAGCGTGCCCGAGTGCGAGGGCAGGAATGGGTTCAGCTGCATTAACGCCACCCCCGCACCACCACACCGCCGCCCCCCACCACCCCCCGCACCCAACCGATTGCGTCGCATGCAACTCAATACCTTGCCGACTCTCGTTGCCTCGGACTGCACACGAAGAACGGCCACTTGGGCGTCAGAGGGCTTCCAACACTCCTGGGATCGTGCCTTTAGGAGCGACGGGGAGAGAACTATCCGTGGGACGGTGCGGCAGGCAGGGATGCTTAGTCTGTGCAGGCTCAGCATTCCTCACACATCAGGAAACAGCAAAGGAGCGACAGAGACTCAGCCGCCCCCGAGTGAGAATCTGAGCTGCATGAAAGTCAGTTATGGGGGAGGGGGTGGGGGGAGTGGAGTAACCTATTCCCAAATCATCTGTCAATGCAACTCTAAATGTGGTACCGAAAGCACGGGTTGTCCCCTCGCAGCTCAGCAAACACACCTTTCTGTTTTTACAGTTTTTTTTTCCTCTTTCATTTGCTTTCAGATTTACCTTCCTTGCCTACGGAGATCTTTTTTCAGTGGGGAAGACCATTTGTAAATATTGACACACTCCCGGGGACTCCCTGTAAATACTGACAACACTCCCGGGGACCCCTGTAAATACCGACACACTCCCGGGGACCCCTGTAAATACTGACACACTCCCGGGGACCCCTGTAAATACTGACACACTCCCGGGGACCCCCTGTAAATACTGACACACTCCCGGGGACCCCCTGTAAATACTGACACACTCCCGGGGACCCCCTGTAAATACTGACACACTCCCGGGGACCCCCTGTAAATACTGACACACTCCCCGGGGACCCCCTGTAAATACTGACACACTCCCGGGGACCCCTGTAAATACTGACACACTCCCGGGGACTCCCTGTAAATACTGACACACTCCCGGGGACTCCCTGTAAATACTGACACACTCCCCGGGGACCCCCTGTAAATACTGACACACTCCCGGGGACCCCTGTAAATACTGACTCACTCCCGGGGACTCCCTGTAAATACTGACACACTCCCGGGGACCCCCTGTAAACACTGACACACTCCCGGGGACCCCCTGTAAATACGGACACTCTCCCGGGGACTCCCTGTAAATACTGACACACTCCCGGGGACGCCCTGTAAATACTGACAACACTCCCGGGGACTCCCTGTAAATACTGACACACACCCGGGGACCCCCTGTAAATACTGACACACTCCTGGGGACCCCCTGTAAATACTGACACACTCCCCGGGGACCCCCTGTAAATACTGACACACACCCGGGGACCCCCTGTAAATACTGACACACTCCCCGGGGACCCCCTGTAAATACTGACACACTCCCTGGGGACCCCCTGTAAATACTGACACACTCCCGGGGATTCCCTGTAAATACTGACACACTCCCCGGGGACCCCCTGTAAATACTGACACACTCCCTGGGGACCCCCTGTAAATACTGACACACTCCCGGGGACCCCCTGTAAATACTGACACACTCCCGGGGTCCCCCTGTAAATACTGACACACTCCCGGGAACTCCCTGTAAATACTGACACACTCCCGGGGACCCCCTGTAAATACTGACACACTCCCGGGGACCCCCTGTAAATACTGACAAACTCCCGGGGACCCCCTGTAAATACTGACACACTCCCGGGGACCCCCTGTAAATACTGACACACTTCCGGGGACTCCCTGTAAATACTGACACATTCCCGGGGACCGCCTGTAAATACTGACACACTCCCAGGGACCCCCCCTGTAAATACTGACACACTCCCAGGGACCCCCTGTAAATACTGACACACTCCCGGAGATCCCCTGTAAATACTGACACACTCCCGGGGACTCCCTGTAAATACTGACACACTCCCGGGGACCCCCTGTAAATACTGACACACTCCCAGGGACCCCCTGTAAATACTGACACACTTCCAGGACCCCCTGTAAATACTGACACACTCCCGGGACCCCCTGTAAATATTGACACACTCCCGGGGACTCCCTGTAAATATTGAAACACTCCCGGGGACCCCCTGTAAATACTGACACACTCCCGGGGACTCCCTGTAAATACTGACACACTCCTGGGGACCCCCTGTAAATACTGACACACTCCCGGGGAGCCCCTGTAAATACTGACACACTCCCGGAGATCCCCTGTAAATACTGACACACTCCCGGGGACCCCCTGTAAATACTGACAAACTCCCGGGGACCCCCTGTAAATACTGACACACTCCCGGGGACCCCCTGTAAATACTGACACACTTCCGGGGACTCCCTGTAAATACTGACACATTCCCGGGGACCCCCTGTAAATACTGACACACTCCCAGGGACCCCCCCTGTAAATACTGACACACTCCCAGGGACCCCCTGTAAATACTGACACACTCCCGGAGATCCCCTGTAAATACTGACACACTCCCGGGGACTCCCTGTAAATACTGACACACTCCCGGGGACCCCCTGTAAATACTGACACACTCCCAGGGACCCCCTGTAAATACTGACACACTTCCGGGACCCCCTGTAAATACTGACACACTCCCGGGACCCCCTGTAAATATTGACACACTCCCGGGGACTCCCTGTAAATATTGAAACACTCCCGGGGACCCCCTGTAAATACTGACACACTCCCGGGGACTCCCTGTAAATACTGACACACTCCTGGGGACCCCCTGTAAATACTGACACACTCCCGGGGAGCCCCTGTAAATACTGACACACTCCCGGAGATCCCCTGTAAATACTGACACACTCCCGGGGACACCCTGTAAATACTGACACACTCCCGGGGACCCCCTGTAAATACTGACACACTCCCGGAGATCCCCTGTAAATACTGACACACTCCCGGGGACACCCTGTAAATACTGACACACTCCCGGAGATCCCCTGTAAATACTGACACACTCCCGGGGACCCCCTGTAAATATTGACACACTCCCGGGGACCCCCTGTAAATACTGACACACTCCCAAGGAACCCCTGTAAATACTGACACACTCCCGGGGGCTCCCTGTAAATACTGACACACTCCCGGGGACCGCCCGTAAATACTGACACACTGCTGGGGACCCCCTGTAAATACTGACACACTCCCGGGACTCCCTGTAAATACTGACACACTCCCGGGGACTCCCTGTAAATACTGACACACTCCCGGGGACTCACTGTAAATACTGACACACTCCCGGGGACCCCCTGTAAATACTGACACACTCCCCGGGGACCCCTTGTAAATACTGACACACTCCCGGGACTCCCTGTAAATACTGACACACTCCCGGGGACTCCCTGTAAATACTGACACACTCCCGGGGACTCACTGTAAATACTGAGACACTCCCGGGGACTCACTGTAAATACTGAGACACTCCCGGGGACTCCCTATAAATACTGACACACTCCCGGGGACTCACTGTAAATACTGAGACACTCCCGGGGACTCACTGTAAATACTGACACACTCCCGGGACTCCCTATAAATACTGACACACTCCCGGGGACTCACTGTAAATACTGAGACACTCCCGGGGACTCACTGTAAATACTGAGACACTCCCGGGGACTCCCTGTAAATACTGACACACTCCCAGGGACTCCCTGTCATAGTGAAACGCCCTCCGGGGATCCTCTGCAAATATCGACATACCTCCAGAGATCCTTTACCAGCCCCAGCCGACCCAAGAGAGGTCGAGCCCCCGCCACCCCCGGACACCCACCTGACTTGGTCGGTGAAGTGCAGCGAAGTGATGTGGGGGCTGTGGTAGCAGTAGGGGGCGATGTGCTGCTGCTGCGATGCCTGATGGGAGTTGGGATGCTGCACCATGACTTCACGCTGGCCCTGCCGTGGCGACACGACGCTCTCGATGGCCAGAACCACGTCTCCGTGGCAACGCTCTGGAGAGAAGGAAACGCAGAGGGAGCATGTAACATATGTTGCTGGCCTTCAACAGCCTCCTTCCTGCTGTTATTTCGCTTTCCGCACCGCAATTAAAAAGCGAATTATAACCCGTGCTTTTTACTTCCTGTTTTGCTGCCTGTCCTGTTGCCGGACGCCACAGAATCCCCCTCCAGGTGGCGCGAGGTTCAAAGTCACATCGAGATCGAGGACACCAGGGGGCCACTTGATGGCCACAAGCCTGGATGATCTCCCTCTCTCTAGGCCAGGGAGTGGAGCGCTGAGGCTAATTGTAATGAGGAGGAATTTCTTCACTCCGAGGGCAGTGAATCTTTGGAATTCTCTGCCCCAGAGGGCTGTGGAGGCTCAGTCATTGAGTATATTTAAGGCTGAGATCGATAGATTTTCGGACACTAAGGGAATCAAGGGATTGGGCGGGAAAGTGGAGTGGCGGCGGGAGATCAGCCATGATCTTCTTGAATGGCGGAGCAGGCTCGAGGGGCCCTATGGCCGACTCCTGCTCCTAATTCTTGTGCTCTTATTTTATCGACCCTCCTGGATCTCATCAACTAACTTAGCACAGGTCAGGGACCCGGAACCTGGGACTCTCCTGGTCCATGCGACTCAGTGCCACACTGGATAAACTCACTAAGCCAATGGGACAGCGGAAACACAGGGCAGTGTTTCACCATCACTGCCTGGGAGGAGCCAATCGTCCGCCCTTTATAGAACCCACCCAATTTTCATTCTAATCATTTCAACAGAACAAAATTCAGTCAGGTTCGATAAGTGAAAGGGGGGAGCGGGGGGGAGGAGACGATCGACTCTGCCAGATTTCCACTCAAGAGATCTACCCCTTCATGGCCACTCCCTCCCTATCTCTGTAATCTCCTCCAGCCCAATCCTCAAGAACTCTGTGTCTCTCCAACTCCGGCCTCTAGTCCATCCCCCGATTTCCATCGCTCCACCATTGGCGGCCGTGCCTTCAGCCGCCTGGGCCCTGAGCTCTGGAATTCCCTCCCTAAACCTCTCCGCCTCTCTCTCCTCCATTAAGACTCTCCTTAAAACCGACCTCTTTGGCCCAGCTTTTGGTCTCCCGTCCTAATATCTCCTGGTGTGGCTCGGGGTCAAATTCTGTCCGGTTACACTCGTGCGAAGCGCCTTGGGGAGGTTCCGCTACTTTAAGGGCGCGGTATAAAGGTGAGTTGCTGTTCACGTCTCCGAGCAGAGGAAAGTCCGCGGTGTCATTAATCCCCCCGCCCCCGGCTGTCACTCACCCAGTACGGTCTTCAGGAGATGTGGGCTGTGCTGAGGGAACACCTGGCACAGCAGGGCATGGTGGCTGGGGTAGCCGTGGATAATGGTCGGCGGAGCGACGCTGTGCAAGGCCGGCGCGGCCATGTCGGGGCATGAAGTGCAGGTAACTAACGTCGGGGGGAATGAGGCATGTTGCTGCTGCTGCTGCTGCTGGATCCTGCACAAGGCCTGGGGCTCTCTCTGCGGTAAAAGCAACATGAGCCGGTTAGTGTCGCGAACATACGCACCCGGCCCTTCCTGTATCTCTGTGACGCCCCGTGCATCACGATACAGAGACTCCTGACTCCTTTGGGATTTAAACTCGCTGTGAGCGAGGAAAATCTGGATGGTAAAACAGAACTAGGAAAATCTGGATGGTAAAACAGAACTAACAGACTCGGGTGTTAATCCCAGATCAATAGTTTTATTACGAGTGCACACAGGAGAACCACCTCAGCCACCCGCAGCTAGAGGCACCGTTCTCAGAGGAAAAGTGACAATACAGCTTAGTTTATACAGTTTATTAGACAACACCCACTTATTACTAATGGGGTGTATACATGGGAATATTGATACTTCATTGGTTTACATGGTTAATCAATCAACTAAGCCTGTCCTTCGAACTCGAGCACCCCCTGAATATGTCAGTAAAAAGCTTGTCGACTGTAGGAGGCTTCATATTCATGAGCTGTCTCTTACTTTTGTTATCGGTCTGGGAAAGTATTTTCCAGCAGAGACATGGCTAGCTGGATACAAAGCCACATTGAATTATGCAGCTGGCTGACTACTTCTTCAAGGCCTTATTTGCTGCTGCTTCTTAATCGTGCCTTTGTACTCTTATCTCTTCCAAGAACAGGCTCTTTCTAAACAGTTACTCAGTGTAATTACAAGCAACATTTCAGAATGTCTTTGGTCAGCTAATTTATGTTAGTCTAAAAGGGTTAATATAGCCAAGTATCCCATGGTGCTTTGCGTTTGTTTTCCCGCTAACAAGACTAAATGGTACCTTTCAGATAGTTATATACCGGTCGAATATTGAGGGCCCCTTTATATCCCTTAAACCAAATTTTATCCTAACACTCGCGCCTCCTGGATTTTTTTAAATATTCGTTCCTGGGATGTGGGCGTTGCTGGCAAGGCCAGCATTTATTGCCCATCCCTAGTCGCCCCTTGAGAAGGTGGTGGTGAGCCCCCTTCTTGAACCGCTGCAGTCCATGTGGTGAAGGTGCTCCCACAGTGCTGTTAAGGAGGGAGTTCCAGGATTTTGACCCAGTGACGATGAAGGAACGGCCGATATACTTCCAAGTCAGGATAGTGTGTGACTTGGAGGGGAACTTGGAGGTGGTGGTGTTCCCGTGCGCCTGCTGCCCTTGTCCTTCTAGGTGGAAGAGGTGGTGGGTTTGGGAGGTGCTGCCGAAGAAGCCTTGGCGAGTTGCTGCAGTGCATCTTGTAGATGGTGCACACTGCAGCCACGGTGCGCCGGTGGTGGAGGGAGCGAATGTTTAAGGTGGTGGATGGGGTGTCGATCAAGCGGGCTGCTTTGTCCTGGATGGTGTCGAGCTTCTTGAGTGTTGTTGGAGCTGCACTCATCCAGGCAAGTGGAGAGTATTCCATCACACTCCTGACTTGTGCCTTGTAGATGGTGGAAAGGCTTTGGGGAGTCGGGAGGTGAGACACTCGCCGCAGAATACCCAGCCTCAGTCCTGCATTCTGTACTAGACTAAACTAGTCTATATGCTGCACCATGTGGGTCTATTAAGGATTTAAAATGACAGCTAAGCTAGCCACATGCCAGGATCGCTCTCACCCACACCCTTCTTCCACCCCAGCCATGCATGGAACAACGCTCTGAATTCGTAGAGTGTCTCTAATGTAAGGAAGCGTCCCGAGGCACTTCGACAGATGGACATTAGGAAATCCAGGGTGAAGCCCAAACTCCATCCCCCTCCCCCACCACCACCGTGCTATTACCTTGACAACAACGCCCGGAGGCTGCTGGACAGCGATGCACTTCATCACATGGTCTGCCGGCCTGGATTCTGAAAGCAGAACTTCAGTCTTCACCCTCGTTTTATTGACTGAAATGGTGAAGAAACTGCAGTAAATATATAAAGCGTGAAACAATCCTGCTTTGCACCGGCCTCAGCCATGTGCTTCTCAGAAACCTCTTCAAGGATCGTGTGTGCGAGCGTATTGGGAGGAAGAGGGCTCTCCCTCGTAATTTCTCTCCATCTTTTTTATACAGAATTACATCGAGTGTACATAAGAACATAAATAGGAGCAGGAATCGGCCATTCGGCCCTTCGAGCCTGCTCCACCATTCAATAAGATCGTGGCTGATCCTCGACCTCAACTCCACTTTCCCGCCCGATCTCCATATCCCTCGATTCCGCGAGAGTCCAAAAATCTATCGATCTCAGCCTTGAATATACTCAACGACTGAGCCTCCCCAATCCTCTGGGGCAGAGAATTCCAAAGATTCACCGCCCTCTGAGTGAAGAAATTCCTCCTCATCTCAGTCCTCAATGGCCGACCCCTTATCCTGAGACTGTGACCCCTGGTTCAATATCTACACAATCTCTCCTCACAGGACAGCCCTCTCATCCCAGGAATCAATCTAGTGAACCTTCGTTGCTCCGCCTCTAAGGCAAGTATATCCTTCCTCAGATACGGAGACCAGAACTGTGCACAGTACTCCAGGTGTGGTCTCACCAAGGCCCTGTACAATTGTAGCAAGACCTCCTTACTCTTATACTCCAAACCCCTTGTAATAAAGGCCAACATGCCATTTGCCTTCCTTATTGCTTGCTGTACCTGCATGCCAGCTTTCTGTGTTTCTTGCACGAGGACACCCAAATCTCTCTGAACACCAACATTTGAAAGTTTCTCACCATTTAAAAAATATTCTGTTTTTCTATTCTTCCTACCAAAGTGAATAACCTGACATTTCCCTACATTATACCCCATCTGCCACCTTACTGCCCACTCACTTAGTCTATCGATATCCCTTTGCAGACTCTGTGTGTTCTCCTCACAGCATACTGTCCCACCTAGCTTTGTATCATCATACGGCACAGAAACAGGCCATTCGGCCCATCTGGTCCGTGCCGGTGTTTATGCTCCACACCAGCCTCCTCCCACCCCTCTTCATCTCACCCCATCAACACCAGCCTCCTCCCACCCCTCTTCATCTCACCCCATCAACACCAGCCTCCTCCCGCCTCTCTTCATCTCACCCCGTCAACACCAGCCTCCTCCCACCCTTCTTCATCTCACCCCATCAACACCAGCCTCCTCCCACCCCTCTTCATCTCACCCCATCAACACCAGCCCCCTCCCACCCTTCTTCATCTCACCCCGTCAACACCAGCCTCCACCCACCCCTCTTCATCTCACCCCATCAACACCAGCCTCCTCCCACCCCTCTTCATCTCACCCCATCAACACCAGCCTCCTCCCACCCCTCTTCATCTCACCCCATCAACACCAGCCTCCTCCCACCCCTCTTCATCTCACCCCATCAACACCAGCCTCCTCCCACCCCTCTTCATCTCACCCCATCAACACCAGCCTCCTCCCACCCCTCTTCATCTCCCCCCATCAACACCAGCCTCCTCCCACCCCTCTTCATCTCACACCATCAACACCAGCCTCCTCCCACCTCTCTTCATCTCCCCCCATCAACACCAGCCTCCTCCCACCCCTCTTCATCTCACCCCGTCAACACCAGCCTCCTCCCACCCCTCTTCATCTCACCCAGTCAACACCAGCCTCCTCCCACCCCTCTTCATCTCACCCCGTCAACACCAGCCTCCTCCCACCCCCTTCATCTCACCCCATCAACACCAGCCTCCTCCCACCCCTCTTCATCTCACCCCATCAACACCAGCCTCCTCCCACCCACTTCATCTCACCCCATCAACACCAGCCTCCTCCCACCCCTCTTCATCTCACCCCATCAACACCAGCCTCCTCCCACCCCTCTTCATCTCACCCCATCCACACCAGCCTCCTCCCACCCCTCTTCATCTCACCCAGTCAACACCAGCCTCCTCCCACCCCTCTTCATCTCACCCCATCAACACCAGCCTCCTCCCACCCCTCTTCATCTCACCCCATCAACACCAGCCTCCTCCCACCCCTCTTCATCTCACCCCATCAACACCAGCCTCCTCCCACCCCTCTTCATCTCCCCCCATCAACACCAGCCTCCTCCCACCCCTCTTCATCTCACCCCATCAACACCAGCCTCCTCCCACCCCTCGTCATCTCACCCCGTCAACACCAGCCTCCTCCCACCCCTCTTCATCTCACCCCGTCAACACCAGCCTCCTCCCACCACTCTTCATCTCACCCCATCAACACCAGCCTCCTCCCACCCCCCTTCATCTCACCCCATCAACACCAGCCCCCTCCCACCCCTCTTCATCTCACCCCGTCAACACCAGCCTCCTCCCACCCCTCTTCATCTCACCCCATCGCCATATCCTTCTATTCCTTTCTCCCTCGTGTGATTATCCAGCTTCCCCTTAATGTATCTCTGCTCTTCGCCTCAACCACTCCCTGTGGTAGCGAGTTCCCCATTCTCACCACTCTCTGGGTAAAGAAGTTTCTCCTGAATTCACTATTGGATTTATTAGTGACTATCTTATATTTATAACCCTTATGTTTTGTTCTCTACCCCCCACAAGTGGAAACATCTCTACGTCTACCCTTTCATAGTCTTAAAGACCTCTATCAGCTCACCCCTCCCGTCTTCTCACACTGGGGCCCAGTTCCACGAGCACCAGTTGCCCTCTGGCACCGTGCCGAGGTGGGCATTACTCATGCCAATAAGTGAAATGTTGGCGGGCTACTCAACCACATGGTGCAGCACAGCCGAGCCTGATCCCGTCCCCGCGCATTTCCCAGCATCGGTCACTGGCCGGCGATCAGGAGTGTGAAAGCGGGCTGATTTTTCCACTTCCTAAACGATGGGCATAAGTATAGGTGTACAAGGTAGAATAGCCATTGGAACCTAGGAACAGGAGGAGGTCCATTCAGCCCCTCGAGCCTGTTCCCCCATTCACTGAGATCATGGCTGATCTGCGACCTAACTCCATCCACCCGCCTTTGCCCCATATCCCTCAATACCTCTGGTTAACAAGAATCTGTCAATCTCCGATTTTAAATTAACAACTAATCGAGCATCAATTGCCATTTGCGGAAGAGAGTTCCAAACTTTGTGTGTAGAAGTGTTTCCTAACTTCACTCCTGAAAGGTCTGGCTCTAATTTTTAGACGATGCCCCCTAGTCCTAGACTCCCCAACCAGCGGAAATAGTTTCTCTCTATCTACCCTATCTGTTCCCCTTAATATCTTAAACTTCGATCAGATCGCCCCTTAACTGTCTGAATTCCAGGGAATACAACCCTAGTTTGTGTAATCTCTCCTCGTAATTTAACCCTTGGAGTCCGGGTATCATTCTGGTAAACCTACGCTGCTCTCCCTCCAAGGCCAGTATATCCTTCCTAAGGTGTGGTGCCCAGAACTGCTCCCAGTGCTCCAGGAGTGGTCTGACCAGGGCTTTGTGTAGTGAGCTTTTAAAATATAGATCCATAGTACTCATTCTGCAATGGTTACATGAGCCTTCGAACGCTACTGAGAACTAATGTTTGCTCGTGTGTGGAATGTCCAGAGTGTAATAAACAACTTAATACATTAATGTGCACGTACAACAACACACCTTACCGCTAAACGGGCTTACGTGAGGACAACATACAGACAGAGGGAGATGCCGTACGGTGCCCACACTTGTCTTAAGTAATTAAACCTATAACAAGACACAAGACACTGGAGCTCCTGGGAAACCTCAGTCTACTCTCGCTGAGGCTAAAGTAAGCAGTCAAGACGACACGCTTGCGGCCTCCTGAGGAGTCTTTGGTACGTGAGTAAAATATCTCATATGCACTGCGTGCAAGGGGTTGTGTTTTATTATCTCTGATATAATTTAATATAAAGAGTATTAACCAGACGTTGCAATGTTTCCTAAGGAAAGGATGTATGACAATTTCCGATTCTGGCTGGCCTCCCACATTCCACCCTATGTAAACTTAAGGTCATCCAAAGCTCGGCTGCCCATGTCCTAACTCGCACCAAGTCCCGTTCTACCATCTCCCCTGTGCTCGCTGACCTACATTGGTTCCCAATTAAGCAACGCCTCGATTTCAAAATTCTCATCCTTGTTTTCAAATCCCTCCATGGCCTCCTCGCTCCCCCCCTCCCTATCTCTGTAACCTCCTCCAGCCCCTACAACCCTCCCTATCTCTGTAACCTCCTCCAGCCCCTACAACCCTCCCTAACTCTGTAACCTCCTCTAGCCCCCTACAACCCTCCCCATCTCTGTAACCTCCTCCAGCCCCTACAACCCTCCCTATCTCTGTAACCTCCTCCAGCCCCTACAACCCTCCCTATCTCTGTAACCTCCTCCAGCCCCCTACAACCCTCCCTATCTCTGTAACCTCCTCCAGCCCCAACAATCCTCCCTATCTCTGTAAACTCCCCCAGCCCCTACAACACTCCCTATCTCTGTAACCTCCTCCAGCCCCTACAACCCTCCCTATCTCTGTAACCTCCTCCAGCCCCCTACAACCCTCCCTATCTCTGTAATCTCCTCCAGCCCCTACAACCCTCCCTATCTCTGTAACCTCCTCCAGCCCCCTACAACCCTCCCTATCTCTGTAATCTCCTCCAGCCCCTACAACCCTCCCTATCTCTGTAACCTCCTCCAGCCCCCACAACCCTCCCTATCTCTGTAACCTCCTCCAGCCCCTACAACCCTCCCTATCTCAAAAATCTCCTTCAGCCCCACAAGCCCTGAGAACTCTGTGCTCCTTTAATTCTGCTTTCTTCAGCATCCCTGATTATAATCGCTCAACCATTGGCGGCCGTGCCTTCAGCTGTCTGGGCCCTAAGCTCTGGAATTCCTTCCCTAAACCTCTTGGGCCCTCTTTCCTGCTTTAAGACGCTCCTTAAAACCGACCTCTTTGACCCAGCGTTTCGTCGCCTGTCCTAATATCTTATGTGACTCGGTGCCAATTTTTGTCTTATAATGCTCCTGTGAAGCGCCTTGGGATGTTTTACGACGTTAAAGGCGCTATATAAATACAAGTTGTCATTGTTATGCTATAATAACACCCACACGTAAGGGCACTAACTTACCTAATGGCTGGCGTACGGCCCCGCCCAGCTTCCTCCCCGCCACCTCGCTGAACTGCAGCAGGCTCTTCGCCAGCCTTTTCTTCAGCTCGGCCTCTTGCTGCCGCCGGAGAGCCACTTGAGCTGCCATGACACGGCGGCGTTCCCTAAGATGCAGTCAGAGGAACAGCAGAGTTAGTAGTGAGTCTCGCACAATCAAGGTCAGAACACTTCGCACAGTCAGGGCCAGAGCACCTCGCACAATCAAGGTCAGAACACTTCGCACAATCAGGGTCAGAGCACCTCGCACAGTCGGGGTCAGAGCACCTCGCACAATCGGGGTCAGAGCACCTCGCACAGTCAGGGTCAGAGCACCTCGCACAATCGGGGTCAGAGCACCTCGCACAATCAAGGTCAGAACACTTCGCACAATCAGGGTCAGAGCACCTCGCACAGTCGGGGTCAGAGCACCTCGCACAATCGGGGTCAGAGCACCTCGCACAGTCAGGGTCAGAGCAACTCGCACAATCGGGGTCAGAGCACCTCGCACAATCAGGGTCAGAGCACCTCGCACAGTCGGGGTCAGAGCACCTCGCACAATCAGGGTCAGAGCACCTCGCACAATCAGGGTCAGAGCACCTCGCACAATCGGGGTCAGAGCACCTCGCACAATCGGGGTCAGAGCACCTCGCACAATCAGGGTCAGAGCACCTCGCACAATCGGGGTCAGAGCACCTCGCACATCAGGGTCAGAGCACCTCGCACAATCCGGGTCAGAGCACCTCGCACAATCGTGGTCAGAGCACCTCGCACAATCAGGGTCAGAGCACCTCGCACAATCGTGGTCAGAGCACCTCGCACAATCAGGGTCAGAGCACCTCGCACAATCAGGGTCAGAACACCTCACACAATCAGGGTCAGAGCACCTCGCGCAATCGGGGTCAGAGCAACTCGCGCAATCGGGGTCAGAGCACCTCGCACAATCAGGGTCAGAGCACCTCGCGCAATCGGGGTCAGAGCACCTCGCACAATCGGGGTCAGAGCACCTCGCACAATCAGGGTCAGAGCACCTCGCACAATCAGAGTCAGAGCATCTCGCACAATCAGGGTCAGAGCACCTCGCACAATCGGGGTCAGAGCACCTCGCACAATCGGGGTCAGAGCACCTCGCACAATCGGGGTCAGAGCACCTCGCACAATCGGGGTCAGAGCACCTCGCACAATCAGGGTCCGAGCACCTCGCACTATCAGGGTCAGAGCACCTCGCTCAATCCGGGTCAGAGCACCTCGCACAATCAGGGTCAGAGCACCTCGCACAATCAGGGTCAGAGCACCTCGCACAATCAGGGTCAGAGCACCTCGCACAATCGGGGTCACAGCACCTCGCACAATCAGGGTCAGAGCACCTCGCACAATCCGGGTCAGAGTACCTCGCACAATCAGGGTCAGAGCACCTCGCACAATCAGGGTCAGAGCACCTCGCGCAATCAGGGTCAGAGCACCTCGCACAATCAGGGTCAGAGCACCTCGCACAATCGGGGTCAGAGCACCTCGCACAATCAGGGTCAGAGCACCTCGCACAATCAGGGTCAGAGCACCTCGCACTATCAGAGTCAGAGCACCTCGCACAATCGGGGTCAGAGGACCTCGCACAATCGGGGTCAGAGCACCTCGCACAATCAGGGTCAGAGCACCTCGCACAATCGGGGTCAGAGCACCTCGCACAATCGGGGTCAGAGCACCTCGCACAATCAGGGTCAGAGCACCTCGCGCAATCAGGGTCAGAGCACCTCGCACAATCAGGGTCAGAGCACCTCGCACAATCAGTGTCAGAGCACCTCGCACAATCAGGGTCAGAGCACCTCGCACAATCCGGGTCAGAGCGCCTCGCACAATCAGGGTCAGAGCACCTCGCACAATCGGGGTCAGAGCACCTCGCACAATCAGTGTCAGAGCACCTCGCACAATCAGGGTCAGAGCACCTCGCGCAATCAGGGTCAGAGCACCTCGCACAATCAGTGTCAGAGCACCTCGCACAATCAGGGTCAGAGCAACTCGCACAATCAGGGTCAGAGCACCTCGCACAATCCGGGTCAGAGCACCTCGCACAATCAGGGTCAGAGCACCTCGCACAATCAGGGTCAGAGCACCTCGCACAATCAGGGTCAGAGCACCTCGCACAATCAGGGTCAGAGCACCTCGCACAATCCGGGTCAGAGCACCTCGCGCAATCGGGGTCAGGGCACCTCGCACAATCAGGGTCAGAGCACCTCGCGCAATCGGGGTCAGGGCACCTCGCACAATCAGGGTCAGAGCACCTTGCACAATCAGGGTCAGAGCACCTCGCACAATCGGGGTCAGAGGACCTCGCACAATCGGGGTCAGAGCACCTCGCACAATCAGGGTCAGAGCACCTCGCACAATCAGGGTCAGAGCACCTCGCACAATCAGGGTCAGAGCACCTCGCACAATCACGGTCAGAGCACCTCGCACAATCCGGGTCAGAGCACCTCGCACAATCAGGGTCAGAGCACCTCGCACAATCAGGGTCAGAGCACCTCGCGCAATCAGGGTCAGAGCACCTCGCTCAATCCGTGTCCGAGCACCTCGCACAATCGGGGTCAGAGCACCTCGCACAATCAGGCTCAGAGCACCTCGCACAATCAGGGTCAGAGCACCTCGCGCAATCGGGTTCAGAGCACCTCGCACAATCAGGGTCAGAGCACCTCGCACAATCAGGGTCAGAGCACCTCGCACAATCAGGGTCAGAGCACCTCACACAATCAGGGTCAGAGCACCTCGCACAATCAGGGTCAGAGCACCTCGCGCAATCGGGGTCAGGGCACCTCGCACAATCAGGGTCAGAGCACCTCGCACAATCAGGGTCAGAGCACCTCGCACAATCGGGGTCAGAGGACCTCGCACAATCGGGGTCAGAGCACCTCGCACAATCAGGCTCAGAGCACCTCGCACAATCAGGGTCAGAGCACCTCGCACAATCAGGGTCAGAGCACCTCGCACAATCCGGGTCAGAGCACCTCGCACAATCGGGGTCAGAGCACCTCGCACAATCCGGGTCAGAGCACCTCGCACAATCAGGGTCAGAGCACCTCGCGCAATCAGGGTCAGAGCACCTCGCTCAATCGGGGTCAGAGCACCTCGCACAATCGGGGTCAGAGCACCTCGCACAATCAGGCTCAGAGCACCTCGCACAATCAGGGTCAGAGCACCTCGCGCAATCGGGTTCAGAGCACCTCGCACAATCAGGGTCAGAGCACCTCGCACAATCAGGGTCAGAGCACCTCGCACAATCAGGGTCAGAGCACCTCACACAATCAGGGTCAGAGCACCTCGCACAATCAGGGTCAGAGCACCTCGCGCAATCGGGGTCAGGGCACCTCGCACAATCAGGGTCAGAGCACCTCGCACAATCAGGGTCAGAGCACCTCGCACAATCGGGGTCAGAGCACCTCGCACAATCAGGCTCAGAGCACCTCGCACAATCAGGGTCAGAGCACCTCGCACAATCCGGGTCAGAGCACCTCGCACAATCAGGGTCAGAGCACCTCGCACAATCGGGGTCAGAGCACCTCGCACAATCGGGGTCAGAGCACCTCGCACAATCAGGCTCAGAGCACCTCGCACAATCAGGGTCAGAGCACCTCGCACAATCCGGGTCAGAGCACCTCGCACAATCAGGGTCAGAGCACCCCGCACAATCAGGGTCAGAGCACCTCGCACAATCAGGGTCAGAGCAGCTCGCACGATCCGGGTCAGAGCACCTCGCACAATCAGGGTCAGAGCACCTCGCACAATCAGGGTCAGAGCACCTCGCACAATCAGGGTCAGAGCACCTCGCACAATCAGGGTCAGAGCACCCTGCACAATCAGGGTCAGAGCACCTCGCACAATCAGGGTCAGAGCACCTCGCACAATCAGGGTCAGAGCACCTCGCACAATCAGGGTCAGAGCGCCTCGCACAATCATAAGAACATAAGAAATAGGAGCAGGAGTAGGCCAATCGGCCCTGCGAGTGTGGTCTAACCAAGGTATATGGAGACCAGAACTGTGCACAGTGCCCCGAGTGTGGTCTAACCAAGGTATAGGGAGACCAGACCTGTGCACAGTGATCCAAGTGTGGTCTAACCAAGGTATATGGAGACCAGAACTGTGCACAGTGCTCCAAGTGTGGTCGAACCAAGGGAGTGCTTTGTGCATTGAGTGCTGCTGGAGTTTTGGTAAGTGGAAGAGTTCGGGCAAGTGGGAGGTGAGGGTGTGTTTTTTGCTCTGTTTTTCCCCCCACTCCCAGGCTTAGAAAGCACTACGGAAGCGGAGCAGCGAGAAGAGTCAACCAAACATGCCCCACAGACAGTATTCAAGGAGGAGGTTGGTGATCAGCTGGTTGGTTGGTTTTCTTCCTTCTCTTCTCTTTTATACCTTTAAGTTGGTAAGTCCTATTGAATAGTGGTGTGATATTATCATCTATATCCGTGCAGGGTCTTCATAACTAATAATAAGAAATTTAATTAATTTTATAGAATGGAGCAGGTGATGTGTTACTGTTGCGAGATGTGGGAGCCGGTGGACCCCATTGAGGCTCACGGTGATTACATCTGCGACAAGTGTTTGCTGCTAGAGGAACTCAAGTTCCATGTTATGGAGCTTCAGACACTGCGACACATCAGGGAGGGGGAGAAGTTCCTGGACTCTATGTTTCAGGAGATGGTCACACCTATGAAGTTAATTACTGCAGATGTAGTCTGTGGTCAGGGACAGGACGGTGTGACTACGAGTGAGGAAGGTACAGGGATCCAGGATGTAGTGTTGAAGGAGACGCAGCCCTTGCTCTTGTCCAGCAGGATCGAGGTTCTTACTCCCTGTGAGGGCGGGAGCGGGGACTGCAGGGAGGATGAGCAACCTGGCCACAGCACCGTGGTACAGGGGGCCATTCAAGTGGAGGGAGTAAAAAGAAATGTTGTAGTGGTAGGGGATAGTATCATTAGGGGGATAGATAGGGTTCTCTGCAGTCAAGAGCGGGAGTCCCGAAGGCTGTGTTGCCTGCCCGGTGCCAGGGTTAAGGACATCTCTTCTGGGCTGGAAAGAAACTTGGAGTGGGAGGGGGAGGATCCAGTTGTCGTGGTCCATGTTGGTACAAATGACGTAGATAGGACAAGGAAGACGGTTCTGTTAAAGGAGTATGAGCAGCTAGGGGTCAAATTAAAAAACAGAACCTCAAGGGTAATAATCTCTGGGTTATTCCCTGAGCCACGAGCGAATTTGGCTAGGATAAATAAAATTAAAGATTTAAATGCGTGGCTCAAAGACTGGTGTGGGAGAAATGGGTTTTGCTTCTTGGGACACTGGCACCAGTACTGGGACAGGAGGGAGCTGTTCCGTTGGGACGGACTCCACTTGGCCAGTGCTGGGACTAGAGTCCTGGCGAATCATATAACTAGGGCTGCAGAGAGGGCTTTAAACTAATTAGTGGGGGGGAGGTTTCTAGAGAGCAAATAATAGAAATGACAACAGAGAAGGTCATAGACTTAGGTAGCAGTGGGGGAATTAAAAAACAGAACGTGTCAGGAAGGGACAGAAGGTATGGAGTAAAAAGTAAAGTACTAAAAAGGGAAAAAACAGGAACTAAGTGTTACAAAACATATTTGAAAGTTCTTTATCTGAATGCACGTAGCATTCGTAACAAAATGAATGAGTTAATGGCACAAATAACTACATATGGGTATGATCTTGTGGCCATTACAGAAACATGGCTGCAGGGTGACCATTACTGGGAATTAAACATACCAGGTTATTTAACAATCAGGAAGGACAGGCAGGAAGGGAGAGGAGGTGGGGTGGCTATGTTAATAAAGGAAGGAATCACTATAATAGAGAAATGATATTGGGTCAAAGGAGCAGGATAGTGAAACAGTTTGGGTGGAGATAAGGAATAATAAGGGGAAAAAAACACTAGTGGGTGTAGTCTATAGGCCTCCGAGCAGTTGCAACTCTGTTGGACGGAGTATTAATCAGGAAATAGTTGAGGCTTGTAATAAGGGAACAGCTATAATTATGGGGGATTTTAATTATCATATTAACTGGACAAATCAAATGGGGCAGAGCAGCCTTGAGGATGAGTTCATTGAGTGTATTAGGGATGGATTTCTTGAGCATAATGTAACTGAACCGACCAGGGGGCAAGCAACCTTAGATTTGGTCCTGTGTAATGAGACAGGATTAATTAAAAATGTCCTAGTAAAGGATCCCCTTGGAATGAGTGACCATAACATGGTTGAATTCCATATTCAATTAGAGGGTGAGAAGGTTGGATCTCAAACAAGCATGCTGAGCTTGAATAAAGGAGACTATGAAGGTATGAGAGCGGAATTGATTAGAGTGGACTGGGAAAATAGATTAAAGGGTAAGACGGTACATGATCAGTGGTGTACATTTAAGGAGTTATTTTACAACTTCCAAAAAATATATATTCCACTGAGGAAAAAAGGGTGTAAAAGAAAAGATAGCCATCCGTGGCTAAGTAAAGTAATTAAGGATAGTATCCGACTAAAAACAAGGGCTTATAAGGTAGCCAAATCTAGTGGGAGGATGGAAGATTGGGAAGTCTTTAAAAGACAGCAAAAAATAACTAAAAGATTGATTAAAAAAGGGAAGATAGATTATGAAAGTAAATTAGCAAAAATTATAAAAACAGACAGTAAAAGTTTCTATAGTTATATAAAAAGAAAAAGGGTGGCTAAAGTAAATGTTGGTCCCTTAGAGGATGAGACCGGGAAATTAATGGTGCGGAACATGGAGATGGCAAAAACGCTGAACAATTATTTTGTATCAGTCTTTGCAGTAGAGGACACTAAGAATATCCCAACACTGGACAAACAGGGGGCTCTAGGGGGGGAGGAACTAAATACGATTAAAATCACTAAGGAAGTGGTACTTGGTAAAATAATGGGACTCAAGGCGGATAAATCCCCTGGACCTGATGGCTTGCATCCTAGGGTCTTGAGGGAAGTGGTGGTAGGGATTGTGGATGCATTGGTAATAATTTTCCAAAACTCCCTGGACTCAGCAAAGGTCCCGGCAGATTGGAAAACTGCTAATGTAACACCCTTACTTAAAAAAGGTGGTAGGCAGAAGGCTGGAAACTATAGACCTGTTAGCCTAACATCTGTGGTTGGTAAAATGTTAGAGTCCATTATTAAGGAGACAGTAACGGGACATTTGGATAAACATAATTTAATAGGACAAACTCAGCATGGTTTCATGAAGGGGAAGTCATGTTTGACAAATTTGCTTGGGTTTTTTGAGGAAGTAACATACAGGGTGGATAAAGGGGAACCAGTGGACGTAGTGTATTTAGACTTCCAAAAGGCATTTGACAAGGTGCCACACAAAAGATTATTGCTCAAGATAAAAAATCACGGGATTGGGGGTAGTATTCTGGCGTGGGTGGAGGATTGGCTCTCTAACAGAAAGCAGAGTTGGGATAAATGGTTCGTTCTCAGATTGGCAACCAGTAACTAGTGGTGTTCCGCAGGGGTCAGTGCTGGGTCCCCAACTCTTTACAATCTATATTAACGATTTGGAGGAGGGGACAGAGTGTAACATATCAAAGTTTGCAGATGATACAAAGATGGGAGGGAAAGTAGTGAGTGAGGAGGACATAAAAAACCTGCAAAGGGACATAGACAGGCTAAGTAAGTGGGCAGAGATTTGGCAGATGGAATACAATACTGGAAAGTGTGAGGTTATGCACTTTGGCAGGAAAAGTCATAGAGCAAGTTATTATCTTAATGGCAAGAAACTGGAAAGTACTGTAGCACAAAGGGATCTGGGGGTCCTGGTACACGAAACTCAAAAAGTTAGTATGCAGGTGCAGCAAGTGATCAAGAAGGCCAATGGAATGTTGGCTTTTATTGCTAGGGGGATGGAATATAAAAACAGGAAGGTATTGCTGCAGTTGTACAAGGTATTGGTGAGACCGCACCTGGAATACTGCATACAGTTTTGGTGTCCATACTTAAGAAAAGACATACTTGATCTCGAGTCAGTACAAAGAAGGTTCACTCGGTTAATCCTGGGGATGAGGGGGTGGTCATATGAGGAGAGGTTGAGTAGATTGGGACTCTACTCATTGGAGTTCAGAAGAATGAGAGGCGATCTTATTGAAACATATAAGATTGTGAAGGGGCTTGATCGGGTGGATGCGGTGAGGATGTTCCCAATGATGGGTGAAACTAGAACTAGGGGGCATAATCTTAGAATAAGGGGCTGCTCTTTCAAAACTGAGATGAGGAGAAACTTCTTCACTCAGAGGGTGGTAGGTTTGTGGAATTTGCTGCCCCAGAAAGCTGTGGAAGCTACATCATTAAATAAATTTAAAACAGAAATAGATAGTTTCCTAGAAGTAAAGGGAATTAAGGGTTACGGGGAGCGGGCAGGAAACTGGACATGAGTCTAGGTTCGGAATGGTCATGGCCCTGTGGGTAGTGGAGTGGGCCCAGGGGCCGTGTAGCCTGGTTCTGCTCCTACTGTGTTCTAATTCTGTGTTCGATTTCAGGAGATAGTTTTATTCCTGTTCCTGGCTGGGGTGGAGATCGCCTTTACAGAAGGTAAGTACTGTAGAAAATATAGGGACAGAGTGATCTCCTGGAAGAATTTCGATCGCCTAGATGAGTCAGAGAGGAATTTCCCAGATTTTTTTTCTCCCAAATTGGCCATTGGGCAGCACGGTGGCATAGTGGTTAGCACTGTTGCCTCAACAGTGCCAGGGACCCAGGTTCAAATCCGGCCTCAGGTGACTGTCTGTGTGGAGTTTGCACATTCTCCCCGTGTTTGCGTGGGTTTCCTCCGGGTGCTCCGGTTTCCTCCTACAGTCCAAAGATGAGCGGGTTAGGTCGATTGGCCATGATAAAAATTGACCCTTAGTGTTAGGGGGTCTTAAATACGTGGGGTTACGGGGATAGGGCTTGGGTAGGATGGTTGTCGGTGTAGGGACCGGATGCAAGGGTTTGGATGATCAGCCATGACCTCGTTGAATGGAGGAGCAGGCTCGAAGGGCCGAATGGCCTACTACTGCTCCTATCTTCTATGTTTCCATGTTTATCTGGTTTTTCGCCTCTCCCGGGAGATCACATGGGTTCGGGTGGATGGAGACTAATAGAAGATTTGAGGTTCGGATCAGATCAGCCATGATCTTATTGAATGGTGGAGCAGGCTCGAGGGGCCGATTGGCCTACTCCTGCTCCTATTCCTTATGTCCTTATGTTCCTTATGTATACGGAGACCAGAACTGTACACAGTGCTCCAAGTGTGGTCTAACCAAGGTATATGGAGACAAGAACTGTGCACAGTGCTCCAAGTGCGGTCTAACCAAGGTATATGGAGACCAGAACTGTACACAGTGCTCCAAGTGTGGTCTAACCAAGGTATATGGAGACCAGAACTGTACACAGTGCTCCAAGTGTGGTCTAATCAAGGTATATGGAGACCAGAACTGTGCAGTGCTCCAAGTGTGGTATAACCAAGGTATAGGGAGACCAGAACTGTGCACAGTGCTCCAAGTATGGTCTAACCACGGTATATGGAGACCAGAACTGTGCACAGTGCTCCAAGTGTGGTGTAACCAAGGTATATGGAGACCAGAACTGTACACAGTGCTCCAAGTGTGGTCTAATCAAGGTATATGGAGACCAGAACTGTGCAGTGCTCCAAGTGTGGTATAACCAAGGTATAGGGAGACCAGAACTGTGCACAGTGCTCCAAGTATGGTCTAACCACGGTATATGGAGACCAGAACTGTGCACAGTGCTCCAAGTGTGGTCTAAGCAAGTTATATGGAGACCAGAACTGTGCACAGTGCTTCAAGTGTGGTGTAACCAAGGTATATGGAGACCAGAACTGTACACAGTGCTCCAAGTGTGGTCTAACCAAGGTATATGGAGACCAGAACTGTACACAGTGCTCCAAGTGTGGTCTAACCAAGGTGTATGGAGACCAGAACTGTGCACAGTGCTCCAAGTGTGGTATAACCAAGGTATAGGGAGACCAGAACTGTGCACAGTGCTCCAAGTGTGGTCTAACCACGGTATATGGAGACCAGAACTGTGCACCGTGCTCCAAGTGTGGTCTAATCAAGGTATAGGGAGACCAGAACTGTGCACAGCGCTCCAAGTGTGGTCTAACCAAGGTATATGGAGACCAGAACTGTGCACAGTGCTCCAAGTGTGGTCTAACCAAGGTATATGGAGACCAGAACTGTGCACAGTGCTCCAAGTGTGGTCTAACCAAGGTATATGGAGACCAGAACTGTGCACAGTGCTCCAAGTGGGGTCTAACCAAGGTATATGGAGATCAGAACTGTACACGGTGCTCCAAGTGTGGTCTAACCAACGTATACGGAGACCAGAACTGTGCACAGTGCTCCAAGTGTGGTCTAACCAAGGTATGGAGACCAGAACTGTGCACCGTGCTCCAAGTGTGGTCTATCCAAGGTATATAGAGACCAGAACTGTACACAGTGCTCCAAGTGTGGTCTAACCAAGGTATATAGAGACCAGAACCGTGCACAGTGCTCCAAGTGTGGTCTAACCAAGGTATATGTAGACCAGAACTGTACACAGTGCTCCAAGTGTGCTCTAACCAAGGTATATGGAGACCAGAACTGTGCACGGTGCTCTAAGTGTGGTCTAACCAAGGTATATGGAGACCAGAACTGTACACGGTGCTCCAAGTGTGGTCTAGCCACGGTATACGGAGACCAGAACTGTACACGGTGCTCCAAGTGTGGTCTAACCAACGTATATGGAGACCAGAACTGTGCACAGTGCTCCAAGTGTGGTCTAACCAAGGTATATAGAGACCAGAACTGTGCACAGTGCTCCAAGTGTGGTCTAACCAAGAAATACGGAGACCAGAACTGTGCACAGTGCTCCAAGTGTGGTCTAACCAAGGTGTAGGGAGACCAGAATTGTGCTCCAAGTGTGGTTTAACCAAGGTATATGGAGAACAGAACTGTGCACGGTGCTGCAACTGTGGCCTAACCAAGGTATATGGAGACCAGAACTGTGCACAGTGCTCCAAGTGTGGTCTAACCAAGGTATATGGAGACCAGAACTGTGCACTGTGCTCCAAGTGTGGTCTAGCCAAGGTATATGGAGACCAGAACTGTGCACAGTGCTCCAAGTGAGGTATAACCAAGGTATAGGGAGACCAGAACTGTGCACAGTGCTCCAAGTGTGGTCTAACCAAGGTATATGGAGACCAGAACTGTACACAGTGCTCCAAGTGAGATATAACCAAGGTACAGGGGGACCAGAACCGTGCACAGTGCTCCAAGTGTGGTCTAACCAAGACATACGAAGACCAGAACTGTGCACAGTGCTCCAAGTGTGGTCTAACCAAGGTATGGAGACCAGAACTGTGCACCGTGCTCCAAGTGTGGTCTATCCAAGGTATATAGAGACCAGAACTGTACACAGTGCTCCAAGTGTGGTCTAACCAAGGTATATAGAGACCAGAACCGTGCACAGTGCTCCAAGTGTGGTCTAACCAAGGTATATGGAGACCAGAACTGTACACAGTGCTCCAAGTGTGCTCTAACCAAGGTATATGGAGACCAGAACTGTGCACGGTGCTCTAAGTGTGGTCTAACCAAGGTATATGGAGACCAGAACTGTACACGGTGCTCCAAGTGTGGTCTAACCACGGTATACGGAGACCAGAACTGTACACGGTGCTCCAAGTGTGGTCTAACCAACGTATATGGAGACCAGAACTGTGCACAGTGCTCCAAGTGTGGTCTAACCAAGGTATATAGAGACCAGAACTGTGCACAGTGCTCCAAGTGTGGTCTAACCAAGAAATACGGAGACCAGAACTGTGCACAGTGCTCCAAGTGTGGTCTAACCAAGGTGTAGGGAGACCAGAATTGTGCTCCAAGTGTGGTTTAACCAAGGTATATGGAGAACAGAACTGTGCACGGTGCTGCAACTGTGGTCTAACCAAGGTATATGGAGACCAGAACTGTGCACAGTGCTCCAAGTGTGGTCTAACCAAGGTATATGGAGACCAGAACTGTGCACTGTGCTCCAAGTGTGGTCTAGCCAAGGTATATGGAGACCAGAACTGTGCACAGTGCTCCAAGTGAGGTATAACCAAGGTATAGGGAGACCAGAACTGTGCACAGTGCTCCAAGTGTGGTCTAACCAAGGTATATGGAGACCAGAACTGTACACAGTGCTCCAAGTGAGATATAACCAAGGTACAGGGGGACCAGAACCGTGCACAGTGCTCCAAGTGTGGTCTAACCAAGACATACGAAGACCAGAACTGTGCACAGTGCTCCAAGTGCGGTCTAACCAAGGTATATGGAGACCAGAACTGTGCACAGTGCTCCAAGTGTGGTCCATCCAAGGTATATGGAGACCAGAACTGTGCACAGTGCTCCAAGGGTGGTCTAACCAAGGTATATGGAGACCAGAACTGTGCACAGTGCTCCAAGTGAGGTCTAACCAAGGTATACGGAGACCTGAACTGTGCACGGTGCTCCTTGTGTGGTCTAACCAAGGTATATAGAGACCAGAACTGTGCACAGTGCTCCAAGTGTGGTCTAACCAAGGTATATAGAGACCAGAACTGTGCACAGTGCTCCAAGTGTGGTCTAACCAAGGTATACAGAGACCAGAACTGTGCACGGTGCTCCAAGTGTGGTCTAACCAAGGTATATGGTGACCCGAACTGTGCACAGTGCTCCAAGTGTGGTCTAACCAAGGTATAGGGAGTCCAGAACTGTGCACAGTGCTCCAAGTGTGGTCTAACCAAGGTATATGGAGACCAGAAATGTGCACAGTGGTCCAAGTGAGGTATAACCAAGGTATAGGGAGACCAGAACTGTGCACAGTGCTCCAAGTGAGGTCTAACCAAGGTATATGGAAACCAGAACTGTGCACAGTGCTCCAAGTGTGGTCTAACCAAGGTATATGGAGACCAGAACTGTGCGCAGTGCTCCAAGTGTGGTCTAACCAAGGTATATGGAGACCAGAACTGTACACAGTGCTCCAAGAGTGGTCTAACCAAGGTATATGGAAACCAGAACTGTGCACGGTGCTCCACGTGTGGTCTAATCAAGGTATACGGAGACCACAACTGTGCACAGTGCTCCAAGTGTGGTCTAACCAAGGTATACGGAGACCAGAACTGTGCACGGTGCTCCAAGTGTGGTCTAACCAAGGTATATGGAGACCAGAACTGTGCACAATGCTCCAAGTGTGGTCTAACCAAGGTATACGGAGACCAGAACTGTACACTGTGCCCCACGTGTGCTCTAACCAAGGTATATGGTGACACGAACTGTGCACAGTGCTCCAAGTGTGGTCAAACCAAGGTATATGGAGACCAGAACTGTGCACAGTGCTCCAAGTGTGGTCTAACCAAGGTATATGGAGACCAGAACTGTGCACGGTGCTGCAAGTGTGGTCTAAGCAAGTTATATGGAGACCAGAACTGTGCACAGTGCTCCAAGTGTGGTGTAACCAAGGTATATGGAGACCAGAACTGTACACAGTGCTCCAAGTGTGGTCTAATCAAGGTATATGGAGACCAGAACTGTGCAGTGCTCCAAGTGTGGTATAACCAAGGTATAGGGAGACCAGAACTGTGCACAGTGCTCCAAGTATGGTCTAACCACGGTATATGGAGACCAGAACTGTGCACAGTGCTCCAAGTGTGGTCTAAGCAAGTTATATGGAGACCAGAACTGTGCACAGTGCTCCAAGTGTGGTGTAACCAAGGTATATGGAGACCAGAACTGTACACAGTGCTCCAAGTGTGGTCTAACCAAGGTATATGGAGACCAGAACTGTACACAGTGCTCCAAGTGTGGTCTAACCAAGGTGTATGGAGACCAGAACTGTGCACAGTGCTCCAAGTGTGGTATAACCAAGGTATAGGGAGACCAGAACTGTGCACAGTGCTCCAAGTGTGGTCTAACCACGGTATATGGAGACCAGAACTGTGCACCGTGCTCCAAGTGTGGTCTAATCAAGGTATAGGGAGACCAGAACTGTGCACAGCGCTCCAAGTGTGGTCTAACCAAGGTATATGGAGACCAGAACTGTGCACAGTGCTCCAAGTGTGGTCTAACCAAGGTATATGGAGACCAGAACTGTGCACAGTGCTCCAAGTGTGGTCTAACCAAGGTATATGGAGACCAGAACTGTGCACAGTGCTCCAAGTGGGGTCTAACCAAGGTATATGGAGATCAGAACTGTACACGGTGCTCCAAGTGTGGTCTAACCAACGTATACGGAGACCAGAACTGTGCACAGTGCTCCAAGTGTGGTCTAACCAAGGTATGGAGACCAGAACTGTGCACCGTGCTCCAAGTGTGGTCTATCCAAGGTATATAGAGACCAGAACTGTACACAGTGCTCCAAGTGTGGTCTAACCAAGGTATATAGAGACCAGAACCGTGCACAGTGCTCCAAGTGTGGTCTAACCAAGGTATATGTAGACCAGAACTGTACACAGTGCTCCAAGTCTGCTCTAACCAAGGTATATGGAGACCAGAACTGTGCACGGTGCTCTAAGTGTGGTCTAACCAAGGTATATGGAGACCAGAACTGTACACGGTGCTCCAAGTGTGGTCTAACCAACGTATATGGAGACCAGAACTGTGCACAGTGCTCCAAGTGTGGTCTAACCAAGGTATATAGAGACCAGAACTGTGCACAGTGCTCCAAGTGTGGTCTAACCAAGAAATACGGAGACCAGAACTGTGCACAGTGCTCCAAGTGTGGTCTAACCAAGGTGTAGGGAGACCAGAATTGTGCTCCAAGTGTGGTTTAACCAAGGTATATGGAGAACAGAACTGTGCACGGTGCTGCAACTGTGGTCTAACCAAGGTATATGGAGACCAGAACTGTGCACAGTGCTCCAAGTGTGGTCTAACCAAGGTATATGGAGACCAGAACTGTGCACTGTGCTCCAAGTGTGGTCTAGCCAAGGTATATGGAGACCAGAACTGTGCACAGTGCTCCAAGTGAGGTATAACCAAGGTATAGGGAGACCAGAACTATGCACAGTGCTCCAAGTGTGGTCTAACCAAGGTATATGGAGACCAGAACTGTACACAGTGCTCCAAGTGAGATATAACCAAGGTACAGGGGGACCAGAACCGTGCACAGTGCTCCAAGTGTGGTCTAACCAAGACATACGAAGACCAGAACTGTGCACAGTGCTCCAAGTGCGGTCTAACCAAGGTATATGGAGACCAGAACGGTGCACAGTGCTCCAAGTGTGGTCCATCCAAGGTATATGGAGACCAGAACTGTGCACAGTGCTCCAAGGGTGGTCTAACCAAGGTATATGGAGACCAGAACTGTGCACAGTGCTCCAAGTGAGGTCTAACCAAGGTATACGGAGACCTGAACTGTGCACGGTGCTCCTTGTGTGGTCTAACCAAGGTATATAGAGACCAGAACGGTGCACAGTGCTCCAAGTGTGGTCTAACCAAGGTATATAGAGACCAGAACTGTGCACAGTGCTCCAGGTGTGGTCTAACCAAGGTATACAGAGACCAGAACTGTGCACGGTGCTCCAAGTGTGGTCTAACCAAGGTATATGGTGACCCGAACTGTGCACAGTGCTCCAAGTGTGGTCTAACCAAGGTATAGGGAGTCCAGAACTGTGCACAGTGCTCCAAGTGTGGTCTAACCAAGGTATATGGAGACCAGAAATGTGCACAGTGGTCCAAGTGAGGTATAACCAAGGTATAGGGAGACCAGAACTGTGCACAGTGCTCCAAGTGAGGTCTAACCAAGGTATATGGAAACCAGAACTGTGCACAGTGCTCCAAGTGTGGTCTAACCAAGGTATATGGAGACCAGAACTGTGCGCAGTGCTCCAAGTGTGGTCTAACCAAGGTATATGGAGACCAGAACTGTACACAGTGCTCCAAGAGTGGTCTAACCAAGGTATATGGAAACCAGAACTGTGCACGGTGCTCCACGTGTGGTCTAATCAAGGTATACGGAGACCACAACTGTGCACAGTGCTCCAAGTGTGGTCTAACCAAGGTATACGGAGACCAGAACTGTGCACGGTGCTCCAAGTGTGGTCTAACCAAGGTATATGGAGACCAGAACTGTGCACAATGCTCCAAGTGTGGTCTAACCAAGGTATACGGAGACCAGAACTGTACACTGTGCCCCACGTGTGGTCTAACCAAGGTATATGGTGACCCGAACTGTGCACAGTGCTCCAAGTGTGGTCTAACCAAGGTATATGGAGACCAGAACTGTGCACAGTGCTCCAAGTGTGGTCTAACCAAGGTATATAGAGACCAGAACTGTGCACGGTGCTGCAAGTGTGGTCTAACCAAGGTATATGGAGACCAGAACTGTGCACGGTGCTCCAAGTGTGGTCTAACCAAGGTATATAGAGACCAGAATTGTGCACAGTGCTCCAAGTGTGGTCTAACCAAGGTATATGGGGACCAGAACTGTACACAGTGCTCCAAGTGTGGTCTCACCAAGGTATATGGAGACCAGAATTGTGCACGGTGCTCCAAGTGTGGTCTAACCAAGGTATATGGAAACCAGAACTGTGCACGGTGCTCCACGTGTGGTCTAACCAAGGTATACGGAGACCACAACTGTGCACAGTGCTCCAAGTGTGGTCTAACCAAGGTATACGGAGACCAGAACTGTGCACGGTGCTCCAATTGTGGTCTAACCAAGGTATATGGAGAGCAGAACTGTGCACAGTGCTCCAAGTGCGGTCTAACCAAGGTATACCGAGACCAGAACTGTGCACAATGCTCCAAGTGCGGTCTAACCAAGGTATATGGAGACCAGAACTGTGCACAGTGCTCCAAGTGAGGTACAACCAAGGTATAGGGAGACCAGAATTGTGCAAGGTGCTCCAAGTGTGGTCTAACCAAAGCATACGAAGAGCAGAACTGTGCACAGTGCTCCAAGTGCGGTCTAACCAAGGTATATGGAGACCAGAACTGTGCACAGTGCTCCAAGTGTGGTCCGTCCAAGGTATATGGGGACCATAACTGTGCACGGTGCTCCAAGTGTGGTCTAACCAAAGTATATGGAAACCAGAACTGTACACAGTGCTCCAAGTGTGGTCTAACCAAGGTATATGGAGACCAGAACTGTGCACAGTGCTCCAAGTGTGGTCTAACCAAGGTATATGGAGACCAGAACTGTACACACTGCTCCAAGTGTGGTCTAACCAAGGTATATGGAGACCAGAACTGTGCACGGTGCTCCAAGTGTGGTCTAACCAAGGTATATGGAGACCAGAACTGTACACGGTGCTCCAAGTGTGGTCTAACCAAGGTATACGGAGACCAGAACTGTACACGGTGCTCCAAGTGTGGTCTAACCAAGGTATATGGAGACCAGAACTGTGCACAGTGCTCCAAGTGTGGTCTAACCAAGGTATATGGAGACCAGAACTGTGCACAGTGCTCCAACTGTGGTCTAACCAAGGTATACGGAGACCAGAACTGTGCACAGTGCTCCAAGTGTGGTCTAACCAAGGTGTAGGGAGACCAGAACTGTGCACAGTGCTCCAAGTGTGGTCTAACCAAGGTGTAGGGAGACCAGAATTGTGCTCCAAGTGTGGTTTAACCAAGGTATATGGAGACCAGAACTGTGCACGGTGCTGCAAGTGTGGTCTAACCAAGGTATATGGAGACCAGAACTGTGCACAGTGCTCCAAGTGAGGTCTAACCAAGGTATACGGAGACCTGAACTGTGCACGGTGCTCCTTGTGTGGTCTAACCAAGGTATATAGAGACCAGAACTGTGCACAGTGCTCCAAGTGTGGTCTAACCAAGGTATATAGAGACCAGAACTGTGCACAGTGCTCCAAGTGTGGTCTAACCAAGGTATACAGAGACCAGAACTGTGCACGGTGCTCCAAGTGTGGTCTAACCAAGGTATATGGTGACCCGAACTGTGCACAGTGCTCCAAGTGTGGTCTAACCAAGGTATAGGGAGTCCAGAACTGTGCACAGTGCTCCAAGTGTGGTCTAACCAAGGTATATGGAGACCAGAAATGTGCACAGTGGTCCAAGTGAGGTATAACCAAGGTATAGGGAGACCAGAACTGTGCACAGTGCTCCAAGTGAGGTCTAACCAAGGTATATGGAAACCAGAACTGTGCACAGTGCTCCAAGTGTGGTCTAACCAAGGTATATGGAGACCAGAACTGTGCGCAGTGCTCCAAGTGTGGTCTAACCAAGGTATATGGAGACCAGAACTGTACACAGTGCTCCAAGAGTGGTCTAACCAAGGTATATGGAAACCAGAACTGTGCACGGTGCTCCACGTGTGGTCTAATCAAGGTATACGGAGACCACAACTGTGCACAGTGCTCCAAGTGTGGTCTAACCAAGGTATACGGAGACCAGAACTGTGCACGGTGCTCCAAGTGTGGTCTAACCAAGGTATATGGAGACCAGAACTGTGCACAATGCTCCAAGTGTGGTCTAACCAAGGTATACGGAGACCAGAACTGTACACTGTGCCCCACGTGTGCTCTAACCAAGGTATATGGTGACACGAACTGTGCACAGTGCTCCAAGTGTGGTCAAACCAAGGTATATGGAGACCAGAACTGTGCACAGTGCTCCAAGTGTGGTCTAACCAAGGTATATGGAGACCAGAACTGTGCACGGTGCTGCAAGTGTGGTCTAAGCAAGTTATATGGAGACCAGAACTGTGCACAGTGCTCCAAGTGTGGTGTAACCAAGGTATATGGAGACCAGAACTGTACACAGTGCTCCAAGTGTGGTCTAATCAAGGTATATGGAGACCAGAACTGTGCAGTGCTCCAAGTGTGGTATAACCAAGGTATAGGGAGACCAGAACTGTGCACAGTGCTCCAAGTATGGTCTAACCACGGTATATGGAGACCAGAACTGTGCACAGTGCTCCAAGTGTGGTCTAAGCAAGTTATATGGAGACCAGAACTGTGCACAGTGCTCCAAGTGTGGTGTAACCAAGGTATATGGAGACCAGAACTGTACACAGTGCTCCAAGTGTGGTCTAACCAAGGTATATGGAGACCAGAACTGTACACAGTGCTCCAAGTGTGGTCTAACCAAGGTGTATGGAGACCAGAACTGTGCACAGTGCTCCAAGTGTGGTATAACCAAGGTATAGGGAGACCAGAACTGTGCACAGTGCTCCAAGTGTGGTCTAACCACGGTATATGGAGACCAGAACTGTGCACCGTGCTCCAAGTGTGGTCTAATCAAGGTATAGGGAGACCAGAACTGTGCACAGCGCTCCAAGTGTGGTCTAACCAAGGTATATGGAGACCAGAACTGTGCACAGTGCTCCAAGTGTGGTCTAACCAAGGTATATGGAGACCAGAACTGTGCACAGTGCTCCAAGTGTGGTCTAACCAAGGTATATGGAGACCAGAACTGTGCACAGTGCTCCAAGTGGGGTCTAACCAAGGTATATGGAGATCAGAACTGTACACGGTGCTCCAAGTGTGGTCTAACCAACGTATACGGAGACCAGAACTGTGCACAGTGCTCCAAGTGTGGTCTAACCAAGGTATGGAGACCAGAACTGTGCACCGTGCTCCAAGTGTGGTCTATCCAAGGTATATAGAGACCAGAACTGTACACAGTGCTCCAAGTGTGGTCTAACCAAGGTATATAGAGACCAGAACCGTGCACAGTGCTCCAAGTGTGGTCTAACCAAGGTATATGTAGACCAGAACTGTACACAGTGCTCCAAGTCTGCTCTAACCAAGGTATATGGAGACCAGAACTGTGCACGGTGCTCTAAGTGTGGTCTAACCAAGGTATATGGAGACCAGAACTGTACACGGTGCTCCAAGTGTGGTCTAACCAACGTATATGGAGACCAGAACTGTGCACAGTGCTCCAAGTGTGGTCTAACCAAGGTATATAGAGACCAGAACTGTGCACAGTGCTCCAAGTGTGGTCTAACCAAGAAATACGGAGACCAGAACTGTGCACAGTGCTCCAAGTGTGGTCTAACCAAGGTGTAGGGAGACCAGAATTGTGCTCCAAGTGTGGTTTAACCAAGGTATATGGAGAACAGAACTGTGCACGGTGCTGCAACTGTGGTCTAACCAAGGTATATGGAGACCAGAACTGTGCACAGTGCTCCAAGTGTGGTCTAACCAAGGTATATGGAGACCAGAACTGTGCACTGTGCTCCAAGTGTGGTCTAGCCAAGGTATATGGAGACCAGAACTGTGCACAGTGCTCCAAGTGAGGTATAACCAAGGTATAGGGAGACCAGAACTATGCACAGTGCTCCAAGTGTGGTCTAACCAAGGTATATGGAGACCAGAACTGTACACAGTGCTCCAAGTGAGATATAACCAAGGTACAGGGGGACCAGAACCGTGCACAGTGCTCCAAGTGTGGTCTAACCAAGACATACGAAGACCAGAACTGTGCACAGTGCTCCAAGTGCGGTCTAACCAAGGTATATGGAGACCAGAACGGTGCACAGTGCTCCAAGTGTGGTCCATCCAAGGTATATGGAGACCAGAACTGTGCACAGTGCTCCAAGGGTGGTCTAACCAAGGTATATGGAGACCAGAACTGTGCACAGTGCTCCAAGTGAGGTCTAACCAAGGTATACGGAGACCTGAACTGTGCACGGTGCTCCTTGTGTGGTCTAACCAAGGTATATAGAGACCAGAACGGTGCACAGTGCTCCAAGTGTGGTCTAACCAAGGTATATAGAGACCAGAACTGTGCACAGTGCTCCAGGTGTGGTCTAACCAAGGTATACAGAGACCAGAACTGTGCACGGTGCTCCAAGTGTGGTCTAACCAAGGTATATGGTGACCCGAACTGTGCACAGTGCTCCAAGTGTGGTCTAACCAAGGTATAGGGAGTCCAGAACTGTGCACAGTGCTCCAAGTGTGGTCTAACCAAGGTATATGGAGACCAGAAATGTGCACAGTGGTCCAAGTGAGGTATAACCAAGGTATAGGGAGACCAGAACTGTGCACAGTGCTCCAAGTGAGGTCTAACCAAGGTATATGGAAACCAGAACTGTGCACAGTGCTCCAAGTGTGGTCTAACCAAGGTATATGGAGACCAGAACTGTGCGCAGTGCTCCAAGTGTGGTCTAACCAAGGTATATGGAGACCAGAACTGTACACAGTGCTCCAAGAGTGGTCTAACCAAGGTATATGGAAACCAGAACTGTGCACGGTGCTCCACGTGTGGTCTAATCAAGGTATACGGAGACCACAACTGTGCACAGTGCTCCAAGTGTGGTCTAACCAAGGTATACGGAGACCAGAACTGTGCACGGTGCTCCAAGTGTGGTCTAACCAAGGTATATGGAGACCAGAACTGTGCACAATGCTCCAAGTGTGGTCTAACCAAGGTATACGGAGACCAGAACTGTACACTGTGCCCCACGTGTGGTCTAACCAAGGTATATGGTGACCCGAACTGTGCACAGTGCTCCAAGTGTGGTCTAACCAAGGTATATGGAGACCAGAACTGTGCACAGTGCTCCAAGTGTGGTCTAACCAAGGTATATAGAGACCAGAACTGTGCACGGTGCTGCAAGTGTGGTCTAACCAAGGTATATGGAGACCAGAACTGTGCACGGTGCTCCAAGTGTGGTCTAACCAAGGTATATAGAGACCAGAATTGTGCACAGTGCTCCAAGTGTGGTCTAACCAAGGTATATGGGGACCAGAACTGTACACAGTGCTCCAAGTGTGGTCTCACCAAGGTATATGGAGACCAGAATTGTGCACGGTGCTCCAAGTGTGGTCTAACCAAGGTATATGGAAACCAGAACTGTGCACGGTGCTCCACGTGTGGTCTAACCAAGGTATACGGAGACCACAACTGTGCACAGTGCTCCAAGTGTGGTCTAACCAAGGTATACGGAGACCAGAACTGTGCACGGTGCTCCAATTGTGGTCTAACCAAGGTATATGGAGAGCAGAACTGTGCACAGTGCTCCAAGTGCGGTCTAACCAAGGTATACCGAGACCAGAACTGTGCACAATGCTCCAAGTGCGGTCTAACCAAGGTATATGGAGACCAGAACTGTGCACAGTGCTCCAAGTGAGGTACAACCAAGGTATAGGGAGACCAGAATTGTGCAAGGTGCTCCAAGTGTGGTCTAACCAAAGCATACGAAGAGCAGAACTGTGCACAGTGCTCCAAGTGCGGTCTAACCAAGGTATATGGAGACCAGAACTGTGCACAGTGCTCCAAGTGTGGTCCGTCCAAGGTATATGGGGACCATAACTGTGCACGGTGCTCCAAGTGTGGTCTAACCAAAGTATATGGAAACCAGAACTGTACACAGTGCTCCAAGTGTGGTCTAACCAAGGTATATGGAGACCAGAACTGTGCACAGTGCTCCAAGTGTGGTCTAACCAAGGTATATGGAGACCAGAACTGTACACACTGCTCCAAGTGTGGTCTAACCAAGGTATATGGAGACCAGAACTGTGCACGGTGCTCCAAGTGTGGTCTAACCAAGGTATATGGAGACCAGAACTGTACACGGTGCTCCAAGTGTGGTCTAACCAAGGTATACGGAGACCAGAACTGTACACGGTGCTCCAAGTGTGGTCTAACCAAGGTATATGGAGACCAGAACTGTGCACAGTGCTCCAAGTGTGGTCTAACCAAGGTATATGGAGACCAGAACTGTGCACAGTGCTCCAACTGTGGTCTAACCAAGGTATACGGAGACCAGAACTGTGCACAGTGCTCCAAGTGTGGTCTAACCAAGGTGTAGGGAGACCAGAACTGTGCACAGTGCTCCAAGTGTGGTCTAACCAAGGTGTAGGGAGACCAGAATTGTGCTCCAAGTGTGGTTTAACCAAGGTATATGGAGACCAGAACTGTGCACGGTGCTGCAAGTGTGGTCTAACCAAGGTATATGGAGACCAGAACTGTGCACAGTGCGCCAAGTGTGGTCTAACCAAGGTATATGGAGACCAGAACTGTGCACTGTGCTCCAAGTGTGGTCTAACCAAGGTATATGGAGACCAGAACTGTGCACAGTGCTCCAAGTGAGGTATAACCAAGGTATAGGGAGACCAGAACTGTGCACAGTGCTCCAAGTGTGGTCTAACCAAGGTATATGGAGGCCAGAACTGTGCACAGTGCTCCAAGTGAGATATAACCAAGGTACAGGGCGACCAGAACCGCGCACGGTGCTCCAAGTGTGGTCTAACCAAGGTATATAGAGACCAGAACAGTACACAGTGCTCCAAGTGTGGTCTAACCAAGGTATATGGGGACCAGAACTGTGCACGGTGCTCCAAGTGTGGTCTAACCAAAGTATATGGAGCCCAGAACTGTAAACAGTGCTCCAAGTGTGGTCTAACCAAGGTATATGGAGACTAGAACTGTGCACCGTGCTCCAAGTGCAGTCTAACCAAGGTATATGGAGACCAGAACTGTTCACAGTGCTCCAAGTGTGGTCTACCCAAGGTATACGAGACCAGAACTGTGCACGGTGCTCCAAGTGTGGTCTAACCAAGGTATATGGAGACCAGAAATGTGCACAGTGCTCCAAGTGTGGTCTAACCAAGGTATACGGAGACCGGAACTGTGCACTGTGCTCTAAGTG